>NC_133844.1:7610000-7964000 GCF_047830755.1 Zonotrichia albicollis | reverse complement strand
TTGGAATTGTTCCACCTCCATTTTCTCCCGGAGAGAGCAGCCAAAATCAATCTCTCTGCCGCATTCCCCTCTCTCCTCTCTCATTTCTCTTCCCTTCCTCACCCCAGACCGGAGGTGGAAAAGCCATTTTTTGGGAGCTGAGGCCTTGGCAGGATGATTTCCCACTCATTATTCCTTGCTGGCCTCCAGCTCCACGCACAGAGACCTCCCAGCCCCCCTCTGGACATCCCTGATTGTGTTTTTCAGCTGTAGATCCCAAAATTGCAATAAATTCCTTGCTCCTACATCACTCCTTAACCTCAGAAAAGGAATTAGAAAAATCCCTGAAGCTGAGAATCGTGGAGTTGTTTGGGTTGGAAAAGCCCCCTAACACCATCCAAGCCATCCTAACCCACATCCCCAAAGTGCCCCAAGTCCATTTTCAAACCCCTCAGGTGTCAGAATCCCAAAACTGCCATAAATTCCTTGCTCCTACATCACTCCTTAACCCCAGAAAAGGAATTAGAAAAGTCACCGAGGCAGAGAATCGTGGAATTGTTTGGGTTGGAAAATCATGGAATTGTTTGGGTTGGAAACAATTTCCATGAAGGAATTTCCCCTAAATATCCCAAACTCAATGAGAAATTCCATCCTGGGGGCTCAGGGGCTGGAATGAGAGTCAGAATCCCAAAACTGTGATAAATTCCTTGCTCCTACATCACTCCTTAACCTCAGAAAAGCAATTAGAGAAGTCGCTGAAGCTGAGAATCATGGAATTGCTTGGGGTTGGAAAATCATGGAATTGTTTGGGGTTGGAAAATCATGGAATTGTTTGGGGTTGGAAAAGCCCCCTAAGACCATCCAGGCCATGCTAACCCACATCCCCAAGTCGTCCCCAAGTGCCCCAAGTCCATTTTCAAACCCCTCAGGTATCAGAATCCCAAAACTGCAATAAATTCCTTGCTCCTACATCACTCCTTAATCTCTGAAAAGGAATTAGAGAAGCTGCTGAAGCAGAGAATCATGGAATTGCTTGGGGTTGGAAAATCATGGAATTGTTTGGGGTTGGAAAATCATGGAATTGTTTGGGTTGGAAAATCATGGAATTGTTTAGGTTGGAAAAGCCCCCTAAGACCATCCAGGCCATCCTAACCCACGTCCCCAAGTTGTCCCCAAGTGCCCCAAGTCCATTTTCAAACCCCTCAGGTGTCAGAATCCCAAAACTGCAATAAATTCCTTGCTCCTACATCACTCCTTAAACCCAGAAAAGGAAATAGAAAAATCACTGAAGCTGAGAATCGTGGAATTGTTTAGGTTGGAAAATCATGGAATTGTTTGGGTTGGAAACAACTTCCATGAAGGAATTTCCCCTAAAAATCCCAAACTCAATGAGAAATTCCATCCTGGGGGCTCAGGCGCTGGAATGAGAGTCAGAATCCCAAAACTGCAATAAATTCCTTGCTCCTACATCACTCCTTAACCCCAGAAAAGCAATTAGAGAAGTCGCTGAAGCTGAGAATTATGGAATTGCTTGGGGTTGGAAAATCATGGAATTGTTTGGGGTTGGAAAAGCCCCCTAAGACCATCCAGGCCATCCTAACCCATGTCCCCAAGCTGTCCCCAGGTTGTCCCCAAGTCCATTTTCAAACCCCCCCAGAAATGAGGACTCCACCATTTCCCTGAACAACAGTTTCCATGAAGGAATTTCCCCTAAAAACCCCAAACTCAATGAGAAATTCCATCCTGGGGGCTGAAATAGAGTGAGGAGAGGATCATGAGTGGTTTCACCTCCCTGAGCAGCAGCTCCTGCTCGTCCAGAGAAAGCTTTTGGATGTTTTGCTGGTGTTAAACATCTGAGGCAGAGCGATGTTGACGTGGCGCGGGCGCTCCCCGGGCCTGCTCTCACATTTTTCACGCTTTATTACCCAGGATCTTCCCCACCACCTCCAAAAAGCCTGGGGAAAACATGAGGAGATTAAAAGAAAAGCTATTGCTTAATATCCGAATGAAATAGATCCAAACTCCCGGGCTGGTTATGAAATAATGATAATTACAGCCAGGAGAGCCGGGCCCAGGAGAGCCCTGAGTGCTCCAGCAGCTTTGTCTCTCTAAATGAATTTGTCCCATAAACATTTTTAGCGATCTCATTAGCATTGTTAATAAAAGTCATTAGCTATGACACCGTCGAGGCGGTTTGGGGATGAGTTTGGAGTTCAGTTTGAAGGCACAGGGAGTGTTGGCCTGGGAATTTGTGGATAAACCATCCCTGGGAGTGTCCAAGGATGGGGATTGAACCCTCCTGGGATGGTGGAAGGTGTCTGGGCTGGAACTGGGTGATTTTTAAGGCCCTTCCCCACCCCAATTCCATAATTCCATGATAATATCAAAACACACAGGACTCAGGATGGACTTTGCCTGCTCTCCCCTGCCCTGCGCACATTGCACAGAGCCAGGTTAAATTGGGATTTTCACCCCATGGATTTGCTTGGCTTGGATGTTCTGCTCTGAAATCCCCACCTTGGTTTGCCCTCATGTGCTGGGGGTGCCTGGCTGAGCTCTCCACTCCCAAAAGATGCCCAGAAAAACAGATTTTCCCACCTCACTTTGCACAAAACCTGGAAAGCCACGCCGACAAATTGGACAGAAATACAGGGCGAAGAAAAATCCTGGGCGCAGATTTCACAGCCCAAATTTTAAGGGGAAAGGTGGATATTTTATTCCTTAGTCACAAATTCAGCATTTCCAGGCACGGCTGATCCAGGGCAGGCTGAATTTCACCCCCTGTTCCCCTCCATCTGCCTCTCCTCCCCTCCAGCCGTGTCCCTGGCACGGCTCTGGCACAGTAAATGCGTTGTCTCCCCTGGCTGGGGCGAAGGAGATCTTGCAGGGGCTTGGAAAGATCCACAGCCAGGAATCCATCCCAGCTCCTTGGCTCTGAGACATCCTGAAAATTTAATGTGATGGGAGAGGCGGGAGGCGCCGCTCCGCCAGGAAATGTCACCGCAAATGTCACCCCAAAGGACACCTTTGTTTCCCTCCCCTCTCCCCTCCATCAGATTTCTCTTTTTTCCTGCCTTCTTCCTTCTTTTCCTTCTTTTTTTTCCTTCTTTTTGATTTTCCTTCTTCTCATGAGAGGAGTGATGGGGAATGGCTGGACACGATGACCTTAGGTGGCTTTTCCAACCCAAACAATTCCACGATTCCCTGATTTCTGTCGCTGGGTAAGACAAGATGATCTGCATGGTCCTTTCCATCCTGGAGTTCCACGCCTTCTCTCCAACCCAAACAATTCCACGATTCCAATTCCATGATTCCCTGATTTCTGTTGCTGGGTAGGACAAGATGATCTGTGCAGTCTTTTCCATCCCAAACCATCCTGGAGTTCCACACCTTCCCTCCAACCCAAACAATTCCACGATTCCCTGATTTCTGTCGCTGGGTAAGACAAGATGATTTGCATGGTCCTTTCCATCCTGGAGTTCCTCAACTTCCCTCCAACCCAAACAATTCCACGATTCCCTGATTTCTGTCGCTGGGTAAGACAAGATGATCTGCATGGTCCTTTCCATCCTGGAGTTCCTCAACTTCCCTCCAACCCAAACAATTCCATGATTCCCTGATTTCTGTTGCTGGGTGTGTCTGGGATGGGGTAGGATGAGATGATCTGCATGGTCCTTCCAATCCTGGAGTTCCTCAACTTCTCTCCAACCCAAACAATTCCATGATTCCAATTCCATGAGTCCCTGATTTCTGTTGCTGGGTGTGTCTGGGATGTCTCATCATGAGATGATCTGCATGGTCCTTCCAATCCTGGAGTTCCTCAACTTCCCTCCAACCCAAACAATTCCACGATTCCCTGATTTCTGTTGCTGGGTGTGTCTGGGATGTCTCATCATGAGATGATCTGCATGGTCCTTTCCATCCTGGAGTTCCTCAACTTCTCTCCAACCCAAACAATTCCACGATTCCCTGATTTCTGTCACTGGGTAAGACAAGATGATCTGCATGGTCCTTCCAATCCTGTAGTTCCTCAACTTCCCTCCAACCCAAACAATTCCATGATTCCCTGATTTCTGTTGCTGGGTAGGACGAGATGATCTGCATGGTCCTTTCCATCCTGGAGTTCCTCAACTTCCCTCCAACCCAAACAATTCCATGATTCCAATTCCACGATTCCCTGATTTCTGTTGCTGGGTAGGACGAGATGATCTGTGCAGTCTTTTCCATCCCAAACCATCCTGGAGCTCCACACCTTCCCTCCAACCCAAACAATTCCACGATTCCCTGATTTCTGTTGCTGGGTGTGTCTGGGACGGGGTTGGATGAGATGATCTGCATGGTCCTTTCCATCCTGGAGTTCCTCAACTTCCCTCCAACCCAAACAATTCCATGATTCCAATTCCATGATTCCCTGATTTCTGTTGCTGGGTAGAACGAGATGATCTTCATGATCCTTTCCATCCGAAAAAATCCTGGAGTCTCTCCACTTCCCTCAAAGCAGAGCAGGGAATTGTGAGCAGCCCAATCTGCTCACTTGGACACCTTTAATATCCCAGGATATTAAATATTCCTGGCAGAATCCACACGTGTGACACACAGGTGTCACATTCATATTTTCTGAAAAATCCCCTTGCCCAGGATTTTTCTCTTGGGAAGATGGGAAGTCTCAGAGAAAAAGGAAAACAATAATTATCTGATTTGCTTCTCTTGTGTTTTGCTGCTTTGGAATGTGGTTGGAGATTGTTTATCCAACAGGTGATTGCTTAATCGGTTTATGATATATAATATAATAAAATGTAATGTAATATAATATAATATAATATAATATAATATAATATAATATAATACCATATAATACAATACCATATAATTCAATACCATACAATACAATACAATACAATATAATACAATATAGTACAATATAATACAATATAATAAAATATAAAAAATACAATATAATACAAAATAATATAATACAAAATAATATAATACAAAATAATACAATAAAATAATAATTTGGCCTTCTGAGAACATGGAATCAGATTCATAATTCCTTCCTCCATCAGGGCACCCCACAAACAAAATCCACAGGGAGAGCTTTCCCTCAGATGACACCGACTGCAAACCCGACTTCTTTTTGTTGGTAACGAAGGACAGAGAGCGCAGAATAAATAAAAAACACCCGGAGAAAAGGATTGTGAAGGATGTCAGGAGGGGCCGAGTGCTCCATCCTAAATCCACGCTTGTGACAGACAGTGGATTAAACAGAAGATGAGTTACAGCTCCCCAGAGCACGGCAATGTGAGTCCTTCCCCGTGCAGGCAGCGTGACAAACAACCCTTGGAATAAAAGTAAAAATAAAAATAAAAATAAAAATAAACCATGGCTGAGATCAGGGCGCTGCTGCTCCTATCTGCCACGGAAATCAGCTCCAGAGCTTGGCAAGGGGATTTGAAATGCATGGATTCACGGGCGTAAAAACCAGGAAACCTCAAAGGAATAAAAGGGAGAGTTTGTGGAAAGCGATTTTTTACTCTGGTGAAACAGTGAAGGAGGACTCGGCCATTCCAGCTGTTTCCAAAGGAAAGAATTCCCAGGAAGGTGAAAAAATCAAACTCAAAGCTGTTTCCAGAAGCACAAATGAGCCCTGCACAGAGGACTGGCTCTGAGGGGAGACCTGGAATTCTTCGGGAATTCTTTCCACACCCTCTGGATCTCCCCAGTTGCTCAGGCAGGGATGGAGCTGGCTTTGCTTCTTCCCTTAAGTTATACCGTGAAAAACCACAACAGAAATCAGGGAATCATGGAATTTTTTGGGTTGGAAAAGCCCTCTGAGGTCATTGGGTCCAGCACCACCACGGCCACCACTGACCACGTCCCCAAGTGCCACAAGCCCAGGGCTGTTAAATCCCCCCAGGAACGGGCACTGCACCACTGCCCTTTCTTATTTATTACCCCAAATAATCCCAAATTATCCCAAAATCCAACTTCAGCCTCCCCTGGCACAACCTGAGGCCGTTTCCAAATGCCAAGAAATGCCCAGGTTAATCCTGGGGCTCCCAGATTGCTGCCCTTGCTATTTAGAGCTGCACAGACAATGCCCCCTTGTCCCATTACCAGGAGGTTCTGCCTTTTTCGTGAAACTCAAAACTCTGTGACCAAACCCCTGAGCTGAGTCTGGGATGGCCAGGAAGCGATTCCAGCTCCGTCTGTGGATTTGCACCCACAGGGATGAAAAATCCTGGGATGGTTTGGGTGGGAAGGGACATTAAAAGTGCCACCATGGGCAGGGACACCTCTCACTGCCCCAGGTTAGTCCAACCTGCCCTTGGACACTTCCAGGGATTCCACAGCTGCTCTGGGAATTTTGGAATTTCCCAATTTGCTCCCAGATTGTGCTCTGGAAGCCTTCTTGAGATATCCCAGAAGGATTTGCTTGGAAAACAAAAGGGGTTTTTCCCACATCCTCTCCATTCCAGTGCCCCTCTCCAGCCTGGCTGGTGCTGATCTGGGATCTCAAACACCCCAGTGCCAAAGACTGGGAATTCCAAGGAATTCTCCTGGAATTCCAGTGGGATCTCAGCTGAGAGTCAGCTGGAGGTGTGGGAGCAAGGAACCTTCACCTTCTCCCCACCAATGAGGTGCTGAAAAGCGGCAGGTTTTTTTTAAATTTTTTTTTTTTTAAATTCCAAAAGCAATTTACTTGAAATATCCCCATTTTCCCTGGGAAGAAAACTGGAGTCAACCAGGAGCTGATTTTACTGCTGGTTTGGGTTTTTTTTCCCCTTTTCTTTGCTAACAAGGTGTCCGGTTTTCGGCTGTTTGGAGGGCCTGGAAAGGCCCGGGGTGGCCTTGGGGCAGCCCGCGTATCAAAGGACGAGAAGAGGCTTCAGTTCTTCTTTCGGTTTTTATGTTTATTAATTGCTTATCTAAAAGATTTTCTTTCAGCCGAACAGAGCTCTGCTCAGCAGTCAGCCATGAGCACACTGTGCTGCCCTCCGGACAGTCACCTATCTTTATACCCATTGTTACGTGTACAATATTTATCATTTTTCCCCAATACCATTTATTCTTATAACTCGGTGCACTCTCAGTAATAACCAATCCAAAAGTGCCACCATGGCCAAAGAAGATGGAGGAGAAGAAGAAGAAGGACAGGACACGCCCCAATTCCTCCATCTTACTTCTCTAAACCCCCCTGTACAGAAATCCTAAACCCTGTGTCTCACCCTCTAATTAACTGATCCCTTCACCATTCACCCCGGTGAAACCCTCCTGTCCTCATACAGGTGTCGTCTCCTGTGTAGGATCAAAGTGCAGCCACCAGACACTTCTGGAACATTCCAGGACTCCCGAGCCCCCCAAGGGTGGTCTCGGTGGCTCGGCACCTCAGGACTGAGATCCTGAGATCCCACAACAAGGCGAGGCCACGAAGCAGAAATCTGACTGAGCCACGGTGGGGCTTCATCCCCATCTCAGAACTCCTTTTCCTCATCCCACGTCATCTCCCCTGCTCTGATCTGCCCTGACAGAAAGCAGGAGCAGGGAAAAGGCGGTTTTGGGGCTCGCAGAGATCCATCAGCAGCTCCTCAGCCCGCTCAGGGTGCGACTTCTCACACCTGGAGCTGCGGCAGATCCATCCTCCCGGGGAAGACGGAACGGGAAAACCTCATAAAAATGTGATTGCCTGGCAAAAGGTTTGGAGAAAATGGAAATTACAAGCGAGATTGAACTGAAAGCAAGGATGTCTTGGCATTCAGAAGACCTGGGAAAAGTCCAAACTTCCTCTCTGTTCCAAAATTGGGTGATTTCACCCTTTCCCAGCACCTGCTCCCAAAGTTGGGTTGGTTGCTTTGGAGGGTGGAATTCTTCACCCATGGAAGGGCAAAAGGGGCTTAAACTGAAGGAATGGCAAGTTTACATCAGATTTTCTGAGGGAATTCCTCCCTGTGAGAGGCTGGGATTGAATTCCCAGAGAATCCTGAGGTCCCTGGAGCATTTCTGACCCATTTTAAGCCAAAAACCAAGAGAAATCGTGGGCTTTCCTCTCTCTTTTGAAGTTGAATAATTCACATTTCCATTAGTATAAACCCAGAGCCATTTTTTAGAGCACTTTTTAATCCACGGATTTTTATTCTTTTTTTTTTTTTTTTTTTTTTTTTCCCAGGGAAAGGCTCTGTTCTGCAGGATACCTAAATCAATGCCAGCCAGATCGAGGTGCAGGACCTGGAGCGCTGAGTTTCCTGTCAGGTGGATGCACACGGACATGGATCACAGCATTCCCCCAAGGAAACTCTGGAATAAAGCAGAATTAATTATTGGATTTTTTTTTTTTTTCTGGCCGTGGTTTTGCTCAGCACCTCCATCACTGTTGAATTAGGAAAGCTGAATTAATTTTTATTTTTATTTTTTTTCTCCAAATGTCCCTTTGTCTTCAGACATTCCCAGCTGTTTTTTACGGCTCTTGTTTTCCTTCCTAGTCTGGGGGAGAACAGGGAGCCAACACCTGGCACTGGGAAACCAGATCCTCCTTTGCTGAGAGAGAAAATTTATTTTGTGGATTATTTTTCCTGATTTTCGGTCCCCCCAGCTGGCTGGGATGCAGATTCCAGCACTGCCCGAGGCGTTTTCTGTCTGGAGGAACAATAAAACTTCCCGGGTGCCGAGGGAGCCCATCTGGCAGCTCATTCCCCACCATTAATGTGGTTTTTCAGCAGCTCGTTGACTCCTTGTTCCCAGAAATTCCCGAGGCTCCTCGGATGAACATTTGGAGGACGCTGGTGGAACATTTGGAGAGGGGGGAAAGAACATTTCTGATCGTTCCTGGGTGGCTGAGGCAGGGATGGAATCACAAAAGTGTGGAATGGTTTGGGGTTGGAAGGGACTCAAAACCCACCCAGTGCCATGGTCAGGGATCATGGGATCATGGAATCACAAAAATATGGAATGGTTTGGGGTTGGAAGGGACTCAAAACCCATCCAGTGCCACCCCTGCCATGGTCAGGGATCATGGGATCATGGAATCACAAAAATATGGAATGGTTTGGGGACTCAAAACCCACCCAGTGCCAGCCCTGCCATGGTCAGGGACCATGGGATCACGGAATCACAAAAGTGTGGAATGGTTTGGGGTTGGAAGGGACTCAAAACCCATCCAGTGCCACCCCTGCCATGGTCAGGGACCATGGGATCACGGAATCACAAAAGTATGGAATGGTTTGGGGTTGGAAGGGACTCAAAACCCATCCAGTGCCACCCCTGCCATGGTCAGGGATCATGGGATCATGGAATCACAAAAGTGTGGAATGGTTTGGGGTTGGAAGGGACTCAAAACCCACCCAGTGCCACCCCTGCCATGGTCAGGGACCATGGGATCACGGAATCACAAAAATATGGAATGGTTTGGGGACTCAAAACCCACCCAGTGCCACCCCTGCCATGGTCAGGGACCATGGGATCACGGAATCACAAAAATATGGAATGGTTTGGGGTTGGAAGGGACTCGAAACCCATCCAGTGCCACCCCTGCCATGGTCAGGGACCATGGGATCAAGGAATCACAAAAATATGGAATGGTTTGGGGTTGGAAGGGACTCGAAACCCATCCAGTGCCACCCCTGCCATGGTCAGGGACCATGGGATCACGGAATCACAAAGTATGGAATGGTTTGGGGTTGGAAGGGACTCAAAACCCATCCAGTGCCACCCCTGCCATGGTCAGGGACCATGGGATCATGGAATCACAAAAATATGGAATGATTTGGGGTTGGAAGGGACTCAAAACCCATCCAGGTGAGCAGGGGCCATCCCAGGGTGCTCCAAGCTCCATCCACCCGGCCTTGGACACTTCCAGGGATCCACAGATCCTCCAGGAATCCCATCCCAGCCCCTCTCCCAATATTCCTTCCCAAAATCCCATCCAAACCAGCCCATGGAATCCAGGAATGGTTTGGGTTGGAGGAGACCCCAAAGCCCATCCGGTCCCACCATGGTCCCACACCTCCCACAGTCCCAGGTGGCTCCAGCCTGGCCTTGGGCACTTCCAGGGATCCCCAGATCCTCCAGGAATTCCATCCCAGCCCCTTCCCCACCCTCAGACCTTGCTCCAGCCTGAGCTTTACAAAACAGACACTCCAACCTCCAGCGCCAATTTTTATTAAAGCTAAAAGGATGAAAAACGGAGCGGGGAGAGAAAAGTGCTCATCGCAGGCTGGGAGAGCCATCCCTCAGTCCTGGATCAATAACTCCTGAGGAATTCTTCCTCTCCCGGAGCTCCCATCGATTTCCCACAAAATCGGATTCCAAGGGAGCTGCTGCCACCTACTGAGGCGATTTCTTGCTCCCGTGGCATTTTTCTTGGTAATTATGAAAACATCTTGAAATTTTTTTTTTTAAAGCAGAACTCTGAGGTGAAGGAGCATCCCGAGTTTTGATGCCTGTTTGTCTCCCCGTGGAGAAAAACCTCTGAGAATTCAGAATAAAGCTGCGAGGGCCCCACCCAAAAGGCAAAACACACAAGGAAGAGCTCTGAAGCTGGGTTGGATTTGATAAGCACGCTTTTTCCCTGCCTCCCATGACCTCATGAGCTCTCCTGCCCAAGCTCCCCTTGTCAGGACACATTTGATGTGAATCCAGAGGGATTAAAGGGGTGGGTGTGGTGCTGGGAATGCAGCATTCCTCCCCTCTGACACCAACAGCCGCCAGCAATTTGACTCATGTGGCTCACACCTTAAAAAGACAGAGGTAAAGTGGCGTCATGCAAAAAAAATCTGTGGTTGCCACATCCCTGGGAAGGTCCAAGGCCAGGAAATGAACCTTGGAAATGAGAATGTGCTCAGTCCTTCTATGATTCTCCTTTTCTTGTTTTCTTCATGGAAACCTCACTGCTCTGGGAGCCTTTTGGTTCTTCTTCTTCAATGAACCTTGGAAAGAAAAGTGGGCTCAATCCCTCTATGATTCTCCTTTTCTTGTTTCCTGCATGGAAACCTCACTGCTCTGGGAGCCTTCTGGTTCTTCTTCTTCTGGTTCTTCTTCTTCTCCTTCTGGTTCTTCTTCTGGTTCTTCTTCTTCTCCTTCTGGTTCTTCTTCTGGTTCTTCTTCTCCTTCTGGTTCTTCTTCTGGTTCTTCTTCTGGTTCTTCTTCTTCTCCTTCTGGTTCTTCTTCTGGTTCTTCTTCTTCTTCTGGTTCTTTTTCTGGTTTTTCTTCTTCTGGTTCTTTTTCTTCTTCTTCTTCTTCTTCTGGTTCTTCTTCTTCTCCTTCTGGTTCTTCTTCTGGTTTTTCTTCTTCTGGTTCTTCTTGTTCTTCTTCTTCTCCTTCTGGTTCTTCTTCTTCTTCTTCTGGTTCTTCTCCTTCTGGTTCTTCTTCTGGTTCTTCTTCTGGTTTTTCTCCTTCTTGTTCTTCTTCTTCTTCTTCTTGTTCTTCTTCTTCTCCTTCTGGTTCTTCTTCTGGTTCTTCTTCTTCTTCTGGTTCTTCTTCTGGTTCTTCTTCTCCTTCTGGTTCTTCTTCTGGTTTTTCTTCTTCTGGTTCTTCTTCTTCTTCTTCTTCTTCTTCTTCTTCTTCTTCTTCTTCTTCTTCTTCTTCTTCTTCTTCTTCTTCTTCAATGAACCTTGAATATTAGAATGTGGTCAATCCTTCTATGATTCTCCTTTCCTGATTTTCTTCATGGAAACCTCATTGCTCTGGAAGCGTTTTGGTTCTTCTTCTTTGAACCTTGGAAATCAGAATGTGCTCAATCCTTCTGTGATTCCCCATTTCTCATTTCCTTCACGGAAACCTCCCTGCTCCGAGGTTCTTCTCAATCCTAAGGAAGTCATGCTACAAAAATCCCAATTCCGCTAAAATTACTGAGATAAAAGAATCAGTGGGATTCAGATGAACTCGATCCATTATTAATTTAATGGATTTTATTCTACTACAGGTCAGTAAGTGAAGGTTTTTGAGTTAAATCAGCATTTGGGACCATTATGCAGAATTTTCCCAACAGCTCCACCTTTTTTTGATCCCATCCCTCAATCCAGCCCTATCCAGGCCTGCAATTAAGCACGACAGGAAGAGAATTAAATGTGGGCTTGGACACAATTTTTAACGAGGATGTTTTCCAGGACTGGGGCCAAATGAGCCTAAATCCATCAGTGCCCAGAGGTGAGCGTGGAGCTGCAACGGGGAAAGGCGAACGAGAAACTTTCCCATTTGGACTAAACCCGAATAATTAATTAGGACATTAATTTAATTTCCTTTCCTATGGCAGCTTTTAATTAAGCCTTCATTTACCCTCTGATGCTGGCTTTGGGATTGCATGGAATTGCCAGAGCTCTGCCAGCTCTGGGCCCGGGGGTGGCTGGGCACAGGGGACAAAGGGACACAGCTGTCACCTGGGCTTGGTGGCCTTGGCACAGGGAGAACAGAATTCCCGAGGCTGCTCCAAATCCCAGCACAAAAGCTTGGATCTTCCACTCACCTGGATCTCAGCAGATGCCCAAATTTCCCCCCAAATTTCAGAGCGGGCTCGAAAATGAATGCAGGAAAATTCCTAACGGTGCCTTCGTTAAACCCAGCTCCTTAAATGAAATATCTGGTGGCTCTTCATTCATCACTCCTCGATTTCAACTTTTTAAGGCTTTCTTTTCATCCCAGGATATTGGATTTGGTAGGACAACAATGGCCTCAGCAGAGGAAAAAGGTTTTTCCAGAATTATCTTTCCTGCCTCAGCACGATCGCCCTTCTCCACCTCCCTCCCCATTGTGCGCTCGCTCCATTCCTCATTTCCATGGTGCAAACAACACCCAGAGCCACCCCGGCTTTGGGGTGACCTCAGCTACCCCCTCATCAGGGAATTTTATGGGAATTAGGGCCTGGATGTGGTGATTGAGATGGATAATCCGGATTGGAATGCTGGTCCTGCCCTGGTCTCCATGGATGATGCTGGAAAAGCCATTTCAGGAATTTCTGGGAGAGTGGAAAAAGCTTGTAATGCCCTGAAAGGATCCATTTCTAATCCTGGAAATCCTTCCACATCCTGCACAGGAATATTGGATCAGTCAGGAAACAGAATATTGGAATAGACTGAACCAGGAATATTGGATCAGTCAGGAAACAGAATATTGGAATGTGACTGAACCAGGAATATTGGATCAGTCAGGAAACAGAACAGAATATTGGAATATGACTGAACCAGGAATATTGGATCAGTCAGGAAACAGAATATTGGAATATGACTGAACCAGGAATATTGGATCACTCAGGAAACAGACGAGAATATTGGAATGTGACTGAACCAGGAATATTGGATCATTCAGAACACAGAACAGACCCTGTTGGATGTACAGAGGGGGGATTGAGACCCTGATTTCCCAGAGAAACTCCGGCTGCCCCATCCCTGGAATGCCCCAGGCCAGGTTGGACACGGCCTGGGAGGTGTCCCTAAGGTCCCTTCCAGCCCAAACCATTCCACGTTCCTACAATTCTGTGTTCCCACAGAAATCCTCAATCCCAGAAAAACCTCACGGGCAGAAAATCATGGAGAAAAGAAACCCTTCCCATCTCAGAATAAATCACTGGATGTGGTGATTGAGTTGGATAATCCGGATTGGAATGCTGGTCCTGCCCCGGTCTCCATGGATGATGCTGGAAAAGCCATTTCAGAGATTTATGGGAGACTGGAAAAAGTTTGCAATGCCCTGAAAGGATCCATTTCTAATCCTGGAAATCCTTCCACATCCTGCACGGGAATATTGGTACAGCCAGGAAACAGAATATTGGAATATGACTGAACCAGGAATATTGGTACAGCCAGGACACAGAACAGAATATTGGAATATGACTGAACCAGGAATATTGGATCAGCCAGAAAACAGAACAGAATATTGGAATATAACTGAACCAGGAATATTGGATCAGTCAGGAAACAGAACAGAATATTGGAATGTGACTGAACCAGGAATATTGGATCAGTCAGGAAACAGAACAGAATATTGGAATATGACTGAACCAGGAATATTGGTTCATTCAGGACACAGAACAGAATATTGGAATATGACTGAACCAGGAATATTGGATCATTCAGGACACAGAACAGAATATTGGAATATGACTGAACCAGGAATATTGGTTCATTCAGGACACAGAACAGAATATTGGAATATGACTGAACCAGGAATATTGGATCATTCAGGACACAGAACAGACCCTGCTGGATGTACAGAGGGGGGATTGAGACCCTGATTTCCCAGAGAAACTCCGGCTGCCCCATCCCTGGAATGCCCCAGGCCAGGTTGGACACGGCCTGGGAGGTGTCCCTAAGGTCCCTTCCAGCCCAAACCATTCCACGCTCCTACAATTCTGTGCTCCCACAGAAATCCTCAGTCCCAGAAAAACCTCACGGGCAGAAAATCATGGAGAAAATAAACCCTTTCCATCTCAGAATAAATCACTGGATGTGGTGATTGAGTTGGATAATCTGGATTGGAATGCTGGTCCTGCCCCGGTCTCACTGGACCATGCTGGAAAAGCCATTTCAGAGATTTATGGGAGAGTGGAAAAAGTTTGTAATGCCCTGAAAGGATCCATTTCTAATCCTGGAAATCCTTCCACATCCTGCACAGGAATATTGGATCAGTCAGGGCACAGAACAGAATATTGGAATATGACTGAACCAGGAATATTGGATCAGTCAGGAAACAGAATATTGGAATATGACTGAACCAGGAATATTGGATCAGTCAGGAAACAGAACAGAATATTGGAATGTGACTGAACCAGGAATATTGGTACAGCCAGGACACAGAACAGAATATTGGAGTATGACTGAACCAGGAATATTGGATCAGTCAGGAAACAGAATATTGGAATATGACTGAACCATTTCTAATCCTAGAAATCCTTCCAGCCCAAACCATTCCATGCTCCTACAATTCTGTGCTCCCACAGAAATCCTCAGCCCCAGAAAAACCTCACGGGCAGAAAATCACGGAGAAAAGACAAACCCCTGGAAAGAAATCACTGGATCACCACTGGGGCGCTTTGCCAGCCCATTAAAACCAGTGGGAACCCACTGGTGAATTTAATGGAGCAAGAAGAGTTTTCCTGGTCATGTTCAGACATTTCCGTGGTGCTCCAGCAGTGTCTCAGCCAAGTCCCCCCCAAGTCATTCCCTCCCCTCTTTCCAGGAAATTTGACCAAGCACAAACTTTGACAGAGGAAGCTGTGGAGGATATTCAAACGAATTCTATTTTGCTGTATTAAAATGAAGAGGGGAAGCATTTAAAAATCATTTTAATCAGGGAAACAAATGGAGGAAGGAATGGAATGATCCCTCGTAGACCGCTTTTGACATTTGTGGATTTGTTTTTGTATTCCCTCTCACTCAATAAACTGAAGGATGACTGAGTTCATTTCACAGGAGATGGATTGGATTTTCTCTGAGCAGCTCTGCTGTGCCCATGGAACTCAACCAAAAAATAAAAACCCCAACCAAGTCTGCGCTTTTAAAAAATCCTGAATTCTGCAATATCAGAGCCCAGCTGGGGCAGGGGAGCAGCACAATCACTTTTGGGGAGGAAGGAGATTTTCTGATGGTGCTGAGGAATATTTGGGGGAAATTTAAAGCAGATTTGCACTGAGACACAGCCATGAACCCCAAAATGAAGAGTTTAATTTATGTACGAGCTGGCACTCAACCCAAATTATGGGATTATTTGTGGGGAGCCAGTTTGGGAGTGGGAGTGAGAAAAAAGGGAAAACCAAAGCGGGGAAGGGGAAACCAAAGTGGAAAAGGGGGAAATCAAAGTGGACAAGGGGAAATTAAAGCGGAAAAAGGGGGAAATCAAAGTGGAAAATGGAAATCAAAGTGGGGAAGGGGAAATCAAAGCGGAAAAGGCTTTTCAATACTGTAGGAAAACTGGTCTCTCCTATTTTCTGCATCCTCAAGCATCAAGGAAATCGATGTCAGTGCAGTGTTTTTGTCAGGGCAGCCCCCGCTGAAGCCTCTGCAGTGACTGATGAGAAAAAACAAAAAAAAAGGAGAACGAAGCAGGAAAAATAAATAAAACTAAACCCAAAACCTGCTTAAAGCTGGCAGAGACTGAGAACAGGGAGAGGGGGAGGCTCTGGTGCCACCCAGGAGCTCCTTGCAGGGATCAGGCTCTCAATAAATCTGCAGCCTGGATAGCAGACCTGCAGGACGGGTTGGATCAGGCACCAGCTCCCTGCAGGATTTTGGGGAGATGGAAGATAAACACGAGCCCTTTATCACTTACATCGCTGGTTTTTAAGCTGCTGGGCTTCTTTTATTATTTTAAGTGTTGAGGGGAATAAGGAAACACATTTTGTTTATTTGTGGGCATGAGAGAGAGAGACCATAAAGCCAAAGTAAATGCTGATCCAAAAATCTTGGTTTTACGATTCCGTCACTGCCCGAGCCTGGCTCCAAAACCAGAGTGTAAAATGTTGGGGAGATCCCACTCCCTCTCTTTTCACCCAGATAAACTCCCCACCTCCACACTCGCTCCTCTCCTCCCTCAGCAAAGCCACAACATCAATAAGAATATTTTCATGAGGTTTTTTTTTTCCCCCGTCTGGATTTTTTTTTTTATTCCCTCGTTGGCAGCAGGTGAAGATGGCCCAAGGAAATCACCTCCATGCCAGGAATTTGCAAATTGGCTTCACCATTTAGCACGAGGAAGTAGTTCAAGATTTAGCAGGTCCATTGCCAAAAAGCTACTTTGGAAAATTGTTTTCTTTTTTTTTCCCCCCCCGATCCCTCGGCACGGGCTCGTTGGAATGCTGTGAGCACTCAGTGCAGATGCCGAGGACCCTGAATTATTTAATGAATTATTTAATAATAATAAAAATAATTTAATCTCACTGAGCCGAGACCCTGAGGAGCCAAAGGGAGTTGGGCGCAGTTCCTTCATCCACAGGAATTTGGAGAAATTGGGGAAATTGCAGCCATGGATTAAGGAATTCGGAGAAATTCCCGCTGGCAATCCCTCCCAGCCTCTCACCTACCCAAATTCCAGCTTTTCCATCCCCAATAACTCTTCCAAACTCTCAATTCTCCCCATTCTCTCTTTAAAGGTTTTCATAATACCCCAGCGTGGTTTGGGCTGGAAATGACCTTAAAGACCAATTCCACTGCCATGGGCAGGGACACTTCCCACTATCCCAGGGAATTCCACCCCACCCTCACTGGGAAGAATTTGTTCCCAATATTTAATCTAAACTTATTTCTTTTGGTTTAAAGCCACAGCTCTGTGCGGGTGGCAAAATCCTAAAAATTTCTGTAAACTGGATTAATCTCAAAGAGTCACTTGCTCCTTCTCTCATCTTGGTCAGCCTCAGCTCTGAGCATCACAAATCTTGTGAAAATATGAGCAATAAGGACATCAGCAAATAAAAAACTGCCCCTCGCCCCTCTTGGCCACTCTCAGACCCTCACACCGAGCAGATTCTGAGAGGATTCCCCAGCACAGCAACCCGTACCTTAAGAAAGGCCATTTTTACTCTCTCAAAAATGTAATTTTTTTCCCCCCTGGAAATAAATGCAGAGCAGCGAGCTACAAAGACTTACTTGAACGATTAATCATTCCAGGAGCACCCCGGGCCATTGCAGCCACAGCTGGGATTATTCATTCCAGACAGTCCACACTTCTCACTGGAATAATGAACATTTTCAGAAATATTCAACAGCCAACAAGCTGAGTTAGGCAGAACCTGGAGGGTTTTTTTTTTTTTGGTACAAAATCACATTATCATAAAATCATTGGAAAAGTCCTCTAAGGTCATGGAATACAACTCTTCTCCCAGCCAAAGCATTTAAACAAATGCCACATCCACACATTTTTTAAACACTTCCAGAGTGTTCAAACCAGGCTGAAGACCTTGACTCAAACATCTTCATGAAGGGAGATGAAAAACCAGTGGTCTAACACGTGCAGGAATTAATTTTAAATACTCACCCTTGCTGATAAAGTTGAAAAACATCCATGGAACACTCAGCAGGACAAAAGCATCTCTTTTATATTTTTTAAAATAACTCTACTGTATCTCCTCTCTTTATCTGGCTCATCTCACCAAGCAAAACCCGTGTAAAGCCAATTAAAGGCCATTTGTCACAGGGTAAAAACAGAAACGCTCCTGGTCTGCTCACAGCTCACTCTGAGTCACAAATCACAATAACCATTCTGTGGAAATCGTAAGAGAGAAGCTCGAAATCCTGCTGAACTCAATGAGCCATTAAATGCTTGACAATATTCTTTATAGGAACCACGAATAGTTAATTAATCCCCAAATATGAATGGTGAGCATGAATAATTACCGCCGTAGATCCCGATCAAGAGATCTGCAGCGAGCATAATTTGACATTGCTTCATGTACAGCAGCTCACACCAGCTGGGAGACCGGTCCTAAAAGCTTGGGCTTGACTTTAAAATATGGGAATCCCAGATGGGAACACATCAGTTTTGTTCCCAGTGTGACACTACACTGACTTTCCATGAAATCTTCACTTTTTAAAAAAAATCTGTTTGCCTATTTGTGTCACTTTTGTCAGTCTCAACATGTACAAAGGGTTTGTCTATTCCTTCATCTTCATTGCTCCAAGAACCTTTATCATCAGTCCTATTCATTCGCACCTCCTGGATTAACAATCCAGGTCCCCCTTCCCTTCCCTTCCCTTCCCTTCCCTTCCCTTCCCTTCCCTTCCCTTCCCTTCCCTTCCCTTCCCTTCCCTTCCCTTCCCTTCCCTTCCCTTCCCTTCCCTTCCCTTCCCTTCCCTTCCCTTCCCTTCCCTTCCCTTCCCTTCCCTTCCCTTCCCTTCCCTTCCCTTCCCTTCCCTTCCCTTCCCTTCCCTTCCCTTCCCTTCCCTTCCCTTCCCTTCCCTTCCCTTCCCTTCCCTTCCCTTCCCTTCCCTTCCCTTCCCTTCCCTTCCCTTCCCTTCCCTTCCCTTCCCTTCCCTTCCCATTTTTCTCTCCCAGCCACTCCTGGTTCCTCTCTTTGATGTTCAGAACGTTCCCTCAAGTCTGGAGCTGTTGGGATGTGACCTTCAGAAGTTCTTGCACGACACAAAAACAAACAAGGAGCCGCCACGGCGGCGAGTGCAGGGAATTTCTCAATCAGTGAATATTTGCATATCCTTGGATGAGAGATATCAGTGGCACCAAGGGTTGTTATTAATCAAAGCCCACCGAGAGTCTCCTCCTGGGCAAACACCGCTCATGACGTGCCTTGGCTCTGCCTTGGTGTCCCACCAAGACTCACTCGGGTTTCATCAAACCCCAGCTTCTGCTCAGCACACAGTTTGGAGGGGTTCAGGTGATCCAGGTGGGAGGGAGGATTCAGACAGGAGGAGAGACCCTCCCATGTCACTGCAAAGATGTCACATCCAACCCATCCATTCTTTCCAACCCAACCACCCTTCCCAACCCAACCAATCTTTCTAACCCGACCCAATATTTCCAACTCAGCCGTTCTTTTCAACCCAACCATCACTACCAACCTATCCATTCTTTCCAACCCATCCAATCTTTCCAGCCTAATGACCCTCTTCAACCCAACCACCCTTTCCAACCCAATCACTTTTCCAGCCCATCTATTCTTTCCAACCCATCATTACCAACCCATCCATTCTTTCCAACCCAATCACTTTTCCAGCCCATCTATTCTTTCCAACCCATCATTACCAACCCATCCATTCTTTCCAACCCAACCACCCTCTTCAACCCAACCACCCTTTCCAACCCAATCACTTTTCCAGCCCTTCTATTCTTTCCAAACCATCATTACCAACCCATCCATGCTTTCCAACCCAACCACCCTTTCCAACCCAATCACTTTTCCAGCCCATCTATTCTTTCCAACCCATCCAATCTTTCCAGCCTAATGACCCTCTTCAACCCAACCACCCTTTCCAACCCAATCACTTTTCCAGCCCATCTATTCTTTCCAAACCATCCAATCTTTCTAACCCAACCCATCATTACCAACCCATCCATTCTTTCCAACCCAACCACCCTCTTCAACCCAACCACCCTTTCCAACCCAATCACTTTTCCAGCCCATCCATTCTTTCCAAACCATCCAATCTTTCCAACCCATCCAATCTTTCTAACCCAACCCAGCATTTCCAACTCAGCCATTCTTCTCAACCCAGCCATCATTACCAACCCATCCATTCTTTCCAACCCAACCCATCATTACCAACCCATCCATTCTTTCCAACCCAACCACCCTTTCCAACCCAATCACTTTTCCAATCTGTCCATTCTTTCTAACCTACAGTTATTTCCAACCCAATCTTTCTAACCCAACCCAACAAACAGCAAACCAGTTCCCCTGATCCTGCAAATATTCCCAAAGCTGCCCACATCCACTTCTGCCTGTTCCATCCTGTCTAACCGCTGCCTTTTTGATGCTGGAGGTTTGAAACCTCCCCTCAATCAACCGACAGAAACATTTTCAATTGAGCTGCAGCAGCTCTGTGACCCCTCGTGCACCTTTTGTCTTTCAAAGCGCAGCCAGGTGCTGCAGGAGGGAATATCTGAGGACTTGGAAATGGTTTCTTCCCCTTTTGCTGCCGCGGTGTCCGCGGGGAGCCGAGCGCCAGGATGTGCTGCACAAATCCATTTGTTCCAGTAAACAGCCCCAGGCGCTCGTGAGCCATGGGGGAATCCTTGGAGGGTTTGTTCCTCCTTGCAAATTTAAAGATATGAGCTCAGGAGGGACCAGAAGCTTCTTCCTGGCCTGAGGCCAAGCATGCAAAAGTGTACAAACAGACGCTGACAATTTTGTACACAACACCAAGAAAAAGAACAATAAAAACGGCTGAAACAAATAATATTTGAACTAAACGGGACCGAGGGTCAGACGTCATCGCATGGAGTGGAATCATGGAATAGTTTGGGTTGGAAGGGACCTTAAAGATCTCCAGGTTCCACCCTCTGCCATGGGCAAGGGCAGCTCCCACTCCGCCAGGTTGCTCCAAAGGCATCCAACCTTGAACAATTCCAGAGATCTTAAAAGTCTTTCCCAACCTTAATGATTCCATGATTCATCCAGCTCTGGGTGAATCCCCCTGGAAAATGCAGCAGCAAAGCCAGGACCAACATTTCTGTATTTCACCACTCACCAAATTCCCACCTTTCTGCTGAGGCTGGGACAGTGACACGAGTTTCCTTGTAAGAACTTGATTTTAGTTTATTTTTCCAAGGCCCCATCACCTTCCCCACGGAGGTCCCATCAGAAAAACTCTGTTTGAGAGTTTGGTGGCTGTGAAAATAAAACTAAATAAACTAAACCTTGCTGGCAGTGCTGGGACAGGCTGAGCCTGACCCTATTACTGCTGTGACACGAATTCCATTAAAATCTGCAGTGGCACGGAGATAAGTTCCTATTGAAGAGCGGGGTTGGCAGTGAAATTCCAGCAGAGTCTGAAGTCAATGGCAAGTTCAGCCCCCCTTGTCCTTGAAATAATGATTTGGCCATGGTGGCTGCAGGTCTGGGGCGTCACACAGAGCAGCACAAAGTGATTTTTTCCAAAAGATGTCCCTGGAGAAGGGCTGAGGCAGGGGGAGGAAATGAGGCTGACATTGCCCTCAATGCAGAGAACAACAAGCACAGTTGGATTTACTCGGCTTCTACAGCATGGGAGGGGTTTCAGCAAAGTTCAGCTGCTTTTTAGGGCATCAGAAAATGCTTTAAGAGGCACATAAAAATCTGAAAAAAACCCCAAGATCTGGTAATAATCCTGCTTTTTCTGGTGTTTATAACAGCAGCAGCAGGGAATGCTCACGTCACGGTCCAACCTCTTTTCGATCTACCTGACCTCAACTTTCACCGGCTGCACAAAGTGCTGTCTGAGGCACAGCCTAATTAGCCCTGAAAAATCAGATTCCTCCAAAAGAGCAGCACAGGGAAGATCCAGCTCCTGCCCCATCAGCTCCATAGCTCCAAACATCCAGCATCAGTTTGGGATCATTAACGTGATGAGGCTGGGTCCAGTCCTGTCCCCCTGTGCCAATGAGCATCAGCCACCACCAATTTAACTCAGCGAGAGAGAATCTGTCAAGTTATTTCCAGGGTTAACAACTCAACGGTGTTTAAAATATGAATTCCATGTCTGGCCTGAACTTGGCTGCTTTCAGGTCCCCCCTCTTGGGTCTTGTGATGCTTTTGTCAGGCACATTAAACAGCCCCGATGATCAGAACCGTCCTCCCCACGTGGACGGGGATGAACCACATCAAGTTACCTTTGGAAGGATTTTTCTCCTCAAATTAAGGTAACAAGGACTAAACCACACCAGGGCTGGTTCCACCACGGGGAGAACCGGAGCAGAGAAGGCTTTCAAAGGCACAAAGGAGCAGTTAAATGCTCATTTCCCACTGAAAAAATCACGGGCCCCTGGGTGTTCTGCTCCGTCTGTGGAACTTTGAAAGCTTCCTCCCCTGTCTTGGACAGATTAATGGGAAATAATAAAAATATCATTGAAATGTGGAGTCTCAGGGAGGTGATTCAACCCTCAGTCCCAGCTGGCACAGTTGTCAGTAAATTAGGGGAGAAAAGAAACACAAAATGATCCTTTTCCAGTGCCTGCAATTATGCCGGGATGGTTCTGCCTCTGATGAGAGATTCTGAGAGCGTTTCCCCTCATCCAGGTGGGAAACTGCTCGGTGAGGAGTGGAGAGCTGGGGGGAAGGGGGGCAAAAGAGGACAGCCGGCGACTGAGGGTGTGCCAGGACACTGAGAGTGCCACCAGGAGCTTGGTGACATCCATCATCCGACAGGGAAAACACAGCCAGGGAAAGACACAACCTCTGTCTCCCCTGCACCGGCTGCTCCCAGGGGAAGGCTGTCAGGAACAGAGAGTTCCCAACAAAGCCGAGGAGACAGAGACACACAGCACAGGAAAAGTAAAAAATGACACATTGCAGGTGCATAAAATAAAACAAATCCTGATTTTAGAGCCTGGGAAACACAAACACAAGCACACACACATGGCTGAGCCGCCCCGCCTGCTCAGGTGCTGTTAAATCCTCCCGGATCTGCCTCATTCCTCCCACCAGGATGTTCATTAACTGCACGGCATTCCAGTTCCGCATATTCTTAAATAAAACAGCTTTGATGTTCTTGTGTTGTAAATGTGAAACTTTGAACTCTATGAGGGGATTTTGGGCTGTGGAGTCGAGAACTTTGAACTCCAAGAGAGGATTTTGGGCTGTGGAGTCCAGACCTGGGGTAGGAAAAGGGGGAATGGCTTCCCACTGCTGGGGTACTGGGTTTGATGGGATTTTGGGAAGGAATTCCTGGCTGGGATGGAATTTTGGAGAAGTTGGAATTCCAACCCTCATTCTGGTCTGGGCTTGGGTTTTGCACGTGGATGTGGCTGCAGGGAGATGAAGTGTGAAATGCTCCATGCATCCACGGATACATTAATTTAATATATTCAATACATTCTGCGGACAAAGAGTTCCCGGTTTAGTTTTTGATCTCAGCCTTTCTCTGCCTCCACCGGTGTTAAAAATCCCAGAATTAAAGGAAACAGAGTAATTGAAATCCTTCCCCGCTAATACACATGGGCAGCCATTTGGAAATGGAGCTGTTATTACAGAAACCTAATTAAATAATTTTCTCCGCTTGCCCCCCAGCTATGAAACAACCGTAACGTGTGGTGACTTTTCTCCAAGCAGCCACCGTGAAATCAGCACAAATTTTCCGTCAGAAAGGGACAGCTGTGGCCATCAAACCAACGAGTGCTGTTACACCTGGGCAGCCTCAAAAAGCGCATTTTTCATGTGCAGTGCGAGGGATTTGTTCTCCTGAGCCTGGACCATGCAGAAAAGGAGCTGCAAAAAGTTTATTTTCTCCATGAAGAAAAAATTCCCGTTCTCAGTCGAGATAGAATTTCTTTTCCCGATTAAATTGTTGGTTGTTAAGGTCCTGGCCTTTTCCTTGGAGCAAACCAAGGCTGGTTTTGGGGAAGTTCTGATCAATTTCCTTCTTGCTGGAGGTCGACTAACAAGAACCAGAGAGGTATAAAAATGGGCTGGAAAGGGGTGAGATCATGGGTGTTAATGAGGGAGGGAATAATGGAATTATTTGGGTTGGAAGGGACCTCAAAGCCCATCGCACCCCATTGCATCCCATCCCATCCATCCCATCGCATCCCATCCCATCCATCCCATCCCATCCCATCCCATCCATCCCATCCCATCCCATCCCATCCCATCCCATCCCATCCATCCCATCCCATCCCATCCCATCCCATCCCATCCCATCCCATCCCATCCCATCCCATCCCATCCCAATCCCATCCCATCGCATCCCATCGCATCCCATCCCATCCCATCCCATCCCATCCCATCCCATCCCATGGCATTCCATCCCATCGCATCCCATCCCATCCATCCCATCCCATCCCATCCCATCCCATCCCATCCCATCCCATCCCATCCCATCCCATCCCATCGCATCCCATCCCATCCCACCCCATCCCACCCCATCCCATCCCATCCCATCCCATCCCATCCCATCCATTTCCCATTGTCCCAGAATTGCTCCAAGTCCCATCCATCCTGACCTTGGACACTTCCAGGGGTCCAGGGCCAGCCTGGTTAGGAATCTGTTGCTGTTGGCAGAAGCATCAGGGCAAATAAAACACAAATTAGGCTCCAAAGAAGAACCCAATCAGCAGCTCCTGCCTCCTCATCCCTCATTAGAGTGTCAGAGCCTCGGCTCGGCTCATCCTGCTGTACCCTCGCTCCATCTGTTCCGTCTCTAATTTCAACGTCAATCAAAACAAACAGAATTCCTGAAAAAACGCGAAAGAAATCTGATGTTCCCAAGTTCCTTTGTCTCCTCCAAGGCTTCACCTCCTCCTGTTTGGCACGGGCGGCTTTCCAAGCTTGATTTTTTTTTTAGGGAATACTACAAAACAGAGAACTCGGAGCCCTCCTAGAGAGCTCTCGTAAAACTCCATGGTTGGATGGAAGCTGGAACAGATGGGAGAGCTCCTCCAGGCTCTGCATTAACCCTGCTGTTCCCTGACTGGGGGCCAGCAACATTTTCACATTTCAAGAAGTACGGAGCTAAAAATACATCTCCAAGCCAGAGACGATGCAAAGTTTCAATAAACATCAACAAGATTGGTGACGTCCTTTTGGGGGGAAATTCAGGAATTTCAGCATCTCAGTGGCTGGGAGAGGGGAGGGATTTCAGGGAAAGATGTTTTGGAGGGAATCTGGTGGCCACCGCAGCTGGAATCCTTCAGCCATCAGTTACATGGAGAGCTGAGCCAGGAGGGCCACGATTGGGGTGGAGAAGCAGAGCAGGATTCCTGGGGGGAGATTTGCCATGATCCAAATATATATTATATATATATATATATATATTGGATAATATATATATATTTAAAAAAATTAAAAAATATATAAATTAAAAAAAAATATATAAAACTCCATTTTTGCTGCTGAGAACACAAATTCTGGTTGGATCCCAAAGCAGCTGTGGGTGCCCAGAGTCTTTTAATCTCAACCTTTTTGAGGTTTCCACCTTTTCTCCCTGCCATAAAGGAGGGGAATGACACAAATCTATTGGGAGCTGGCCTTGGAGCTCTTGGATTTCACAGGGTGAGGATTTCAGAGGTCCCAAAGGGATTCAGGATGTTCTGAAGGGTCTGATGTAGGAAATATTCCATATTCTGCAGTGAGAATTATCCTTTTCATGGAATGGTTTGGGTTGGAAGGGAATTTCAAGGTTATCCAGTGCCATGGGAGTGGATATGGACACCTCCCACTATCCCACGGTCCAAAAATCCTCAAGACCCCTTTTTAACCCAGAATATTCCACGATTCCACAGAAATTGAGGTCCCAAGCTGTTCACTGAGCCCAGGAAAAAAATGTCTGAATTCCCCTCTTTGTTTAAGTAATTCCTACCAGACTCTCCCTGCTAAAACACCGAGTTCCTTCTTGCCTTAAAGGACACCTGGAAGGGAAAACAGAAGGAGAACAGGATGAAAAATTTCCCAGATATGAGCGGAAGGTCAGCAGATGAAACACGAAATGTCACATTTGTTGCTCAACTGAGCAGGATTGCAACTGGAAAAACGCAGCCCTTCAGTGCTGCAGCTGAAAATAAACCCAAGTCCAACAGAAGTCCTTGAGTGCAGACACGAGGATTGGAATTAAATTTCCTCCTAACTCCTGGGTAATGGAGTTCTGCCAGAGCCAGGAGTCAATTAAGGGGATAAATACTCCCATAACTCACCAACACTTTGCATTTCAGGGCTATTTTGCTGAAGTAAGCACTTAATGTGATTATTGTGTTTCAGCCTGATTTAAGCTGACAACTTTTGCATTTCCTAAATATTAATTAGCCTGGGATTTCTATTTATTTAAACTCGGAGGCAGCAAGTGGGTTGGTTGTGTGATTTACCTCTGGCTCCTGGCACTTCTCTGGGCTGGGAATTGGGGGATGCAATTGTGACCAATTAACCTTGGTGCCTGTCAGCACTGAGGATGAGCAGTGGAGCTGGGTGGGTTTGTTTGGGGGAATAATCATCCACAAACCAGGCCAGGCATCTCCTGCTCTGGATGAGGCTTTAGATGCCTGCTCAGAGCAAAAAAAAATCGAGTTTTAATGGATTTTTCAGCTGTTTGGGTGTTGTTCCCTTGGGATTAGGATGTTTTAGTGGGTGGCTTTTAGGGACAGGGTGCTGCATGGTTTGTGTGGAGCTCCTGGGGTGTCTGCCCACCTGAGGGTTTGGAATTATTATTGGAAAAATATAATAATTATTGGAATAATATAATAATATATTGGAATAATATAATATATATATTATTGGAATAATAGAATAATATATATTATTATTATTGGAATAATATAATAATATATATGACTATTGAAATAGTAGAAAAATATATATAATTATTGGAATAATATAAGAATATATATTACTATTGGAATAATGTAAGAATATATATTATATATTATATATATATAGAATAAGAATATATAAGAATAGATATTCTTATTGGAATAATATCACATTATATGTTATTATTGAATAATATAACAATATATGTCATTATTGGAATAATATAATAATATATATATGATTGGAATAATATAATAATATATATAATTGTTGGAATAATATCATAGAAATGGGAATGAGAGAAATGGATTTTTTAAAACTGAAAGAGGGATTAGATGGGATATTGGGAGGGATTTCCTCCCTGGGAGGGAGGGGAAATCCAGAATATTTACCCAATTATGAATATCAATATTTATTTTTACCCAAATATTAATATCAATTATTGTACCCAATAATTGATATTTTGGGGGTCATTTTCACACACCACGAGGTGTCACAGCAGCTCTTGCACAGCCACGGTTCAGGAGACAGCTTGACCCAGCCAGGTGCACAAAACCTCTCTCCAAAGCCAGGTTTAATAACATCCCATTAAATAATCCCTGTGCTGGAAGAGGTGTGAGTGTGATCACAGCTCCCCTGGCATCCAGAGGAGTTTGCTGGGGTTTCACAGCAATTTGAGACGGCTCCTCCAGGGGATTCCTCCTCTGTGTCCCTGTAAACCACCCCAAAACCTGTTTGCTCCTTCCCACAGGCCCAAGGCCGGAGCTGCTCCTCCCTGCGTGACACATTTCGGTGTTTTAGCGAGTTCAGGAAGGTGTTTGTCACATTTTCCTGCCTTCCTGCACTAATAAACCACCCTGGAAAGCTGCACAATTCCCAGCTGGCACAGGAGTGAAGGAGCAAGTGTGCCTCTTGGATGGACAGCGATTCTGACAGGCAGAGCTCTGGGATTTACAGGAGTCAGGGCTGAGCAGGGGAATGGAAATAAATTTACAGCAGGGTTGGCACTGGGGATTTCACGGATTAAAGAGCAGCACTTCACAGATCAGATGTAGGACTTCACAGAATACAGGCAGCAGTTCACAGATTTAAGGCCAGGATATCACAGAGTAAATTCAGGACTTCACAGATTAAAGGCCAAGATTCCATAGAAAAAATTCAGGACTTCAGAGGTTAAAGGCCTGGTTTTCACAGAGTGAATTCAGAACTTCACAGATTAAGGGCCAGGATTCCACAGAATAAATTCAGGACTTCACAGATTAAAGGCCGGGATTCCACAGAAAAAATTCAGGACTTCAGAGGTTAAAGGCCTGGATTTCACAGAGTGAATTCAGGATTTCACAGATTAAAGGCCGGGATTTCACAGAGTGAATTCAGGATTTCACAGATTAAAGGCCAGGATTCCACAGAAAAAATTCAGGACTTCAGAGGTTAAAGGCCAGGATTCCACAGAGTGAATTCAGAACTTCACAGATTAAAGGCCAGGATTTCACAGAATAAATTCAGGGCTTCACAGATTAAGGGCCAGGATTCCACAGAAAAAATTCAGGACTTCAGAGGTTAAAGGCCTGGATTTCACAGAGTGAATCCAGGACTTCACAGATTAAAGGCCAGGATTTCACAGAGTAAATTCAGGATTTCACAGATTAAAGGCCAGGATTCCACAGAATAAATTCATGACTTCACAGATTAAAGGCCAGGATTTCACAGAATAAATTCAGGACTTCAGAGGTTAAAGGCCTGGATTTCACAGAGTGAATTCAGGACTTCACAGAACTGCAGCAGGAAGCAAAATAAAAACTCATGGAGAAGTGATTTTGTGGGAAGAAATGTCATGAAAAGAAATCCCACTGAAATCTGTGGGAGTCCCTGTGCAGGTTCAGCATTTACAGGCCCAAAGTGAGACAGGACCCAAACTGGGCCAGACCCAAACTGAGCTAAAACTTCCAATTCCCTCTTTTTTTTAAGAGCCAAACCACGCCTAGAAATGTAATTAAACTGCTAAATTTGATTATCAACATGACATCATCCCACTCTGGCTCCTGGATGAGCTCCAGACAAAACCTCCTCGTCACCTGCACGCCCCATTAATGCCTCCACGTGCTTATCCCGAAATAAATCAAATTCCCTTCATTTACTCCACCCCAAAGCTGGGGAGTAAACTATGTGTTTAATTATAAACTTTCCACTCGGAGCAGCTGTAATTAATGAGCTGAGGAATGTGCAATATGCCTGGAGCAACCTGGATTCCTCCTGGGGACCCTGGTGCAGTTGGAGTCACTTCCCATTAGTTTTTTAGGAGCTGGAGTGCCCACCTCAGGCATTAATCACAAAATGCTGCAGCTCCTGGACTTTTAATTACTGTGCTGCACATGGATTGTCCCACCCTGGTAATTAATGGCCTTCCTGGGGCTACCGAGGGCCTTGCTCGGTGTTGTTCAGTCTTGATGCAAGGTTGTTGGGAAAATGGGATTTTCAGAGCTGGGAATGGCTCTGGGATGGGGAAGAATGAGCTGCAGCCTGGAAATAATGAGGGATTTATGGTCTGGAGGGTCAGGCTGCTGGAAGAGGAGGCACAAAACAAACTCCAAGTGTGGAATCAACGTTGGAGAACCATCCCCAGCTCTTGTCCCTGTCCCAACATTTGCTGGGGTTTTACCTCCTCTCATGATGCCCAGAATTAAAGCACTGTGAGAGGTGGAGGTTAATTATTAATTATCAAAAAACAACAATTGGAAGTCAAAATGCAACCCTCAAAATGGCCCAGCTCCATTTGTTTCAGGGATATCCAGAACATTTCCCCGTGCCCAAGACATCACTCTCCTGTCATGGCAGGAATCTCGGAGCCACATCAGCCTCCAAATGCTTCTGCAAGAAATTGGGTTTTTCGCTCTATTAGGAGCATTTCATTTTTGTGATTAAAATCAGACAACAATGTTTTTCCCCCAGTTAAAGTGCAGTGTGCAAAGTACTGCTCTGCTGGAACTGGGTTTTGAAATCCTTATCTAAAGTGCTCAGAAAAGGCATTAATAAATAAGGATGAGGAATGACAACTGCATGGCTGGCGTGGTGCATAATCTGTGTTTGCTGTGAGTTATGGACAACAGGCTTTGGGGGAAAAATAATATTAATAATAATAATACTACAAATTTACATTTTTGTACAAAAATACAACCGGTGATGGTTAAACCCAGGCTGGTTATTTCTGGAGCAGGTATTTGCCCTTCTCCTTTCACCTCTTAATCACCACCACCATTAATTTTAGGAGTTATTACTTACCAGAAATGGGGTAAATAAACCCCCTTGTTTCCCACCTCAACCTGCCTCTTCACATTACAAAAATACAAAAAAACCCAAACCCTAAAAACCCCCAAAACCCCCCCCCCCAAAAAAAAAAACAACCCAAAAAATGTGTTGGTTAAACCCAACCTGGTTATTTCTGGAGCAGGTATTTGCCCTTCTCCTTTCACCTCTTAATCACCACCACCATTAACTTTATGGGTTATTACCAGAAACGTGGTAAATAAACCACATTAATTAATTTCCCACCTCAACCTGCCTCTTCTCATTACAAAAATACAAAAAAACCCCAACAACAACAACAACAACCAACAAACAACAACAACAAAAAAGTGATGGTTAAACCCAACCTGGTTATTTCTGGAGCAGGTATTTCCCCCTCTCCTGTAGCCTCTTAATCACCACCACCATTAATTTTATGAGTTATTACTTACCAGAAATGCGGTAAATAAACCCCCTTGTTTCCCACCTCAACCTGCCTCTTCACATTACAAAAATACAAAAAAAAACCCCCAAAACCCAAAAAACCCAACAACAACAACAACAAACAACAAAAAACAACAACAAAAAAGTGATGGTTAAACCCAACCTGGTTATTTCTGGAGCAGGTATTTCCCCCTCTCCTTTCACCTCTTAATCACCACCACCATTAATTTTATAGGTTATTACTTACCAAAAATGTGGTAAATAAACCCCCTCATTTCCCACCTCGACCTGCCTCTTCACTTTACAAAAATACAAAAAAACCCCCCGAAAACCCAAAAACCCCAACAACAACAACAACAACCAACAAACAAACAAAAAAAAGTTATGGTTAAACTCAACCTGGTTATTTCTGGAGCAGGTATTTCCCCCATCTCTTTTCACCTCTTAATCACCACCACCATTAATTTTATGGGTTATTACTTACCAAAAATGTGGTAAATAAACCCCCTCATTTCCCACCTCGACCTGCCTCTTCACTTTACAAAAATACGAAAAAAAATTACAAAAAACGTGACAGTTAAACCCAACCTGGTTCTTTCTGGAGCAGGTATTTCTCCCTTTCCTGTCTCCTCCTAATCTCCACCACCATTAATTTTTAACCGCGCTAATTGCGTCGTTTGGCCTTTCCGAGCACATCCCGCCCATCTGCAGGACCTGAGCACTTTCCAAACGGGCTCTGAGCCCTGTCAGGGGAGGGAGAATGTGAGAGCTGAGCCCAGGCTGGTGAGGAGGAGCTGTCGGAGGCACCATCTGGATATCCCACATCCCGCCTGGCGCTGCTGGGGATGAGGGGAGGCACTGTTGGAGCGCTGAAATTCCTGCAGGGATTTCCACAGCCACGGTGGCTCCAGCGTTTCTGTGAGCTGCTGGGAAGGCAGTGAGGAATTCTGGAGTGGTTTGGGTGGGAAAGGACCCTAAAGTTTGTTTTTGACACCTCCCATTGTCCCAGGCGGTTCCAGCTTGGCCTTGGGCGTTTCCAGGGATCCAGGGCAGTGACAGCTTCATTTGGAATTCCATCCCAGCCCCTCACCACCTTCACAGCCAGGAATTCTTTTCAATATCTCATCTAAATCTCCCTTTTTCCAGTGGGAAGCCATTCCCTGTGTCCTGTCCCTCCATCCCAGCCAATTCTCTCAAATATCCCACAAAATAAACACTCACTATGAAGCTCTTACAAAGATCCTCGTGCATAAAATCCCGTTTGCTTTCACCATTTCAATTTAATTTTTGGGAAATCTGCATATTCACACAAGGCACAATCCCCAGAAAAGTCCACCAGCCACTTCTGCGTGGAGACAGACCTGCTAAAATAAAATCTCCACACAAAATTTCGAGCCAGTGTGGGGTGAGAGGCTGGGAATGTCCCAAGGGATGATGGAGCTGAACACATTTCCTGAGAAAAGCCCCTGCCCAAAGTCAGCTGAGCTCTGAATTTAGGACAAAATTAATTAGTATTTAGGACAAAAAGGATTAATTTGCTCCCCTGGTGGGAGCTGATCAGTGTTGAAGCCAAGCTAAATAAATCCAATCTCCAAATTCTTAGAAACCCAACCAAAACTGCAATGGGCTTTTTGTGGTTGCTTTGTGTTGATGTCAAATGTCTTCCTTCCCCCCTTGGCCATTTCTTTGTGCCAATTAAAACCACAATCCTGGGTGGGAAGGGACCCACAGGGATCCCCCAAATTCCCACTTTTTCCTTGAGGGAATTGTCCAAACACTCCTGGGGCAGATTTGGTTCTGAACGAGGGGAGAGGCAGAAACTGCAGCATCTCCTGACAAAAATCTGCTCAATTTACAGCTCGGTTTTATGCACCTTAAACACTCTCACACTTCCAGCAAGCCAGGGACAAGCTGGAATATCTGGAATGAACCTCCAGCCCTCCTGAATTTCCCCAGCAGATGGGGGAAAGCAGCTGCCAATCTCAGTGTACGTTTGATGAGGCAGCTCTGGAAAAATAGAGAGGAACTATATTTTCTAACAGAGCCTCCAATGAGTCAATCTCAGCTCCAGTTTTCCACACTCTGTGACTAAATATTGGTTACACAAGAGGAATTTGGGCCCAGTTTCTCCGGTGCTGGTTGTGATTTGCTCAATTAAATAATGTGAGGCTGATTTGTCTTTAATTTGTGTGTTTTGAAGTCCAGCACCGGGTCGGGCTCGCTGATCCTTGCGGGTCCCTCAGGACAATCTCCGCTTCTGGGAGCTCTTTGAAGTGATAATGTTAATTTTTCATACTTGTTGCAGGAGCTGGAGGGTGTTTGAAGCCCAGCTCTGCCTTTTTTTCACTCACTCCAGCGGAATCAAGGAGGTTTTGCCATGGAAAACACAACGGATGGCGACAGCCAGGATACTCTTTGGGATGAGGGACAAACTCCCCAATCCTGACCATTTTTTGGCCTGCAGACCGCACAGGCACCATGGGTCCTCATCTCTTTCCATCCCAGCCCTTCTCCCAATATTTTTCCCCAAATCCTATCTAAACATGGAATCCTGGAATGGTTTGAGTTGGAGGCACCCCAAAGCCCATCCAGCACCACCATGGGTCCCACACTTTCTATAGACAAGGTGGCTCCAACCTGGCCTTGGACACTTCCAGGGATCCAGGGGCAGCCCCAGATGCTCTGGGAATTCCATCCCAGCCCTTCTCCCAATATTTTTTCCCCCCCAAATCCTATCTAAACATGGAATCTTGGAATGGTTTGAGTTGGAGGCACCCCAGGGGCAGCCCCAGATGCTCTGGGAATTCCGTCCCAGCCCTTCTCCCAATATTTTTCCCCAAATCCAATCTAAACATGGAATCCTGGAATGGTTTGGGTTGGAGGGACTCCAAAGCCCCTCCAGTCCCACCATGGGTCCCACATTTTCTATAGATGAGGTGGCTCCAACCTGGCCTTGGACACTTCCAGGGATCCAGGGGAAGCCCCAGATGCTCTGGGAATTCCGTCCCAGCCCTTCTCCCAATGTTTTTCCCCCCAAATCCAATCTAAACATGGAATCTTGGAATGGTTTGAGTTGGAGGCACCCCAGGGGCAGCCCCAGATGCTCTGGGAATTCCATCCCAGCCCTTCTCCCAATATTTTTCTCCCCAAATCCTATCTAAACATGGAATCCTGGAATGGTTTGAGTTGGAGGCACCCCAAAGCCCATCCAGCACCACCACGGGTCCCACATTTTCTATAGACGAGGTGGCTCCAACCTGGCCTTGGACACTTCCAGGGATTCAGGGGCAGCCACAGTGAGGAGGAGGAGGAGGAGGAAGGAGGATGAGTGGATTTTTAGGGGGTTTTTGCACAGAAAACAAAATTATTTCTGGAGGAAACGAGCTGCTGGGAGAGGGTTGGGAAGGGCAGAGCTTGAGACACCACAGCAAAGCAGCACCAAGCTCTGAAGATCTTTGAAAACCAGGATTTTAAAAAGTGATTTCCTTCCCAGAGTTGGAGTGCTCATCATGGATGGGGCTTTAATTCCGTGATCCCAGAATTAAATCAATGTTCCTCTGGCAATGCCATTGGCTCGAGGAGGAGCTGAATCAGCAGGGAGAGCGTGGAGGAGACGTGGAATGTGAAAATTGCCTTCTCCAAGCACCAAACAACGGGAACCCCCCAGCTAAAGAGAGGATAAGGCAGGAAAAGCTCATCCCAGGCTCCATTCTGGGCAGAACACCTGAGTTTTCAGTTAATAAAGGGCAGGAGATAACTGCTCCTATTACAAATAATTGCCAGGAAAAAGAATGAATCAGGCTAAGAAAATACAGGGCCCATAAAAGCTCTCGTTAACATTCTTTCTCCGTGCTTATCATCAATTTTATACAGGGTTAAATATATTTTCTGGTGACTACCACGGCAAGGCTGAGGATTAAAGAGGATAATGTACAATGTGATTTATGAAGTTTTAATGGAAAATCCCCATGGGTTGTGTATAAATCTTATTTATAGCTTTAAAAGTATGTAATATACTTATTGTATATTTAAAAAACTGTGGGAGTGCAGTCCCTGTCATAGTTAATCCATTAAAAAAAGCAACTCCTGAGGGGCTCCTGGGGATAAAGTGTTGGATATTTCAGAGGCTCTCCGCGAGTTCAGCAGGAAATGTCCAACACGATTTGGGTACTGGGGGGGAAAAGGGGAGTCAGAGAACCCAGACTGGCTGGGAGGGAGGGCTGGGCTCTTGGATTTGTGGGTTCCCACACAGAGAGAGGGATGATGGATCTGAGTCCATGTCCTTAGAAAGGTAATTTATTATTTTATGTACCTGTATTATATTAAAGAAAACTATACTAAAGAATACAGAAAGGATACAGACAGAAGGTTTAAAAGATAATAATGAAAACTCATCACTTTCCAGAGCCTCGACACAGCTTGGCCCTGATTGGTCAATAAATCAAAATAATTCACATGAAACCAATGAAACAATCACATATTGGATAAACAATCTCCAACCACATTCCAAAGCAGCAAAACACAGGAGAAGCAAATGAGATAATTCTTGTTTTCCTTTTTTCTCTGAGGCTTCTCATCTTCCCAGGAGAAGAATTCTGGGCAAAGGGATTTTTCCAGAAAATATGAATGTGACATCGGGCTGGGGAATTAAACAACTTGGTGCCTGGCCTGAACCTCAGAGAAAGGAAAAACAATTCTTATCTCATTTGCTGTGCCTGTGTTTGTGCCAAAGTAGAATTCAATACAGAAATTGTTCACCCAGACTGATGGTGTTTTGGTTCCTTGGCCTGTCAGGGCCGAGTTTGTAGCCCCACACTTCTCTTCCCAGAGAAAAAACAAGGCACAATTCTTCCCAAGAATATTTCTGGGATTCACATTCTCAGATGCATCATTTCTCTCCCCTCATTGGGGGTTCCCTGCAAATTCAATACCCAGCAGCTCTGTCTGGGGATGAAAACAAGATTTTGGCCACCTATCCTTGTGGACTTCCTTCCTCTCATCCTTCTGAAAACACATTTTTTTCTCCTTAAATATTGCAGAATTCATTTTTCATCAATTCAGGGTAGAACCTGATGGACTTTGTGCTGTAGGCATAGAGAAAAAAATCCCAATTTTATCTCTTTTTTTTGTCTCTACCTGAAGAAAACCTTCATTGCCACCTTCCAGTAACTCCTGTGGGAACTGCAACGGGAACCACCAATGCACAAAAGCCACCAAAAGGATGAACCAGCACATTTTCTGCTTTGGGCCACCCAGGTTTGTTTTTTTTCCATGGGGAATGTTCAGCCTTTGGGCATCAACCCCAAATATTCCCATAGTTCCTAATGAAAAAGTGAGATTATCTCTTGCAAGATTAAAATCAGGCTTTATGAAAGATCCTGCTGTGCTGTGGGAGGCTGAGGTGGGTTATTTTTAATATAGGGAAGAATTCCCAGGCTCTGGCCAGGGAACCAAAATCCCTGATCTCATCTGAGCCAGGTACAGGGGACTGAAGAAGGGCGGGCTGAAAATTAATTTCGCTTTTTTTGTTTTGTTGTTTTCCTTGCAGTTTCTTAGAAGGATTCTGATAGATGGGAATCCCTAGACGAGACAATTGCAGCTGATGATTCATTCCCAAGGTGCCAAAATGAGCCAGCACAGGGCTTGGATGAGAACACTGCACAAAATCAGATTCTTTTTAAAGGATATTTCGAAAGAAACAATGATTTCTTCTCCCCTAACACACTCAGATTTATTCTAATTATGTCCTGTGGCTCAACATCTTTGCTCTTAATGACAACGTGAGGGGTGGAGCAGAGGAAGGAGAAACCTGTGGTTATTAATTGTTGTGGGGTTGAGGGTCCCCAGGACGAGGTGAGAGATGAGAATTGATTCCAAGTTTTCAGAAGGCTGATATTATTATATTATATTATATTATATTATATTATATTATATTACATTACATTACATTACATTACATTACATTACATTATATTATATTATATTATATTACTATATAAAAACTACACTAAAGAAAGAGAAAGGAGTCATCAGAAGGCTAAACAAAAAACCAATAATAAAATCTTGTGACAGACTCAGAGTCTGACACAGCTGGACTGTGATTGACCACAAATTAAAAACAATTCACATGCTGGGTAAACATTTCTCCAAATCACATTCCAGAGGAGCAAAACGTGGAGAAGCTGAAGCTTCCTAGGAGAAGAAATCCTGAAAAAAGGGGATTTTTGCAGAAAATGTGACAGTGACAGAAAGCCAGGAGTGAGGAGATAAAGGGAGTGAGGACATCCCAAATCCCAGAGGAACATCCCAAATCCCAGAGGAACAAGAAAAGGGAGTGAGGACATCCCAAATCCCAGAGGAACATCCCAAATCCCAGAGGAACAAGAAAAGGGAGTGAGAAAATCCCAAATCCCAGAGGAACATCCCAAATCCCAGAGGAACAAGAAAAGGGAGTGAGGACATCCCAAATCCCAGAGGAACATCCCAAATCCCAGAGGAACAAGAAAAGGGAGTGAGAAAATCCCAAATCCCAGAGGAACATCCCAAATCCCAGAGGAACAAGAAAAGGGAGTGAGGACATCCCAAATCCCAGAGGAACAAGAAAAGGGAGTGAGGACATCCCAAATCCCAGAGGAACATCCCAAATCCCAGAGGAACAAGAAAAGGGAGTGAGGACATCCCAAATCCCAGAGGAACATCCCAAATCCCAGAGGAACAAGAAAAGGGAGTGAGGAAATCCCAAATCCCAGAGGAACATCCCAAATCCCAGAGGAACTTGAGCCTTCCCAGCCTTTATCACTTCATTTTATCACTGGGTGTTATCACTGCCCTTATCACTGCATCACCTGTGTTTCCCAGGGCAGGGGTGATAAAGTTTTCCCAGGTAACTGCAAAAAAAGAAGCTGGAAAACAGCCCGAGATCCATTCCCCACCAAAAGTCTCTTACTGTTATCAGAGTAATCCTTGGGGGCATCTCCAGTCCTTTGGAATTTAATAGGAGTAAATCCCAATAGGATTTTGTAGGAAGTGCATTAAATTCTGTATTTGTGATGGAAAATGATAACCTTTCTGTTCGTGATAGAAAATTATTCCCTTTCTAAGGTTGGAGCAGCAGAATTCAACAGCACAGCCAACATTTCCTATTACATTACCTAAACACGAAATTCCTGTTTTATGGGATGATTTAAAACCTTTTTTATTTTTATTTTTTTAATGCCAGTGCTGCGGATATTGAAAAGATCACCCGTGTTTAGCTTAGAAAGGGGGGAAAATACCAAGAGGCAGAGGGGGGGGAGTGGGATGAAATATAGCCTGGAGGAAACAGAATGAAAATTCCTGAACAGCCCTTAATGACTTATTAGGACAAAAAGAGGTTTTTTTTCAATATCACACTGAGGTATCAGGAAAAGCAAGAATTCAACTAATTCAGGAAAATTGGTTGGGATAATTTAATAAATTGAACTCAATTCTTTTGTAGCAGGGGGCATTGCCACCCCTTTTCTCTCCACCTGTGATGCAGAAATAGTGAATCCCCGAGGAATAAAAGCCCATTTTGTTTTCAATTGTGGAAATCCTTTGACAAAGGCAAAGATTTACTATTGGTGTCACTCCTTTTATCTAGGCTAAGACACAAACACAAAACCTGCAGCTGGAGTAGGAAAAAAAAAAAGGACAATTTTTTGTTTTAATTGCTCCGTGAAAAACAAACAAACAAACCTCTCTTAAAAGGAGAATTTTGTTCTGAAAACCTGGCTCGTCTCAGTGCGAGCAAAATGTCAGAAATGTGTTATCAGACAATTCCCAAATGGCCCCCAGGGTACCTGGAGCATCTCAGTGGAGAAGCAGCCCTGCCAAAGCAGCAGAGCTTTATTCCTTCCGAAGGAAAAGAATTAAACACAAGAAAAAAAAATCAATGTGTGTGCCTGTGCGGGGAGGTGAGAGCCAAACACCCTCTTGGAGCTGTCACAGAATACAAAATCGTGGAATATCCTGAGCTGGAAGGGACCCACAGGATCTCTGAGTCCAACTCCACCAGTGCCAAGTGCTGACATCAAATGTTTTTCCTCATAGAGCTCAAAAGGAAAAATTTTCAGGGGTATTTTTTGCCTTTGTGTCTTTTCTTCTTTCACAAGTGCATCTCTGAGCTTCAGCCTCATCCTGGTTCCTAAATGATTTTAAAAATGGGGTGCAGCCCATTATTAAAATAATATAACGTAATGTAACATAATTGCAAAATAAGATAATAGAATATAATTACAAAATAAGGTACATAATATATCATAATATAGCATAATATAGCATAATATATCATAATATAGCATAATAAATATAATATAATATAATATAATATAATATAATATAATATAATATAATATAATATAATATAATATAATATAATATAATATAATATAATATGATGTAATATAATGTAATGTAATGTAATGTAATGTAATGTAATGTAATGTAATGTAATGTAACGTAATATAATATAATATAATATAATATAATATAATATAATATAATATAATTCCGAAGTCTGAATTTATTTTGGGATTTTTTGATAAAAAATAACCTCCAGAAAAACCCGAGCAATTGGTCATTTTTAAATGTTTGTTTTCCGGGCCCTTAAGGACCCTTTAAAAATTATTTTTAGGATCTCAGTGTCTTTGGGATGTTCCATAGAACAAACCTCAGGCTCCACAAGGAAATGTGAGGGGAAAAAACAAACCTTGTCAAGCTCTCACCAATTACTGCAGCAGGAGGAATTCCATTAGTAGGGATTTTTTTTTTTTTTTTAAATAAATAATATTTATTCTGCGCATTTCATATTTTGCTGCTTGGTTTCCAAGAGCCATTTATTTCCCAACAATGTCCTGGCTGCCAACAGGATGTAGAACAATCCTCATTAGCCGTGTTGAGGGAAGGTCAGATCATGGGCCATGACAATGCAATTATGTTCCCTGCTAGAAAGGTCACTTTTCCTCATCAGACTAATTACCTCCACAGGATTACCTTTATTTTATGGATTTTAAGGCAAAAAATTTCAGCAGTGCCTTGACCTGTTTAATTCCAACACTGCTTTTGGCTTTCTCTTCCCAAAAAAATCTTTCTTGGGGCAGAGAAAGAGCAAAAATGTTCTACCAGGGGAAAAAAAAAATCAAAAATGGAACAACAGAAAACAGCCAGGGAGAACTGTAATTAAAAGTTAAGGAAAAAGGGATTTTGTGATTCTCATAGGTTTTGTTTTTGTCTCAAAGGAGACTTTGTGGGACAAAAGGCAACAGCAGGAGGATGTGGAGCTGTTGGACAGTCCAGAAGTCTTGGAGATGCTCCAAGGGCTGGAGAACCTCTGGAGAGCTGGGATGGTCCAGCCTGGAGAGGAGAAAGCTCCAGAGAGAGCTCAGAGGGCCTGAAGGGGCTCCAGGAGAGCTGGAGAGGGATTTGGACAAGGGATGGAGGGACAGGACACAGGGAATGGCTTCAGACTGGGAAAGGGGAGATTTAAATGGGATTTGGGGAAGAAATTCCTGGCTGGGAGGGCGCGGAAGGGGCTGGGATGGAATTCCCAGAGGAGCTGGGATCTATGGATGTGTCCAAGGCCAGGATGGAGCACCCTGGGACAGTGGGAGGTGTGGGACCCGTGGTGGGACTGGATGGGCTTTGGGATCTCCTCCAACCCAAACCATTCCAGGATTCCATGGGCAGGTTTGGATGGGATTTTGGGAAGGAATATTGGGAGAGGGGCTGGGATGGAATTCCCAGAGGAGCTGGGATCTATGGAAGTGTCCAAGGCCAGGCTGGAGCCACCTGGGACAGTGGGAGGTGTGGGACCCATGGTGGGACTGGATGGGCCTTGAGGTTCCCTCCAACCCAAACCATTCCAGGATTCCATGTTTAGATGGGATTTTGGGAAGGAATATTGGGAGAGGGGCTGGAATGGAATTCCCAGAGGAGCTGGGGTCTATGGAAGTGTCCAAGGCCAGGTTGGAGCCACTTTGGTCTATGGGAAGTGTGGGACTGGATGGGCTTTGAGGTCCCTCCAACCCAAACCATTCCAGGATTCCATGTTTAGATGGGATTTTGGGAAAAAACATTGGGAGAAGGGGCTGGGATGGAACTCCCAAAGCAGCTGGGATCCCTAAAAGTGTCCCAGGCCAGGCTGGAGCCACCTGGGACAGTGGGAGCTGTCCCTGCCCATGGCAGGGGTGGGATTGGATGGGATTTAAGTTCCTTCCAACCCAAACCATTCCAGGATTCCATAAATATCCAATATTTTGAGCTTCTACCTGCCCTGTGCAGGGGTTTGAGCCTGCTCAGGGAGATCAGGAATTTGGGGACACTGTGACAGTGACATGGGCATTAACCCCTCTGGTGCAGCCTGAGTGTCCCCTCAAATCTTCAGCCTCGAGCACAACAATTCACTGATAACGACAAAAATCCAAAGGATTGTTCTGGGCCATCCACCCGGAGAGAAGGAATCGTTATTTCCTTAACCAGGTTTACTAATTACGGGGGTAATTAAAGCCACTGAGCTTGAGATGCTGCCTTTCTCCAGCATCTTCAGATTGCAGGTTAGGAAGTTCTGGCTGCTGATCAATTTTAGTGTTTTCCCTCCTTTCAGCTGCAGTGGAATCTGTGTCCCTGCCTTTGCAGACACATCCTGGCCTTCCCTAATTAACCCCCCTGGGAGAGCAAACGATTCTGCAGGTGATTGTTTAAATACCCCCTCAAATTAGCAACTGTTGAAGAGAATCCTCTTTTTTTTAATTTTTTTTTTTTTTTTTTTTGGAAATGTGATCACACCGAATGGAAAACAGCACGACAGAGGCGGAATTACTGTCTGGGTTGTCAGCACGTGCTCCAGCTCCCATTTAGAGCCTCCAAAACAGGAGCTAAATTGCTCAGAGGACCAGTCTTGGATCTCTTTATGGGGATAAATTTCATCTCCCAGCAATGCCTGTCCTGACTGAAATAAATTGCTGGAGGGAGTTGCTGTGCCTGGAAGGAAATGTTCTGCAAGGGGAGGATGAGTGATGCTGCAGAGATTTCTCTCCTGGCAGATTCAGTTCCATTCAAAGCCTCCCAAGCACTGCAGGAAGAAAAAAAAAAAAATAAAAATTGCTCTTGGTTTGCATATTCCAGCCCAAAAGAGCTGGGCAATCAGAGCTGTGCTGGGAAGTGATGGAAAATCCGGATTTGGGTGTTTGTTACTGCCTGTGTTGCATTCCAGGACGCTGGAAATTAAACACCTCAGCTTAGTGGTCTCCCCTGACCATTAAAAGTCTCCCTCTCTCCATTTGCTCTTTGTCATCCCGACGTTTTGTCTTTTATCTCTTGGAGGCACCGTGAAAAATAAATTGTTTGCAAAAATCTCCAAAACAGAGAGCTGAGAGCCGTTAAAAAACCCCCGTGGAGGAGATTTAATTGGATCTGGGGGGAAGGTTTGGGGGAATGTGCTGGAAATAAGGGGCAGGAGATCTCTGAAAACACGAAGGACCCAACAAAAAGGTGGACGGGGTTGGGTAAGTGAGGAGAACCTGCCCTGGGCATCGTGGATCCAGCCCTGGTGAGGGGAAGGAGGGAGATAATCAGGAAAAATAGAATTATTCTGTTTTGGAGCTCTGGGTGTCCTGAAACTTCATTTTCCCCATCCCTGAAGTGCCCAAGTCCAGGCTGGGCAGGGCTTGGAACACCCTGGGATAAGGGGAAGTGTCCAAAGGGTGGAATTAAATAATCTTTAAGGTCCTTTCCCACCCAATTCCATGATTCCATAACAGAGCTGGGCCCTCTTTCCCAGATTTCAGTTCTTCATCTCCAAAATTGAGTTTTCATCAGCAAAATTGCCCCTTTGATGATGTACTGTGCCACAACAACATTTCTGATGGTGTCACCTGTCCTTTCCCCATTTCCAGGCTCGCTGTTGGCCCCTGGAATGGTTTTGGTGGGGTTGGAGTTATTGGGGTTCATCCATCGAACATGAAAGGAATTGGGGATGGGAACTGGGCTGATTCCAAAAGAAATCCCTGATCTGAGTGTGAAATCCCAGACCCCCAAGTAAATCTGAAATCCCGGACCCCCAAATTGAGTGTGAAACCCCAAACCCCCAAGCTGAGTGTGAAATCCCAGACCCCCAAATTGAGTGTGAAATCCCAGACTCCCAAATTGAGTGTGAAATCCCAGATCCCCAAACTGAGTGTGAAATCCCAGACCCCCAAGTAAATGTGAAATCCCAGATCCCTGATCTGAGTGTGAAATCCCAGATCCCCAAACTGAGTGTGAAATCCCAGACCCCCAAATTGAGTGTGAAACCCCAGATCCCTGATCTGAGTGTGAAATCCCAGACCCCCAAATTGAGTGTGAAATCCCAGACCCCCAAACTGAGTGTGAAATCCCAGATCCCTGATCTGAGTGTGAAATCCCAGACCCCCAAATTGAGTGTGAAATCCCAGACCCCCAAGTTGAGTGTAAAATCCCAGATCCCTGATCTGAGTGTGAAATCCCAGACCCCCAATTTGAGTGTGAAATCCCAGACCCCCAAGTTAAGTGTGAAATCCCAGACCCCCAAATTGAGTGTGAAATCCCAGACCCCCAAACTGAGTGTGAAATCCCAGATCCCCAAACTGAGTGTGAAATCCCAAACCCCCAAACTGAGTGTGAAATCCCAGATCCCTGATCTGAGTGTGAAATCCCAGACCCCCAAATTGAGTGTGAAACCCCAGACCCCCAAATTGAGTGTGAAATCCCAGACCCCCAAGTAAATGTGAAATCCCAGACCCCAAGCTGAGTGTGAAATCCCAGACCCCCAAATTGAGTGTGAAATCCCAGACCCCCAAATTGAGTGTGAAATCCCAGACCCCCAAATTGAGTGTAAAATCCCAGACCCCCAAGTAAATGTGAAATCCCAAACCCCAGAGCTGACTGTGAAATCCCAGACCCCTGATCTGAGTGTGAAATCCCAGACCCCCAAATTGAGTGTGAAATCCCAGATCCCTGATCTGAGTGTGAAATCCCAGACCCCCAAACTGAGTGTGAAATCCCAGACCCCCAAATTGAGTGTGAAATCCCAAACCCCCAAATTGAGTGTGAAATCCCAGACCCCCAAGTAAATGTGAAATCCCAGACCCCCAAACTGAGTGTGAAATCCCAGACCCCCAAACTGAGTGTGAAATCCCAGATCCCCAAACTGAGTGTGAAATCCCAGATCCCTGATCTGAGTGTGAAATCCCAAACCCCCAAATTGAGTGTGAAATCCCAGACCCCCAAGTAAATGTGAAATCCCAGACCCCCAAACTGAGTGTGAAATCCCAAACCCCCAAATTGAGTGTGAAATCCCAGACCCCCAAGTAAATGTGAAATCCCAGACCCCCAAACTGAGTGTGAAATCCCAGACCCCCAAATTGAGTGTAAAATCCCAGACCCCCAAACTGAGTGTGAAATCCCAAACCCCCAAATTGAGTGTGAAATCCCAGACCCCCAAGTAAATGTGAAATCCCAGACCCCCAAACTGAGTGTGAAATCCCAGACCCCTGATCTGAGTGTGAAATCCCAGACCCCCAAATTGAGTGTAAAATCCCAGACCCCCAAACTGAGTGTGAAACCCCAGATCCCCAAATTGAGTGTAAAATCCCAGATCCCCAAATTGAGTGTGAAATCCCAGACCCCAAATTGAGTGTGAAATCCCAGACCCCCAAATTCAGTGTAAAATCCCAGACCCCCAAATTGAGTGTGAAACCCCAGATCCCTGATCTGAGTGTGAAATCCCAGACCCCCAAATTGAGTGTGAAATCCCAGACGCCCAAACTGAGTGTGAAATCCCAGATCCCTGATCTGAGTGTGAAACCCCAGACCCCCAAACTGAGTGTGAAATCCCAGACCCCCAAATTGAGTGTGAAATCCCAGATCTCTGATCTGAGTGTGAAATCCCAGACCCCCAAATTGAGTGTGAAACCCCAGATCCCACGTGCTCATCCCTATTGCTGGTGAATTGTTTTTTTAAGGGATTTTGCAAACTGTTGTTTTTAAATTCCAATATTTATGCCTTTGTAGGTATTTTGTCTGTTGGATGGAGAACAGAAAAATGTCATTTCCAAAATTTCCTTCCTTAGGAGGAATTGAAAATCCTAAATCTTCCTCCAGTCCCTGAAACCTTGGCAGTGTTTTTCTCCCACTCAGCTGAGCGGGAGGGCTGATTCCACAACGTTTCATGAAAAAGAAAACAGAATTTCAGCCTTTGCTGATGCAACACCGCATGGAGTTGTCACTTTTCTGCTCCCTGGGATAAAACACTCGGAATTTGGGAGCTGCAAATGGAAAATTCTCCTGGCTCCGGCCCACTTCCCCTTTGTTGCATCAGCGGGAGGAGAATTTCTGGAGGAGGCAGAGTGACAGCTTGGCATCCCTGCCCAGGCACGTGATCCTGGCTTTGATTCCCATGGATTCTGCAGAGTCTGGGGGTGTCAAAATAAAGGAAAATAACCCTGAGCAGCTGATGGGTGTTGTCAGTACAAGCCAGGGTGGATCTGCTCATCCTGGAGCTGAGCAGAGCCCAAATCCCCCATTCCTGCTGGCAGACCAATGGAGCATCCCATCAATTCCCATTTGCTGCCATTTTCCTGAAATTTTCAAGGGCTGAACCCTCCACCGTCCCTCTCCAGGTGTTGGTTTTGCAATAAAATCCAACCTGTTGCCTTTTGATACATGTGGCCAGAAAAAAATATTCACTTTAAACCTTAAACATGTGCCTAATACACCCCAGGAAAAGTGGGAAATGGAAATTCTGGAAATTACGGGAATTCCACACTCACACAGCTGATTTTGGGGGCCCTTGTTTGGCTTCATTTGGCTGCTTCTGACCTTTAAGAGAAATTTAAAAAAAGCCAAGCTCGAGGTTGACAATCTCAGGTTGAAATCCTGCAGGATTGAAGTCAAGAGCTGGGAATTGTCTCTGTGTGCCTGCAGTAAATCACTGGGAATTGGATGACTGGAAAAGACAGTCCCAAAATCCAGGTTGGTGCTTGCTCTGGCTCAGGAGGTGTTTAATGAGCTAAATGCAGGTGATTCTTCCATTTTCAGTGTTGCTGTGTCATTTTCTTTTTTCATGCACTGGACCAAAAAATGCAAAAATTTGGGAGATGACCTGCAAAATAACTGAATGATAAATATTGAACGGTTTCTATTACATTATAATAAATATTAATATGATATATTAATACAATAATAAAGAAACAAGTGTGTGCAGAAGTTTTAAAAATATCTAAAGTGTATCCACTAAGAAGTGAATGGTCAAAGTTTAAAAACGTGGAGTGTGTAAAGAAATTGGGAATTTTAGTGACAAATTTGATGGGAATGAATCCCAAACACACCAATATTTTTGTGGTTTAAACAAGAAGGAGTTTTGTGGGGTCTGCTCCTGATTTTTCAGGCTAATACAGGGAGGTTGGTGTCCCACAGGTTGGGATTCTGGTTTCTCATCCTTGTGAATGTTTAAAGTTTAAAAAAGCGGAGTTTGGTCCTGATTAGGAAAAGAAATTGGGAATTTTAGCGACAAATTTGATGGGAATTAACCCCAAACAAACCACAAACAGGAAGGGATTTTGTGGGGTTTGCTTCTCATTTTCCAGGTTAATACTGGTTGGGATTCAGGTTACTCGTCCTTGAGAATATTTAAAGTTTAAAAAAAAATGGAGTTTGGAGCTGATAAGGAAAAAAAATTGGGAATTTTAGCGACAAATTTGATGGGAATTAACCCCAAACGCACCAACAAACAGGAAGGGATTTTGTGGGGTTTGCTTCTCATTTTCCAGGTTAATACAGGTTGGGATTCAGGTTACTCGTCCTTGTGAATATTTAAAGTTTAAAAAAAAATGGAGTTTGGAGCTGATTAGGAAAAGAAATTGGGAATTTTAGTGACAAATTTGATGGGAATTAACCCCAAACGCACCAACAAACAGGAAGGGATTTTGTGGGGTTTGCTTCTCATTTTCCATGTTAATACAGGTTGGGATTCAGGTTTCTCATCCTTGTGAATGTTTAAAGTTTAAAAAAGCGGAGTTTGGTCCTGATTAGGAAAAGAAATTGGGAATTTTAGTGACAAATTTAATGGGAATTAACCCCAAATGCACCAACAAACAGGAAGGGATTTTGTGGGGTTTGCTTCTCATTTTCCAGGTTAATACTGGTTGGGATTCAGGTTACTCGTCCTTGTGAATATTTAAAGTTTAAAAAAAAATGGAGTTTGGAGCTGATAAGGAAAAGAAATTGGGAATTTTAGCGACAAATTCGATGGGAATTAACCCCAAACGCGCCAACAAACAGGAAGGGATTTTGTGGGGTTTGCTTCTCATTTTCCAGGTTAATACTGGTTGGGATTCAGGTTTCTCATCCTTGTGAATGTTTGAAGTCTAAAAAAGTGGAGTTTGGTGCTGATCAGGAAAAGAAATTGGGAATTTTAGCGCTTTCAGCTGCCAACAATGGGGGCAAATGGTGTTTCCCTGTTCCCTCTCCCACGGAATGAGCCGTGCACAAAGAGCCCCCAGTAATTAGTATCACTAATTACACACTTTGCGTTTAATGAAAGGCTCCTGGCTCCTGTCAGAGGCTTTCATGAAATGTTAATTTTTGCTCCTAATCAACCTGAAACATTAAAGTGGCAGCTCCTGCACAAATCAGTGAACTTTGTGTTTGCCCTGCGCTGCTTTGGAAGTTTTCCAAGCTCTTCCCAGGACAATCCATCTTTTTTTTCTTCCTTTTTTTTCTTTTTTAATTTTTTTTTTTTCCTTTTTGCAGCTCAGCAGAACTGCCATAAATCCATCACATTTGGAGCATTTGAAATCCTTACCCTGGGTTGAGTTCAGCCTCACAAATGCATTTTCCCTGAGCAGGTTTTCCTCTCAGCAGCCCTGGGAAGGTGACTGGGATGAGCTCTGGAATTCCATCCTGGTAAATAAAGATGATAAGAGGCTCTCTCAGGTGGAATAAGTAATTTCCCTAAATCCTGCCCCTCTCCAGCCCTTCTGAACCAGGCTCTGAGCTCCTGTGCGCCCCAAAATCTTCTGAGACCTTGGGAATTTTAAATTTATCCATGCAATGGTTTGGGTAGGGAGTGACTTTAAATCCCACCCAGTGGCAGCCCTGATTTGAGGGAGCACCCTGTGCTAAAAATCATTATTGGAGCCTTTATTTTGCCTATTTTAAGTCATTTTTTGGGCCTATTTTAAGCCTGTTTCAGCCTATTTTAAACCTCTCTTAAGGGTGAGTGTGCAGGAAGATCTTGGTGTAAATGAAATCCAGCCTCATTATCCATTATCACCCTTTTCCCTGGGATCAAATAATTGAACAAATCCGATTTTGGGGTCACTTGGAGCTCCTGCCTCATCCTCACTGGTCCCTCTCTGGTTGCTTCAACTGCTCCAACATTTATAAATTTGGAGCGTGGATTTTCAGGGGAAAATTGAGGTTTGCCTTTGAATTCACACTTTTCTGGAGCCCACATGCATCCAGGAATGTCTCTGGGCATGGCACAGACCCTGTTTTCAATAATGCTCTTGTGACCAGAAAAACCAGAGCAGCCCTTCTGCCCCAGAAAGCAATTTAAGATTTAATTAATACTTGAGGGCCACACTGCTCCAGTGAAATGAGCACGAAGGTCTCCTCATTTCAGGCCCTAAGTGTCCTACATTTGCTGCTAATTAAAGCAGAAGTTTGATATTAAAAAAAATAATTTAAAAAAAGAAAATAAAAGAAGGAATCCAGACTTAAACCAATGACTAAACAGCTCTTGTATTCCTTGGGTGTCTTTTATAGTTGGTGTTAAATGTAAATTGGTGGAGCCTCAGAAATGGAAATGGGGAATGAGAACTCAGATGTATTTTCTTCCCTCCTAAAAATACCTCTGGTTATGGGGAGGGTTTGCTCTGGGATGATTAAATGCTTCATCACTGCAACAATAATTACAGAAATTCAAGGAAAATGCTGCTGGAATGAAAGAAATCTCTGGGTATTTGTATGGCCTCTGTGGAAGCAGCACCCGACACCAATTTTCTTTTTTTTCCTTTTAAGTTAATTTGATTTTTAGAACTCATTTCAAAACCAGCCCTGGCCGTGTTGCCCTGATGTGCAGCTTTTGTTCAGAGGGTCTCTGCTCCCACTGGCTGCATTTCACAGGGCCTGATTTGCTTCTAGAAAGCAAATTTTAGATTTCTGGAGTTCCTCAGGGAGGATGGAAAGCGCAATTCCAGAAGGGTCAAGTGTCCAAAAGTCTGCAGCTCTAAAGTTTTAAAAGATTTGGACTACAAATTTCCAATGGATTTTGTCAAATCACTCCTCCAAATTTCTCCCTGTGCCATCTATGGCCACATTTCCATTTTGCTTGGGCCGAGTTTCATTTTTTTTTATTTGTGGTTTTAATTTGGCCATTTCAGTGCCTCAGAGAGAATTGACTTTTTTAATGATGCTTTGCTCAAAATCTACAAGACCTGCTCTGTTGCCAGTTGTCTCTCCCTCCTCAATGAGCTGCTCCTCTTGTCCTGACCCATTTTTCCATTCCCAAATCGTGAAAAATCAGGAGAGCCATCACCCCCTCCTCCCTTTGGGCTGCACCTGCCCAGCATTTTCTCCCTGCCATAAATCAGGATGGGAACTTGCTCTAAAATTACTTTTAAAACAATCTGAGAGCTGACACATTTATGGGATGGTGACTGTGTTACCCTGGGATGAGAGCGAGTTCACCTCCACCGTATTTTTTCTGTGGGAAACGAGCGTGGGCTCTCCTTTCCCGTGATGGATGGGATAAGGCAGGCCAGGAGTTGAGTTCTGGTGATTTATTGGAGTCCTGCCCTCACCTATTTTTCCTCTTTTCTCGTGGTGTGGTGCCAGGGAGGCTGTAAACAACCCATTGCCCTTTGCAGGAGTGTGGAACCATCGACCTCACGGCTTCTCCCTGTGATTGATCCCAAATTCCTGGCCTGGAGGGAGCTTTGGGAGGAGGAGAAAAGGTTTTGTGCTCTCTCTGTACATGAGAGTTACTTATACTTTATAAAACCAAATTTTTTTGCAGCATTTCCCTGCGTACAGCCCTGTCTGTGCATTAGAAGGGAATTGTTGGAGGTTTTTAAGGGTAAATCAACTTCCCATTCAGAGAGCAAAGGTTTAAGTGCCTCTAAGAGGCGGGTCCACGCTCCTTTAATAACATTTTCATTTCATTTGTGGCCTTGAACCCCTTGACAAAGTGATATTAATGTAATAATTGCCAGGTTATGTACAGTGCCTTGTCTGCCGTGACCCAGCTGGGTTAATGGCTGGGCTCCATGGCCTTGGAGGTCTTTTCCAACCTAAATATTCTTATTCAACCTAATTATTCTTTTCCAACCTAAATATTCTCTGAAATCCTGGAATAAACCCATGATAAACCAGGGGTTTGTCACTCTGGCTGTGGGACAGGCCTGGGCTGGGCCCTGGAGGATTTTAGGGTGCAAAAGCAGAATAAAAACAGTCCAGAGTGACCCTAAAGTAAAAATGTTTCAGAAAAATGGCCTCGGAGGTCTTTTCCAACCTAATTATTCTTTTCCAACCTAAATATTCTCTGAAATCATGGAATAAACCCATGATAAACCAGGGGTTTGTCACTCTGGCTGTGGGACAGGCCTGGGCTGGGCCCTGGAGGATTTTAGGGTGCAAAAGCAGAATAAAAACAGTTCAGAGTGACCCTAAAGTGAGAATGGTTCAGAAAAATGGCCTTGGAGGTCTTTTCCAACCTAAATATTCCCTGAAATCATGGAATAAACCCATGATAAACCAGGGGTTTGTCACTCTGGCTGTGGGTGCAGGGACAGGCCTGGGCTGGGCCCTGGAGGATTTTAGGGTGCAAAAGCAGAATAAAAACAGTCCAGAGTGACCCTAAAGTAAAAATGTTTCAGAAAAATGGCCTCGGAGGTCTTTTCCAACCTAATTATTCTTTTCCAACCTAAATATTCTCTGAAATCATGGAATAAACCCATGATAAACCAGGGGTTTGTCACTCTGGCTGTGGGACAGGCCTGGACTGGGCCCTGGAGGATTTTAGGGTGCAAAATCAGAATAAAAACAGTCCAGAGTGACCCTAAAGTGAAAATGGCTCAGAAAAATGGCCTTGGAGGTCTTTTCCAACCTAATTATTCTTTTCCAACCTAAATATTCTCTGAAATCAGGGAATAAACCCATGATAAACCAGGGGTTTGTCACTCTGGCTATGGGTGCAGGGACAGGCCTGGGCTGGGCCCTGGAGGATTTTAGGGTGCAAAATCAGAATAAAAACAGTCCAGAGTGACCCTAAAGTGAGAATGGTTCAGAAAAATGGCCTTGGAGGTCTTTTCCAACCTAATTATTCTTTTCCAACCTAAATATTCTCTGAAATCAGGGAATAAACCCATGATAAACCAGGGGTTTGTCACTCTGGCTGTGGGTGCAGGGACAGGCCTGGGCTGGGCCCTGGAGGATTTTAGGGTGCAAAAACAGAATAAAAACAGTCCAGAGTGACCCTAAAGTTAAAATGGCTCAGAAAAATGGCCTTGGAGGTCTTTTCCAACCTAAATATTCTCTGAAATCAGGGAATAAACCCATGATAAACCAGGGGTTTGTCACTCTGGCTGTGGGTGCAGGGACAGGCCTGGGCTGGGCCCTGGAGGATTTTAGGGTGCAAAAACAGAATAAAAACAGTCCAGAGTGACCCTAAAGTGAGAATGGTTCAGAAAAATGGCCTTGGAGGTCTTTTCCAACCTAAATATTCTCTGAAATCAGGGAATAAACCCATGATAAACCAGGGGTTTGTCACTTTGGCTGTGGTGTCAGAGACAGGCCTGGGCTAGGCCCATTGAGGATTTTAGGGTGCAAAAACAGAATAAAAACAGTTCAGAGTGACCCTAAAGTGAAAATGGTTCAGAAAAATGGCCTTGGAGGTATTTTCCAACCTAAATATTCTTTTCCAACCTAAATATTCTCTGAAATCATGGAATAAACCCATGATAAACCAGGGGTTTGTCACTTTGGCTGTGGTGGCAGGGACAGGTCTGGGCTAGGCCCATTGAGGATTTTAGGGTACAAAAACAGAATAAAAACAGTTCAGAGTGACCCTAAAGTGAAAATGGTTGAGAAAGACCCTAAAATGAAAATGTTGCAGTGACCCTAAAATGCAAACAAGGAGTAGCAGGAAAGACTGAGCCTCTGTTTTCAGAGGGCTCAAAGCAGGGCCTGGACTTTGGGGGGATTTCAGGGTGATTCAGGCAGACTTGCTGTGTGTCATGGGTGCCATAAATAAGTTTAAGCACTCTGAGAGGGAAGAATATTTGGGAGAGGAGTTTCTTTTTCCCCTCTTCTTTCACATTTGCCATTTCTTTAATTAATTCACCACAAGCAGAGCAAATTCCTTGAGCTGGGGAGAGGTGTCTGAATTTGCCTCTTTCTCTTCCACTGTGACCCTTTGCACTTTTTAAATCTTGAAATTGGGCCATGGACCACTGCAGAGTGATGAATATAGTCCTGGCTGCAGAGAGGAATCAGAGACTTTTAATTTTTTTAGTCTTTTTTTGTGCTCATCCTGCTGCTAAGGAAGGGCAGGGTGAGCAGCACAGAGAGCTGGGACTCTTCATGGGCTTTGTTTTGGGGGCTCCATGGAGCAAAGACACAGCACAGTTCTTTCTGCAGCAGCACCACAAGCAATTTCTGATTGTTTGAGATGTTCTGGAGAGGGAAAAGCAGCTGTAGGAATGAGGAACAAGTGCTCGGTGTGTTTGCTGCACTGAGAATCTGTCCCAGGCAGCCTCTTCTCTTCGGTAGCCTGGGATAAATCGATCCCTCCCTGATGAAAGTTGTTTTTTTCTTTGTTTAATCTTTATTTTTCTTCCTTGCAGCCTCCCCTGCTTACAGAGAGTGAAAGGATCCACCTGTGGCTCTGGGCTGGTTTGAAAGTCACAGAATCCTGGAAGGGTTTGGGTTGAAGGAGCCTCAAATCCCATCCAGTGCCATCTCTGCCATGGCAGGGACCCTTCCCACTGTCCCAGGTGGCTCCAACCTGGCCTTGGGCACTGCCAGGGATCCCAGATCCTCTGGGAATTCCATCCCAGCCCTTCCCCACCCCTCATTCCTTCCCAAAATCCCCTGGGATGCTCTCAGAGCTCTTTTCCCACCTGAATTATTCATGATTCACAGCCATTCCTTCCCTTGTTGATTTGTTTGGGACAAAAACCAAACAAGCTCTGCTGTGATGAGTGAAATAAAACCAGGCTCACTCCAGGCTGATTTAATGCACTGTTGAAATATTCCCTCCAATCTTCAGCCTCTTGGGCTCCTCCCAGCAGCACCAGCACAGCAGAATTTTATCCCCCAGCTTCCTTCCTGACCCTCTTGTGCTGAAATTCAGCCCAAAAAGCAGCAAAGGTTGAACAGGAAGAAGGAGAAAAGCCACATTTCTGCCTGTAATGTCACCTCTAGGGGTGTTGGCACTACTCTGAGTGGGATCAGGGCTAAACCTCACTCTCAATGTCACCAGGAGGCTCTGGGGCTTTTTTTGTGGATTATTTTCTGGATTAATATCACCCATCCCTGCAGAGCTGCTTGATCCTGGTCCTTCATCCACCCAAACCCTCACCTGGGCACAAGCGAGCTCCCAAACCCAGCAGCTCGTGCAGCTCAGGAGAAATTAAAACACATTTTTTTGGGTCACAAGAATCAGTCTGGATGTTCTCAAGGTTCCCCAAAACTAACTTTGGGAAAAAAACCTGGAGTTTTAGACTCTTTTGCAATCCAACTCTTTCTTCCCCAGAACTTTCAACCTGAGTCAAACAAAAGATTCTCACTGTGTTATGGTTATATCCTAGGCTGAAAGAGACCTTTAACTGCACCTAAAATTTTTAAAATTTTAGAGGGTTTAGAGGGTTTTAGACTTTTTTGCAATCCAATCCTTTCATCCCCAGAACTTTCCACCCGAGTCAAACAAAAGCCTCTCATTGTGTTGTGGTTATATCCTAGGCTGAAAGAGACCTTCAGCTGCACCTAAAATTTTGAAAATCGTTTCCTTCTTCATCCCTGCAGTTCAGAAAATCGCTACAAGTGACTCTTGCTGTCAAGAGGAGAGCAGATGCTCCGAGGGCTTCACTGAGCCCCCTCTCCACCCACCAGGACCTGCCACCACATCCCAACCCTCTCCACTTCCTGCAGCCTCTGCCATTCCTTTTATTCCTTTAGCCAAGCTGCTCTGGAGTGCGGGGGGAGCTCAGTTCTGGTGTTTTTTTGCTTCTCCTCCCCGTGTCCTTCCAATTCTTTCCCTCTCTCTCCTCCCCATCCCCGCCACCTCCACCTGCTCCCACCGCTTTCCTCTTTCGGCAGCTCGGCTGATAAACACAAATGTTTGTTCCAGGTTCACCAGCCAAAAGCTCTTAATCATTGATGGTGGGGGTGGCACGGAGGGAGGGGAACACTCTGGGGAGTTTTGGGGGTGAATTGTTGAGTTTTCAGCTCTGGAGAGGCATCTCTGCCCCTTCTCCTCCTCCATTGGTGTGAGGGGTGTTGTGTCCTCCCCTCTGAGGCCCTTTGAGCTGCCAGGCCTCACTGCATCACTTTCCTTCAATTTAGAGAACTTCTAGGAAATTTCTGGGATTTAAGTCTTCTAAAACCACCAAATTTTCTGCCAATGAACACAAATGTTTTTTTCAAGTTCACCACCAAATGCTCTTAATCATTTATGAGGGAGGTGGGATGGAGGGAGTGGGGAGGGGAAGACTGGGGTGACATTTGTGTGCAAATTGTGGAGTTTTGGAGGCAAATTGTTGAATTTTGGAGGAAAATTGTGGAGGTTTTGGGGCAAATTGTGGAGTTTTGGAGGAAATTGTTGAGTTTTGGGGGGAAATTGTGGAGTTTCCAGCTCGGGAGAGGCATCTCTGCCCCTTCTCCTCCTCCATTGGTGTGAGGGGTGTTGTGTCCTCCCCTCTGAGGCCTTTCCAGGCCTCACTGAATCACTTTCTTTCAATTTAAGAAATTCCTTCAAAAATTTGAGGAAATTTCTCAGGATTTAAGTTTTCTAAAGCCACCAGATTTTCTGCTGATAAACAGAAATGTTTATTCCAAATTCTTCTTATCCAAAACCATCAGTTGTTGTCAGGGACTTGTTGTGAGCTCCCTTCCAATGGCCCCTTGAACTTCCCGGCCTCACTGCATCACTTTCCTTCAATTTAGAGAACTTCTAGGAAATTTCTGGGATTTAAGTCTTCTAAAACCACCAAATTTTCTGCCAATGAACACAAATGTTTATTCTAAGCTCACCAGCAAATGCTCTTAATCATTTATGAGGGAGGTGGGATGGAGGGAGGGGAGGGGAAGACTGGGGCGACATTTGTGGGCAAGTTGCGGAGTTTTGGAGGCAAATTGTTGAATTTTGGAGGAAAATTGTGGAGGTTTTGGGGCAAATTGTGGAGTTTTGGAGGAAATTGTTGAGTTTTGGGGGTAAATTGTGGAGTTTCCAGCTCGGGAGAGGCATCTCTGCCCCTTCTCCTCCTCCATTGGTGTGAGGGGTGTTGTGTCCTCCCCTCTGAGGCCTTTCCAGGCCTCACTGAATCACTTTCCTTCAATTTAAGAAATTCCTTCAAAAATTTGAGGAAATTTCTCAGGATTTAAGTTTTCTAAAGCCACCAGATTTTCTGCTGATAAACAGAAATGTTTATTCCAAGTTCTTCTTATCCAAAACCATCAGTTGTTGTCAGGGACTTGTTGTGAGCTCCCTTCCAATGGCCCCTTGAACTTCCCGGCCTCACTGCATCACTTTCCTTCAATTTAGAGAACTTCTAGGAAATTTCTGGGATTCAAGTCTTCTAAAACCACCAAATTTTCTGCCAATGAACACAAATGTTTATTCTAAGTTCACCAGCAAATGCTCTTAATCATTTATGAGGGAGGTGGGATGGAGGGAGGGAGGGGAAGACTGGGGCGACATTTGTGGGCAAATTGTGGAATTTTGGAGGCAAATTGTTGAATTTTGGAGGAAAATTGTGGAGGTTTTGGGGCAAATTGTGGAGTTTTGGAGGAAATTGTTGAGTTTTGGGGGGAAATTGTGGAGTTTCCAGCTCGGGAGAGGCATCTCTGCCCCTTCTCCTCCTCCATAGGTGTGAGGGGTGTTGTGTCCTCCCCTCTGAGGCCCTTTGAACTTCCAGGCCTCACTGCATCACTTTCCTTCAATTTAAGAAATTCCTTCAAAACTTTGAGGAAATTCCTCAGGATTTGTCTTCTAAAGCCACCAACTTATCTGCCAATAAACACAAATGTTTGTTCCAAGTTCACCAGGAAAAGCTCTTAATCATTTATGGGGGAGGTGGCGTGGAGGGAGGTGGGATGGAGGGAGGGAAAGACTGGGGGACATTTGGGGGAAAACTGTGGAGTTTTGGGGGCAAAATGTAGAATTTTGGGGGCAAATTGTTGAGTTTCCAGCTTGGGAAAGGCATCTCTGCCCCTTTTCCTCCTCCTCAACACAAGGGTTGTTGTGTCCTCCCCTCTGAGGCCCTCTGAACTTCCCGCCCTCACTGCATCACATTTAGGGAATCCCTTGGGATTTGAAGCCTTTTAAAGCCACCAAATTTCAAAGCCAGGAGGCCCAGCAGTGGCACGTGGTGCCTTTGATCCCCACAGATTGTGGAGAGCACTCAGGAACAGCCAACAACCCAGGTGCCTTTTTATTTTAATTTAATTAAAACCCAACTTCCAAACAAGCAGGGCCACGAGCAAATATCAAAGATGCTCTCGAGGGAGGCAGCTCAATCTGAAGTGTCCTTTAGGTAGAGCCTGATGGCTTTGATAGCTGCCCATATTTGATCAAATCAAGCTATTGATCCTTCCCATGAAGGTCCAGTCCAGGCTATCAGTGCTGCAGGAGCAGCACAATAAAACCTCGCTCCTTTTGATCTCTGCTCGAGCATTTCATCTTGACATTTGTTAAATGTATCAGTAGATTGCTTCCAATGAGAACAGGGCTTTAAAAGCTTACTGGAAAAAGCAAAGCTCCCACAAAAAAAATTCAACTTTTACATTTGTTAACTTTTCCATTTGCTGCTTTTCATTAAGTGCACGGCCCAGCCAGGTATTATTATTATTATTATCAATTCCATTTTGAGAAAGATGGGTGAGACTAAAATGGATTGCTAAATATAAACCCTGGGCTCCGTTCTTTTTGAGGAGGGTTTATCTGCTGCTGCACCTTTGCAGTCAATCACTCCTGGGGCACCTCCTGACCCCAATCCAGCAGCAGCAACAGTGGGGTGAGAGCAGAACATCCCCGAGCAGCACAGAAAGCACAGGGCAAGGCTGGAAAGCAAATAAAGAGAGGGAAAGGGGAATGGAAAGAACATTTTCCATCATCTGATATTCTGCAATCAGCAGGACAGGTTGTTGTCACAGTGACACCGCTGCGAAGGCAAAGAAAGGAGCAAAATATCCAATTTTATTGCTGTTATCAGGGGGTAATTGGGTTAAAGTGAGGAAATGTGTCCCAGGCCAGGCTGGACAGGGCTTGGAGCACCCTGGGACAGTGGGTCCTGCCCATGGGAGTGAGGACTGAAAAGAGGTGGAAATGGGATGTGTTACAGACATCTTTTATGAAAAATCCTTTCCTTAGGGTTTTTCCTCCTGAGAAACTCAGAGGCCTCTGGAACAAAAGGTAAACAATGGTTATCTGCTGCTGTGGAATGCAACAGGTGCATCTGGGATTGGTCTCATGTGGTTGTTTCTAATTAATGGCCAAGCACAACCCAGCTGGCTTGGACAGAGAGTCGAGCCACAAACCTTTGTTATCATTCTTTCTTTTTCTATTCTTAGCTAGCCTTCTGATGAAACCTTGTCTTCTATTCTTTTAGTATAGTTTTAATGTAATATATATCATAAAATAATAAATCAAGCCTTCTGAAACATGGAGTCCGATCCTCGTCTCTTCCCTCATCCTAAGACCCCTGTGAACACGGTCACAGGGATGGGTAAACAAGACAACAAAAATGTTGATTCTCTTGAGAAACCAAAGGATTGACTCGAATTTTTCCTTCCATAATTCCAGATTCCAGCTGAGCTGCCCACACACAAACCTGGTGTGGTGGTAAACAGGCAGTTTTTATGTGGAAAACAACACCTCAGGTGACCTCTGAGGCTCCTTAAGTTAAGAAAGAAACAGGAGAGTGGGCCCTGCCCATGGGAGTGAGAACTGAAAATAAGTGGAAGTTGGAAAACAAGACAACAAAAATGTTGATTCTCTTGAGAAACCAACAGGATTGACTCAATTTTTCCTTCCACAATTCCAGATTACAACTGGTGAATTCTCCCTGAGCTGCCCCAGACATAAACCTGGTGTGGTGGTAAACAGGCAGTTTTTATGTGGAAAACAACACCTCAGGTGACCTCTGAGGCTCCTTAAATCAAGACAGAATCACTCAGAGACCTGTTCCACTCACCCCGCACCCCTTCCCTGAGCAGACTCACCTTTGGAAGTAAATGGCTCAGAATTACTCCCAGGGCTGTGTGGATACATCTGTGGGATTTCAAATATCATTTCAAGGCTTTGGGGAAGCAGTGGAAGCTGCAGGAAAGCACCCTTGAACTCCTGATGTTCCCACACCATTAGGAAATTTTCTGAGAAGATTGGAAAAAAAACCCCAAACTTAGCGAGTAACTTCTGCTCAAAGGTTTTCTTTGCTGCCTTTGTGGTCAGCAAAGGAGCCCTGCTGAACAGAGATCAGGCTGAAGGACTCAAAACAGGAGCACTCAGGGGAGCAGAGAGAGAAAAAGGCAAAAAAAGAAAAAAAATAAAAAATCTCTTTTCCCTTCCCTTGAAGCTAAGTTTGTAACAGTGTTGGAGAGAACAATCAAGAAATTCCTTTGGAGATGAGAGGGCAGGGGACTGGGGGAGAAAGAGGCCAGTGTGCTTCTTGAAGGGCTCCTTTTCTTTGCTCTTCCCTTCAGGAATATCAGAATCAAAGGAGCCATTGTTGGCTTGGCTTCAGTGCTGGGAACTGCGCTGAAATCTGAAATTTGCCACTGCCCAAACCGGGGCCTGCAGAGAGTTTGGAGCTCCTGGAGCAGCAGTGGAAGAATTGCTCAGTTAATGAGGTTGATTAAAGAGGAGATTCCTGAAAAACCTGGCATCAAGTGGATGCTGAACATTCCCAAACCATTCCAGACATCCCAAACCATTGCTGAACATTCCTAAACCATTGCTGAATGTTCCCAAACCATTGCTGAATGTTCCCAAACCACTGCTGAATATTCCCACATTCCCAAACCATTGCTGAATATTCCCAAACTGTGGCTGAACATTCCCAAACCATTGCTGAGCATTCCCATATTCCCAAACCATTGCTGAATATTCCCAAACTGTGGCTGAACATTCCCAAACCATTCCAGACATCCCAAACCATTGCTGAGTATTCCCACATTCCCAAACCATTGCTGAATATTCCCAAACTGTGGCTGAATATTCCCAAACCATTGCTGAACATTCCCACATCATTGCTGAACATTCCCACATTCCCAAACCATTGCTGAATATTCTCAAACTGTGGCTGAACATTCCCAAACCATTCCAGACATCCCAAACCATTGCTGAACATTCCCAAACCATTCCAGACATCCCAAACCATTGCTGAATATTCCCAAACCATTCCAGACACAGCTCCAGCTCATTCCCTGGGATGGTTTCCTGCCCTCTTGGAGGCACAGCTCTGGCAATGAGAAGAGCTTGGAAATCCTCTCTGGGTGCTCCTCTGTCCCTAAAGTGGGAGAATTCCCAACAAAAACGGTTGGTTTTGGTTTTTGTTAGGAATTCATGGAATTCCATAATTCCATATCTCGTACCTGGTTACCTGGGGGCCTTTCCCAGGACACACCTGGTACCAAAAGGAACCAAAAAAGGGGGAATTCAGAGGTGGCCACACCTGGCACCGGCCACAGCATCTTCATGGGTTCAAACTGCCGGAGATTTGGGATATTGGGAAGAAATTCCTCCTTGGAAGGGTGAGAAGGGCTGGGATGGAATTCCCAGAGCAGCTGTGGATCCCTGGATCCCTGGAAGTGCCCAAGGCCAGGCTGGAGCCCCCTGGGACAGTGGGAGGTGTGGGACCCATGGTGGGACTGAGTGGGCTTTGGGATCTCCTCCAACCCAAACCATTCCAGGATTCCATGGGCAGGTTTGGATGGGATTTTGGGAAGAAATATTGGGAGAGGGGCTGGGAAGGAATTCCCAAAGCAGCTGGGATCCATGGATGTGTCCAAGGCCAGGCTGGAGCCCCCTGGGACAGTGGGAGGTGTGGGACCCATGGTGGGACTGGATGGGCTTTGGGATCTCCTCCAACCCAAACCATTCCAGGATTCCATGGGCAGGTTTGGATGGGATTTTGGGAAGAAATATTGGGAGAGGGGCTTAATTAGGGTTAAGCATGAAGAATTCAGCAGTTCCCTCTGCAGGCTGGGTTGTTATTTCAAATAACCTGAGCTGAGCAAGGGGAATTCAGCAGCTCCATCCACTGTAGGCCCAAAATCTGGCATTGGGAAGAACAAATTGAATTCACCCTAAAACCAATCTGAGATGCAAAAAAAAACCCTGCCTAAAGCAGAGGATTATTATTAAATAGAGGAGGAAATGTGGTGCTTTGAAGCAGCTGAATGATTCCTCTTGGAGCTGAGGATCAGCCCCGAGCGCTGGGGAAAATCAGACATTGTTAGTTCAGTTCTGACAGGAATTCCTCATGCATTGACAGAGTGATAAATTAATGATTGACAGGGTGATAAATTAATGATTGACACAGGGGGGAAAAAAAAGAAATCTCTAAATGGAACCATCATCAGGATTTTTAAAAGGAAAGCCAGGCTGGACTCTGAGGTGGCTGCGCAGAATGGAAATCAGCTCGTGCTGACCTCCACAACATTGGGATAAAGCCAATTCCTGCTTCAAAATCCCACATTCCTGAATCTTTTGCTTTTGTGGGATGGTTTTGGGGTGGAAAAGCCTCCCTGGAGGCAGAAGAGCAGCCAAGGGGAGCTGGGTGGATGGGAGATGATCCGTGCCTGGAAAAACCTCTGGACAACCCAGCCCACCCTCCACGTTCCCAACTGGAAAAATGGGATCAAAATTCAAATATCTGCTGGAAAAACAACCACAGACAATGCAAAGGACAGGGATAATGCAGAAGAGGATGATTGTTATGGGACACCCAATTTCCAGCTTCAAAAGAGTTGGGGATCCTCAGTTGTGTCTCCAACCCCAACTCTGCTGCTCGAAGGTTTCATCCTTCAAATTAAGTGGAGAAATATTCAAAAGAATCTTTGCTACCCCCCCCAAAATTAAAATGTCAAAAAAACACCCAAAGAAACCTTCAAAACTTGAGAATTAGACAGCAGGAAAAAGAAAAAAGTCTGAGATTATTTAGGGGAGAACAGAGAGAATTCTATAAATACCTTGGAGAAAAATTTCCAAACTCTGTTTCTGTAGCAGCGCAGCTCAAAAAAGAACAATGTCTTACACTTTAAATTCTTCATGACTTAAGTGACTGCATTCCCAAACTTTTCTTTTGCTTTTCAGCACAGCGGCAAAAGGAAAAGAAAAGGAGGAAAAAAATTCCTTGGTTACTGGGAGAAGCTCTGAAAATATTTGGGTTTTTTGGTTCAGCTGCTGCCTGTCATGTCTGCGTTCCTGCTTCAAAATAGATCCAATACTGGGGAGAAATTCCTCCTTCTGAGGGTCATGGGATGGAATTTATGGGATGGAAGTGTCCAAAGCCAGGTTGGGGACAGAGGAAATTGTCCCTGCCCATGGCAGGAGTGGCACTGGATGGGATTTAAGGCTCTTTCCAACCCAAACCACTCCATGATTCCAGAATTCCATGAATTTTCAGCATTATGAAGATGATCCTGAGTCCTCCTGCACATCAAGAGTCCCAAAAAGTTCCAGTGTTCACAGCACCTTGAGGTCTGACAGTAATAAAATGTGATAAAAGCTCATTTAAACCTTGACCCATCAGGTTTGGGGCAGAAGCCTCGAAAATTCCATCCATGGATGTCAAACCAACAATAACTGAAAAGCTGAGTTGGATTTCGATGATATCTGTCGTGATAATTCCTCCCCCTTCCCAGCCCAGTCCAGCAAAGATCCCAAAACCATTATCAGCTTTAAATTCCTCAGAATTCTCCAGAATTAAACTCCCCAGCCAGAATTCCTGCAGGAAGGGAAGACTTGGATGGTTTGGGGGCTCAAAAACACAATTTGAAGCATTCAGCTGGTTTGTAAACTAAACAGCTCTTGAGGAACAGCCCTTGGGCAAGAAGGAACTCCTGGAATTGGTCAAATCCAGGAAATATTCCCAATATTCCTGACTTCAAGGCCTTTCCATTTTCCATACGAGTCCAATCTCACAGCACTGAATTTTTGAAACTCTGAAACCTCTGGAGTTGTGAAATATGGAGAAAATTACCACAAAGTTACAAGGCAAAAAACAAAAAAAAAATCAAAGTTCCAATAACTGCTGAGTAACTTTTAATATTTGCAGTAATAAGGATTTGGTGCAGTAATTTATAATTTTTTGTACAAGGAACAGCTAAGATTAATGTTGGGAGTTATTATATGCAATAATTAGAGGGTTTTTTTAGGAGCTGCCTGGCTGGAGGGCCACTGCCTGTTTGTACAAAAGATAATTATGGGACAAATTGAATTTTCCCCGTTCCCCCAGTTTGGCAGCTGCTGCTGATAAACACATCCCTCATTTCCAAGTGCTTGGGCCTTATCCCTGTCTTTGAAGTGTCATTCGAAGTGTCACCACCCTCATCAAAACCTGAATTTTCTTTCAGTGCTGGAGCAGAGCTGAATTTATCAAGGTGCTTGCACAGCTCGTTAGTGTTACTTCAGTCAGTTAATTAATTTATTCCGTGTGTTTTAGCCTGAAAATCCCCTCTGCTCCTTCCCTGACACCAGGCAGGAGACTCCAGCTTTGATGCCCAAGAATTCCTTGAGCTTCTGGACGTGGCTGCCCAGCTCTCAGGGGGAGGGAGGGGAAATAGAACCATCCCCAGCACCTCCCAGCCTGGACGTCCTGGATGTGACACAGCTTTGTCCCAGTCCAATCCAATCCAATCCAATCCAATCCAATCCAATCCAATCCAATCCATCCAATCCAATCCAATCCAATCAATCCAATCCCAGCTTTGTCCCCATCCAATCCAACCTTTGTCCCCATCCAATCCCAGCTTTGTCCCCATCCAATCCAATCCAATCCAATCCAATCCAATCCAATCCAATCCAATCCAATCCATCCAATCCAATCCCATCCAATCCAATCCAATCCAAGCTTTGTCCCCATCCAATCCAATCCAATCCAATCCAATCCAATCCAATCCAATCCAAGCTTTGTCCCCATCCAATCCAAGCTTTGTCCCCATCCAATCCAATCCAATCCAGTCCAATCCAATCCAATCCAATCCAATCCAATCCAATCCAATCCAATCCAAGCTTTGTCCCCATCCAATCCAAGCTTTGTCCCCATCCAGTCCAATGCAATCCAATGCAATCCAATGCAATCCAATGCAATCCAATCCAATCCAATCCAATCCAATCCAGTCCAATCCAATCCAATCCAATCCAATCAATCCAATCCAATCCCAGCTTTGTCCCCATCCAATCCCAGTTTTGTCCCCATCCAATCCAATCCAATCCAATCCAATCCAATCCAATCCAATCCAATCCAATCCAATCCAATCCAATCCAATCCAATCCAGTCCAATCCAATCCAATCCAATCCAATCCCAGCTTTGTCCCCATCCAATCCCAGTTTTGTCCCCATCCAATCCAATCCAATCCAATCCAATCCAATCCAATCCAATCCAATCCAATCCAATCCAATCCAATCAAGCTTTGTCCCCATCCAATCCCAGCTTTGTCCCCATCCAATCCAACCTTTGTCTCCATCCAATCCAATCCAATCCAATCCAATCCAATCCAATCCAGTCCAAGCTTTGTCCTGATCCAATCCAAGCTTTGTCCTGATCCAATCCAACCTTTGTCTCCATCCAATCCCAGCTTTGTTCCCACCCAATCCAAGCCTGGCTGTCCTGAAGCTGTAGAACACCTTTGATTCCATCAATTTTGTTTGTTTTCAGTAGATTTTGAAGCAATCATGTTTTTTTTTCTCATTTACACCATTTTGGTTCAGTTCCTAGAGCAGTTTTGGCACGAGCCAAAGAGATTTTTTCCCCAGTTTAGCCCAGTTCCAAGGGCTTAAAATCAGGAGTTATTGGTGGATCATGGCTGTAAACCCACAGGGCTGGTGGAGAGTGGAGCCCAAAGAGGTGAAATTCCTTCCAAAGGCAGGGATCATGCCAGGGGATGTGGGGCTGAGGTCTGTCCCCATTTTTTGACTGCTTCCAAAAAATGTTGGAGGGATCATGGCAGGGCAGAGCTGCACCAGCCTCCCCCTGTGCAGGTTGGACATTTCTCCTGGAACTCATTTTAAAACAAGAGACATTCAAAGCTGCTCTAAATTCATCCTTCAGGTTAAGAAATCTGTAATTTGCTGCTCGTTCCCAGAAAGATAAAGAGCATTGAAGCAGCTGCAGAGTAGAAAAAGCTCGAGAACAAAACCGGTCTCGATATCAAACCCCTCATTTCGGTATAATGGACCATATAATTAATCCATGAAGGGGATGACAGAGTCTCTCAATCCCAGGGAGAGGCGGCCATGCCATTGTTGGTTTGGGGACCAACTCAGCTGTTTCATTTAATACCCGCAGTTAATGAGGGGTCTCGGCTCCTAACGAGCCGAACGTTGGTGCGGAGTGGAAGAACCTCAGAGGGGCTGGTGGCAAACAGAGGCAGAAATTACTGGCATAAAGAGGTGGCTGAGATGTTGGGAGTTGATGGGAATTCAAACCAGGAATTGTAATCTGGAAGTGAGTTTTGCTTGGAGATTTATTTACTGAGGAGGTAAAATTAATCAGGAATTCGGTGTGGGGAAAGAACTGGACTGTGCGGGGAGAATTCCTTCCTGGGAAATGCTTGATGGGAAACAAGGATCCCATCCCTGGAAGTGTCTAAGGCCAGCTTGGACAGGGCTTGGAGCACCCTGGGACAGGGGCAGGTGTCCTTGCCACGGCAGGGGTGGCACTGGGTGGGCTTTGAGGTCCTTCCAACCAAAATCATTTCAGGATTCCATGACTCCGTGATTCCGCGATTCTAAAATTTCATGATTCTGCAATTCTAAAATTCCATGATTCCGTGATTCCATGCTTCCACAATTTTATTTCCACGATTCTATGATTCCATGATTCTATGATTCTATAATTCTATGATTCCATGATTCCACAAGTCCATTATTAAATGATTCCATGATTACATGATTCTGTGATTCCACAATTCCATGATTCCATGCTTCCATGATTTCATGATTCTACAATTCCATAATTCCATGATTCCATGACTCCATGATTCTGTGACTTCACGATTCCTTGACTCCATGATTCCATTCTTCCACCATTCCATGCTTCCATGCTTCTATGATTCCATAATTCCACAATTCCATGCTTCCACAATTTCATGCTTCCATGACTCCATGATTCAATGATTCCACAAATCCACAATTCCATGCTTCCATGATTCCATGACTCCACGATTATATGATTCTATGTTTCCATGCTTCCACGATTCCACAATTCCATGATTCCGTGATTCCATGCTTCCCTGATTTCATGATTCCATGATTCCATGATTCCACGATGGCAAACATCAGGAAACTCCTCACCAAAACTCCCGGCACGTTTCTTCTCCCGAGCCCCTTTGACAGAACCAACCCACCCCAACCCACGACCTGGAACTGTTCAAATCTCATCAAGCATCCCCAGTTAAAGCCCTTTCCGTCACACCAATTTGCATAATTACACTGGATATTCCGGGGCCTAATTCTCCTTTCCCCTGGAGCGTCTCTGCACCATCGGAAAGCATCGAGATTTCCCCCAATTTTACACCTGAACAGCTTTTTATTTTCTTCTCTTTCCACCCTCTCCTCCTCTCACGGCCAGTTCTGAGCTGGGGGCAGCTGCTGCTCTCAGAGATGCAGCAAAAAGGATCATTTTGACCAATATTTATAAAAAATTAAACCAGCAAACTGTGCAGCAGAATTGTAAACCTCAACAGAGGCTGTGGACAGCTGTCCCTGCGCTGTGTTGTTATTTAGGATGCTCTAAAACATCATTAGTTTAATTGCATATATATTTAAACGGAGCGTTCCAATGGTTGTTTCTGAATGTGCAGCTTGTTGGAGAAAATGAACACAATCTATTTCCTTCAAAAGCCTTTGGAATGAGTAAATCAACATCATTTACAAATTATATTACAGCACTCCTAAAAATTCCTGCCATTGAATCCACAAGTGCTGCAGGGAGCAGTTTGGTTGCAAATGTTTTGGGGAAAGAGCTGGTTTAGGACTTTGGGAGTTGAGGAAATGCTGGAATTCTCACGGCAGGCACAGCCCGTGGCCTTCCCTGCTTCCCAGCTCATTATTTATGGGAGTTTTGTGGGCTGACACTTTAAATAATGCTCTGCTTTTAGAAGGGAAGAATAATGCAGGGAAAAAAACAATATCTGTTGAGCACGAGCCTCCCATAAAAGTGGATTTGTGAGTTGCCATTTTTAAAGAATATTGGGAATAACCTGGAACGAAAGAACTCCTGGTGTTCTTTCATTCATCCAGTCAAAAAAGGGCTTTTTTGGGGCCATTCCATCCATCAAAAAGGGATTTTTTGGGGCCATTCCATCCATCAAAAAGGGCTTTTTTAGGGCCATTCCATCCTGTCCCTGCCATCAGGCCATGGTGACATCTCCAGCAAATGGCTTGTAAGATTTGGGGTGAAGGATCCCTGGATTTACATCCCTGAGCTTGGGAAACAGGAAAGAACAACAGAAAGGATCAGAGCCTGGAGGAGCTGCTCTCCAGAACAATGATTTAAAACAATTAAACACAATTTAAAACCATTTAAAATAAAATAATAAAAGGTACAAAAGCAATGGAGAGATTTACCAAAAAGGGGCTGACACAGCCACTGCAAACAGTGTCCCAAATCTTCATCCTTTTAATTAAAATTTTTTATAATTTTTTTTTTGGGGCTGGAGCTTTCCCAGATTTTTTCCCCTGTATCTTTGATCTGGAGTTTCACAAAACAAAGCAACTCCATCACCTCCCCAAATTCCTCCCTTATGTATCTGGAGCTTTTTTATGTCCACTTGACTTCATAAACTGAGACTCTTTAGGAGTAATTTAAATGGAAAATCAATCAGCTTTTGATAGCAGAGAAATTGCTGGCCGTAGAAAACTGCACAAGTGGATCATAACTCGCCTGTGTGTTCTCAATATTTAAGTTAAAAATATTAATCTTGAGAGAAAACTACAGGAAACAAAAAATTTATTGATCTGTTTTTGTGCCTGTCCAAGGATGGTCATTCCCTTAAAAAGCAAGAAAATTTGTGTTAACTCAGCCCTTTTTTATGGTCATCATTTTAGAGAGGGGTTGTTTATTCTGATGAATGGGCTGATTTTTACAGCAAGGATAACTGATATTAATAGAGGTGGGCTTGGTTTCAGTGGAGAGAAACGAGAGCAAAAAAAGGGATGAAAATAAGGAGGAAAAAAGAGAAAAATCATGATCAAAACCCCAACAGAGCCAAGGGGAAAAGATTCCACTGGACCAAGCTCCCAAAACAGGATTATTCTCTCATTTCTTGCATGAAATTGATAAATAAAGATATTTTTAAGAAGCCAAATATGCCGAAAGTCATTTTTGTCCAACAAATTACCAGGGAGAGGAGAACCAGCTCTGCCTGGAGGAGTAAAATGATGCCAAGGTAGGGACACCAAACCTGGCCATGGATGATATCCCACCCTACACTTCAGGAAAAACAACAATCCATGGCTCCATTCCACTTTTCCTGCACCAGACCCACCTCAGGAACCAGCACAGCTGATGGAAAAAAATCCCCAAATTAATGAAAAACTGCAAACTGTGACATCCCCAGTGGAGATTTCCCACTGGGACCTACTGGGATCCCATTCCTGTTTCCTGGGACAGGGATCCCCATGGAAGAATTGAGTAAAAATTCAGGATAAAGTCAATCCATCTGCATTAGCCCAGGCAGGGACAGTGGTGGGAGCTGTGGATTTATTTTAAACAACCACTGCTACAAAACAAACGCCTCATGTGCTTTTCCAAGGGAAAAATAAAAAGGAGGGGAAGGCAGGGGTGGGGAAAAGCAAAAAATGAGATTTTTTTTTTCCTAATAGCAGTTAAATGTCACCATATTAATTCTTGCAGGGCTGAGAACACCCCACAGGCTTAACCTTTAGGATTACTTCATTCCTGAGAGCAAGAACAACTTTCTGCATGTGCCAGATAACCGCGAGGGCGAAATCCCAATTTAGACATCCAGCACCGAGGTCCATCCCTGGGAGCTTGGGCCTGGAAACTTCCCTGAACTCCTTCACCAAAAGATGCCCAAAGCAGGATTTTCATGGCAAAAATTGGCCAAAAAAAGAGTGAAATTTGGGGTTTCGCAGTGAGGAATGGAGAGCTCAGAGCTTGGTCTGTGTGAACTCGTTTTGCAGCGTGCGGTCCAGGAGCATCCTGGTGCAGGATTCCAGCGTCCATCAGTGTGGTAGTGTGTTGTTAAGTTTCTTGTGTTATTCCCCCAATTTATGTATTGTTCTCCCCTATTATGTGTAAAATGGTTTCGTTCCCCCAGTTTTTCCCGCCACTGCTAGCCTGTCAGCTAAGTTGCTATGGTAACCGCTATTCATAGTTGCCGATATGTAATTGCTCCTCCCCTGGTTTCCCTTATAAGTGAAAGTTGTTTCCTCCCTGTCCAGTCAATCACTCCCTTTCTCCTCCCAGGTTTCGAGAACCTTCTCCTCTCTGGAGATGGTGGCTGGCTGGGGTCCCAGGACACCTCCTTTACCTTTTGATTATTGGTCTCCATGGAGTGTCAGTTCTGTGAAGTTCATCCCCTCACCTTTCCCGATTGGTTCCGCCTGTACCCACCCCCCTCCTTTATAATCCTGTTTTCACCCCCTATGAAAAAACTTTTTCCCGGCTGGTTTCCCCGCGTTTGGATCCCGCAACACCTTCAATAAACCGATGTTTAACCCCTGGGAAATGGTCAGCTCCGTTCCTCCCCTATACCAGCGGTGTGAGCCAGTCCGCAGCCAGCACAGCCCGAGGCCCTCAGACGCCGAAGGGAGCTGGCCAGGAATTGCAGAGGGGCGTCGGCCTTTCGCCCTCAGCGAGCCGGACTCTAAACTTCGGGCCACATACGATCCCCTCCGCACATCAGTGTCATCCCCGATCCCTCTGATCCCACTGATGGAGCCAAAATCCCCGTCCTGCCTCTCCCTCTCAGACCCATCCCCTGCCAGCAGAAGGGCTGGAAAAGCCCGTGGCAAACAGCAGAAGGGAGCAGCAGGAGTCGCTCCCCAAACTCCCTCCCCAGCAGGCCGCAGGGAGGAAACGCTCCAGATGCTCGGCTGGGACTGGGTGAGAGCCCATTTCCTGCTCCAAGCATCTGCTGGGGTTTAATCTCTCCCCAGGTGGAGGGGTGTCCGGTTTTCTGCTGTTTGAAGGGCCTGGAAAGGCCCGGAGTGGCCTTGGGGCAGCCCGCGTATCAAAGAACGAGAAGAGGCTTCAGTTCTTCTTTCGGTCTTTATGTTTATTAATTGTTTATCTAAAAGATTTTCTTTCAGCCCGACAGAGCTCTGCTCAGCAGCCAGCCATGAGCACACTGTGCTGCCCTCCGGACAGTCACCTATCTTTATACCCATTGTTACGTGTACAATATTTATCATTTTTCCCCAATACCATTTATTCTTATTGCTGGGTGCACTTTTAGTAATGACCAATCCGAAAGTGCCACCATCACCACAGAAGATGGAGGAGAAGAAGAAGAAGAAGAAGGACAGGACACGCCCCAATTCCTCCATCTTACTTCTCTAAACCCCCCTGTACAGAAATCCTAAACCCTGTGTCTCACCCTCTAATTAACCAATCCCTTCACCATTCACCCCGGTGAAACCCTCCTGTCCTCATACAGGTGTCGTCTCCTGTGTAGGATCAAAGTCCAGCCACCAGACACTTCTGGAACATTCCAGGACTCCCGAGCCCCCCAAGGGTGGTCTCGGTGGCTCAGCACCTCAGTCCCGAGGTGCTGAGATCCCACAGAGGGGAAAAGGTCAATCCCAGCTGTCTTGGTTTGCAAAGCCAGGTGTCTGCTAAGGAAGGCAGGAGCCTGCCCTGAAACGGGAAATGAAAACCCCTTCCCTCTGAATTGTTATGGTTTTTAAATTAAGGAGTTCTCAGGCAAAGATGTGTGGGAATAGGAATGACAGTTCTTTATTAGGAAAAATTAAAAATTTAATTGCTCCCAATGCCCGGAATCCCATGGCTCCCACTGCGACCACATAGAATTCCATGGCTCCTGCTCCCCAGAATTCCATGGCTCCCACTCCCAACATCCCGAATCCCACGGCTCCCAACGCTCAGAATTCCACGGCTCCCACCCCTAAAGCCCAGAATTCCATGTCTCCCATTCCCAATGCCCAGAATTCCATTGCTCCCAACGCCCAGAATTCCATGGCTCCCAAAGCCCAGAATTCCATGGCTCCCAATGCCCAGAATTCCATAGATCCCAACACCCAGAATTCCATGGCTCCCAAAGCCCAGAATTCCATGGCTCCCCCACCCAGAATTCCATGGCTCCCAAAGCCCAGAATTCCATGGTTCCCATTGCCCAGAATCCCATGGCTCCCACTCCCACCCAGAATTCCATGGTTCTCATTCCCACCACCCAGAATTCCATGGCTCCCACTCCCACCACCCAGAATTCCATGGCTCCCCCACCCAGAATCCCATGGTTCCCACTCCCACCACCCAGAATTCCATGGCTCCAACGCCCAGAATCCCATGGCTCCTGCTGTCCAGAATTCCATGGTTCCCACTCCCAACTGCCCAGAATTTCCTGGTTCTACCACCCAGAATTTCATGGCTCCAAAGCCCAGAATTCCATGGCTCCCTCTCCCACCCAGAATTCCATGGCTCCCACTCCCACCATCCAGAATTCCATGGCTCCCTCTCCCACCACCCAGAATCCCGCGGCTCCCACCACCCAGAATTCCATTTTCATTAATTCCCACCATAAAACCCCTCCTGGTTTGATGCTCCCCAACCCATCTCTCCCCTGATCTGCAAAATCCACCTTGAGAGAAGGGAGCACTTGACAGAATCCCTGATTTTTTGTTTATTTTTAAAAAATCCACCCTTTGATGCAGCCAACGACTCCTCCAGCACCGAGGCACCGTTTGATTTTCCAATTCCAACTCCTTGCTGCTCCCACCGTTCCGTGGATGCTGCAGCACAGCGACGTTTGATGCGTTATAAATATCTGAGGTATTACAGCCACCAAACCCACGGCAGGTTTGTCGCTCTCACTTTTATTTTTTAAGTGCCAAACGAGTGATTCCAGGGCTGCTGCCTGCCCCGTCCTGGTGATTTATTGCTCCTCTCCTAGCAGATGGAAATCTGGGAATGTTTTTATGACTCAGAGGGCCCGATTAGGGCTTATCAGCAGCAAACCTGAAAAGGTGGGGTTATTTCCATGCTCAGCATTTGAAAGAGTGATCAGGGTTTGGCAGTGGCTGGGTTTTTTTTCCATTCTCTCCAGGGAAATGTGATTTTTTATCACAGCCACTGTATCTTTATTCATTCATAACTGTTGGGAGAATCAACATAATATTCCCTTCCCTCCATTATCATTCCTTAATAACTTTTTCTGCTTATTCCTTTTATTTTTTTTTTTTTCCTTCCTAGCCAGCAGCTTAATATTCTCTTTGGACAGTAAGAAATATTATCCCTGCATAATGATTGGATTGACTCACTTTGTCCCTTTATCCTTGACTCTGTTATTGTCCCTGCTGGATTTGGCTCCTGGTGCTTGCACTGAACGCTCCGAGGGTTTTGGGGGAAGTTTCACCTCTTTTATGGCTGCAGAGCTTCTGGTGGGAGCACCTGGGCTCCACAGCTTTCATCGAGCTGATTTTTCTCCATGGGATTGGCTGGAAGGGTCCAGCCTGGATTTTTACAGGGGGATGGAATGATGGGATAACAGGGAGAAGCTTAAACTGGAAGAGTTTGGATTTAGGTGGGAAAAAAATCTCTCCCATGAGGGTGGGGAGGAGGTGGGATGGAATTCCCAGAGGAGTTGTGGCTCCTCTCCATCCTCCTTGCACTCTGCAATTCCCAATATTCCGCACTCTCCATCCTCCTTGCACTCTGCAATTCCCAATATTCCGCACTCTCCATCCCCCTTGCACTCTGCAATTCCCAATATTCCGCACTCTCCATCCCCCTTGCACTCTGCAATTCCCAATATTCCGCACTCTCCATCCTCCTTGCACTCTGCAATTCCCAATATTCCGCACTCTCCATCCTCCTTGCACTCTGCAGTTCCCAATATTCCACACTCCCCATCCTCCTTGCATTCTGCAATTTCCAATTTTTCACACTTTCATTTTTCCCAATATCCCTCCCAGCCAGGAATTCCTTCCCAAAATCCCATTTAACCCTTTCCTCCTCCAGTTTAAGGCCATCCCACCTTGTCCTGTCCCTCCACTCCCCATCCTCCTTGCACTCTGCAATTCCCAATACCCCAATATCCCAATATTTCACGCCATCCTCCTGGCATTCTGCAGTTTCCAACTTTTCACACTTCACTTCTTCCCAATATCCCTCCCAGCCAGGAATTCCTTCCCAAAATCCCATTTAACCCTTTCCTCCTCCAGTTTAAGGCCATCCCACCTTGTCCTGTCCCTCCATTCTCCATCCTCCTTGCACTCTGCAATTCCCAATATTCCACACTACCCATCCTCCTGGCACTCTGCAATTCCCAACTTTTCACACTTCCATTTTTCCCAATATCCCTCCCAGAGAGGAATTCCTTCCCAAAATCCCATTTAACCCTTTCCTCCTCCAGCTTAAGGCCATTCCACCTTGTCCTGTCCCTCCACTCCCCATCATCCTTGTACTCTGCAATTCCCAATACCCCAATATCCCAATATTTCACGCCATCCTCCTGGCATTCTGCAATTCCTAATGTTCACACTTCCATTCTTCCCAATATCCCTCCCAGCCAGGAATTCCTTCCCAAAATCCCATTTAACCCTTTCCTCCTCCAGTTTAAGGCCATTCCCCCTTGTCCTGTCCCTCCACTCCCCATCCTCCTTGCACTCTGCAATTCCCAACTTTTCACACTTTCATTTTTCCCAATATCCCTCCCAGAGAGGAATTCCTTCCCAAAATCCCATTTAACCCTTTCCTTCTCCAGTTTAGGGTCATTCCCCCTTGTCCTGTCCCTCCATTCCTTGGGAAGGTTCTCCATCCTCCTTGCATTCTGCAATTCCCAACTTTTCACACTTCACTTCTTCCCAATATCCCTCCCAGGGAGGAATTCCTTCCCAAAATCCCATTTAACCCCAAAATCCCATTTAACCCTTTCCTCCTCCAGTTTAAGGCCATCCCACCTTGTCCTGTCCCTCCACTCCCCATCCTCCTTGCACTCTGCAATTCCCAATACCCCAATATCCCAATATTTCACGCCATCCTCCTGGCATTCTGCAATTCCTAATGTTCACACTTCCATTCTTCCCAATATCCCTCCCAGCCAGGAATTCCTTCCCAAAATCCCATTTAACCCTTTCCTCCTCCAGTTTAAGGCCATCCCACCTTGTCCTGTCCCTCCATTCTCCATCCTCTTCGCGCTCAGCAATTCCCAACTTTTCACACTTCCATTCTTCCCCATACCCCTCTAAATCGATTCTTTTTCCACATAAAAACATCCCAGAGGTGGGGAAAATTCCCAGATTTCACCAGGAAAAAAGCCACTGGAGAGGAGAAGGGATGGAAGAGGTGGAGAGGGAAGATTCCCCGTCCTGCTATGAGGAACAGCAGGTGTGGGGGGAGAGATCACAGCTGTGTTGTCAAAAAGAAATTTTTTTAAAAAAAAGCGTAAAAAAAGCGACTTTTTCCCCCCGGTGCGAGACGAGATTGGAGCTGAAGTGAACCCAGCGTGGCTGTCAGCGATGTCAGGGCTTGGAGCAAGGAGAAAATCGCTGGTGGCCAAAACACGAGAGCTCGGGAGCAAGAAGGAGACGTCGCAGAGGCTCAGGACCAGCCCGCGCTAAGCAGGAGCAATGGCACAGAAGATCCTTAAACATCTCCGTGGAATTCCCCCAGGGGAGAAACAAATCCTGCTGTTTTCACCCGCAGATCCTTCAGGGCGGGCTGGGGAGGATGAAAGTTTAATGCGCCAAGTCAGGCAGCAAAGGACAGGCTGGGGCGATTTGCAATATTTATGATAAAATCATCCCGGAGAGCATCAATCTCCCAAAAAAACAAGGGATAAACTACGGCACGACGCTGCCATTAATCTGGGCTGTTTACTGAGGTTCCCAGCCTTGGCAAAGGCCAAGGAGAGTCTGCTAACCCACCTAATTACTTTAATTAACTCCTGCTAATGGGCCTGATTAACCTTAAAGAGGGAAGGTTAAAAACCTCTTCCAAGTATAAAGGTGTTTTCCTCGTGTGCTGCAATGATAAGAGGGTTAAATTCCATGGTTTGGGGGGAAATATGGATCCAGTGAGTCTGACAGCCCCTAAAGAGGCCAAAACCCCCCAAAAATTAACATTTGTGGCTTGAATTTATTGAAATTTGGGCGAGGTAAAGGCTGAAATCCTGTGGAGGCTCAGACAAGGTGGTTTCCTCGTGTGTTGCAGTGATAAGGCAAAAGATAAGAGGGTAAAATTCCATGGTTTGGGGGAAAATATGGATCCAGTGAGTCTGACAGTCCCTAAAGAGGCCAAAATAAAATAAAATTAATATTTATGGCTTGAATTTATTGAAATTTGGGCGAGGTAAAGGCTGAAATCCTGTGGAGGCTCAGACAAGGTGTTCTCTGAAGCATCAAGAAAAACTCCAGGAGGTTTTCCTGGGACACGCCAGGAATGGGTTTTCCCCAAGGAAAATAAAAAGAGCAAATAAAAAAGTAAATGGCCTCGGCCAGGAAAAGGAGAAGCAGCCATGCAGAGTAATGGGAGCTGAGGAGAGGAGAGGCTGCTGCAGGAGCAAGCTCTGAAATCAATATTAAGAAAATTTCTGTGGCCAAGGAGGTCCCTTGGGTTCACAGGATGAAGGAAAAGAGGCAGAAATTAGGGAAAAAATTGAATATTTCAGGTGGCGTGGCTTTAATATGAATTAACCCAGAACATCCACAACCCAGGAGCAGAATCAGTCAAACAACAACAACAAAAAAAGTTATTTTTGCCCACAACTATTAAACAACAGCAGTTCTTGTATAACCTGATGTGTTTATCAGCTGAAATCTTATTATCACAATTTCCATCAGAAATTGAGGGGATTCTTGTGGACATTTTGGGGGATTCTTGTGGACATTTTGGGGGATTCTTGTGGACATTTTTGGGGATTCTCATGGACATTGTAGAACACCAGGCCTGTGGCACTATTTCATTCCTAAGGCTTCTCCACTGTTACCCCCTTGCCATTTTAATTTCACTGCGCATTTATTAAAACAATTCCAAATTATTCTCATCCCAAACCCCGTAGTTGAACTGAAAAGCGCAAAAATCATCCCTGAAAGGGCTCCACATTTATTTTTGTTATATGTGGGGGGGACAAGGGAAGGGGAGGATGATTTATGATCCCTCAATGCTTAAGTTGTCACAGCTGCTTCCCTTTCCTCTGTTATTTGGGAAGAAAATGGAGCGATCCATCCTTAACGCATGAGTGTTCCTGTTCCCCGTGTAATGCCAGCAGACGGGCTCAGGAAAAGGACAAAAACCACTTCTCCCAAACATTTAAGGTGCCCTGACCTGATTGTCAGTATTGGTGTTAGGAAAATTAATCCCCAAACACCAGAGGTGTAAAAAATAAGAAATAAAAATGTCTTTTTTTTTTTTTTACAGAATTTAGGGTTTTTCTTCCCCCTTGTTTCTTTCATCTTTCAATGTATAATTTTGTTTATCAGCAAACCTGAAGTTTATTTGTGTTAGGAAAATTAACCCACAAACACCAGAGGTTTAGATTCCCCTCTAATGTATAACCCTCTCTTTTAATTTTTAATTCTTACAGAATTTAGGGGTTTTTTTTCCTCATTTCTGAGGTACTTGAGAGGTTCAGACTCGCCAGAACCCCTGATCCCAAAGATTCCCCTATAATATATAACCCTCCTTTTAATTTTTAATTCTTACAGAATTTAGGGTTTTTTTCCCATTTCTGAGGTACTTGAAATGTTCAGACTCCCCAGAACACCTGATCCCAAAGATTCCCCTCTAAGGGATAACCCTCCCTTTTAATTTTTAATTCTTACTGAATTTAGGGGTTTTTCTTCCCCATTGTTTCTTTCATCTCTCAATGTCCAGTTTCATTTACCGGCAAACCTAAAATTTATTTGTAAAAGCAAATATCTTTTTCCATTCATCAATCAGTGGAATCCTCCCCATTGCTTCTTTTCTCTCCCAGTGCTGGTTTTATTTCCCACAGCTTGTTTGGAAACACAAATCCACGATTTCTCTCAGTTTGTTGTGAGGAAGAGAAGGAAGAGCAGCCAGGCTGGGGTGTTGCTATGGGGCATGAAATAAAATTATGTTGGAACCTCCAAAGTAAGAAGAAGGGAAGTTTATTTTCTGACTTCAACATTTATAGATTTCCCAAAGTGGCAGTGGGCTGGAGGGTGACAGTGCCACCTCTCCAATGCCACTGGACAAACCAACAGTCCATCAAATTTCTCCTCCAGAAAATAATTTAAAACAATAATTATTTACATTAAGTGTGTGAAAAAGTTTGTTACAAGAATATAAACATCTACTTCAAAGGGGCTAAAAGTGGAGAGATCACATGAAAAACTCTTTATGAAGTACCTTTATCTCTCTCCCCTTCTGTCACAGCCACTTGTACTTCCAGGCCATGTGCTTTTCTGTCCCCAACCCCAAATCCTACACTACAAAAACCCCAAAAGGAGCATCAAAGAGCAGAAAAAAAATCCTGTTCCAAGGTTGACTGGCTCCTGGTCTGGGCTGTGGCAGCAGCCATAGATTTTGCTTAATTAAGATAAGGCTGTTGCTCCTTTGCAGATTTCCTTAATTCAGGATTTATCGATGCAGCATTACCCAGCGCTTTAAAGTGATAAAACAAAGCAGCCAAAGGCACCCTGAGCTGAGCCCTAATGGAGACAGATCTGCAGCTCCAGCCAAGCACGGCTGCTTCCCAAAATCCAGCGGCGAGCCCGATCCCAGGGAGATGCTCCAAAACCATTCCTGTCGGGTTTCACTCACTCTGGATTGTTTGGAGCCCGATCCCAGGGAGATGCTCCAAAACCATCCCTGCTGGGTTTCACTCACTCTGGATTATTTGGGGCCCAATCCCAGGGAGATGCTCCAAAGCCATCCCTGCCATTTTTCACTCACTCTGGATTATTTGGAGCCCGATCCCAGGGAGATGCTCCAAAGCCATCCCTGCCATTTTTCACTCACTCCGGATTATTTGGGGCCCAATCCCAGGGAGATGCTCCAAAACCGTTCCTGTCGGGTTTCACTCACTCTGGATTATTTGGGGCCCGATCCCAGGGAGATGCTCCAAAGCCATCCCTGCCATTTTTCATTCACTCTGGATTGTTTGGGGCCCAATCCCAGGGAGATGCTCCAAAGCCATCCCTGATGGGTTTCACTCACTCTGGATTATTTGGAGCCCGATCCCAGGGAGATGCTCCAAAGCCATCCCTGCCATTTTTCACTCATTCTGGATTATTTGGAGCCCGATCCCAGGGAGATGCTCCAAAGCCATCCCTGCTGGGTTTCACTCACCCTGGATTATTTGGAGCCCGATCCCAGGGAGATGCTCCAAAGCCATCCCTGCCATTTTTCATTCTGGATTATTTGGGGCCCGATCCCAGGGAGATGCTCCAAAGCCATCCCTGCCATTTTTCACTCACCCTGGATTGTTTGGAGCCCGATCCCAGGGAGATGCTCCAAAACCATTCCTGTTGGGTTTCACTCACTTTGAATTATTTGGAGCCCAATCCCAGGGAGATGCTCCAAAGCCATCCCTGCTGGGTTTCACTCACTCTGGATTGTTTGGAGCCCGATCCCAGGGAGATGCTCCAAAGCCATCCCTGCCATTTTTCACTCACTCTGGATTATTTGGAGCCCGATCCCAGGGAGATGCTCCAAAACCATTCCTGTCAGGTTTCACTCCCTCTGGATTATTTGGGGCCCGATCCCAGGGAGATGCTCCAAAGCCATCCCTGCCATTTTTCACTCACTCTGGATTATTTGGAGCCCGATCCCAGGGAGATGCTCCAAAACCATTCCTGTTGGGTTTCACTCACTCTGGATTATTTGGAGCCCGATCCCAGGGAGATGCTCCAAAGCCATCCCTGCAGTTTTCACTCACTCTGGATTATTTGGAGCCCGATCCCAGGGAGATGCTCCAAAGCCATCCCTGTCAGGTTTCACTCACTCTGGATTATTTGGGGCCCAGTCCCAGGCAGATGCTCCAAAGCCATCCCTGCCATTTTTCACTCTGGATTATTTGGGGCCCGATCCCAGGGAGATGCTCCAAAGCCATCCCTGCCATTTTCACTCACCCTGGATTATTTGGAGCCCGATCCCAGGGAGATGCTCCAAAGCCATCCCTGCCATTTTTCACTCTGGATTATTTGGAGCCCGATCCCAAGGAGATGCTCCAAAGCCATCCCTGTCAGGTTTCACTCTGGATTATTTGGAGCTAATCCAGGGGGATGCTCCAAAGCCATCCCTGCCATTTTTCACTCCCTCTGGATTATTTGGAGCCCGATCCCAGGCAGATGCTCCAAAGCCATCCCTGCCATTTTTCACTCACTCTGGATTATTTGGAGCCCGATCCCAGGCAGATGCTCCAAAGCCATCCCTGCCATTTTTCACTCTGGATTATTTGGGGCTCATCCAGGGGTTCAGCCCCGGTCCCACGCGCTGTTGGAAGGGGTTGTGGTGCCACAAATGCCACCTGGGAGCGCCAGGAGGTGGCACTTGGGCTGTGTTGGATTTGAGGGGTGACCAGATGAAGGGAGGGGTGATGAGTCTGGCTCCATGTTCTCAGAAGGCTGATTTATTGTTTTATGATACTATCAAGTTATTATATTATGTTAAACTATATATATATAATACTATATAATATATATATATAGATATATGTATATGCATATTATATTAAAGATATCTTATATAATACTATGTAATACTATATAATATAATATAATAAATATAATAAAATATAATATAATTTCTTCTGAGAAGAGGGCCATAAATTCTTTTTCTCTGAAAGATTCAGGTGTCTGTGGCTGCTATCTTGCTGCGAGTCCTTCCTTTAAAAAAAGGTATTCTACATAGCATTGTTTCTATTTTAACATTTTTTATAACCTAAAACTATATTTAACACACTACTTAAGAGAATAAATACAGCATGACTTTCTAACACAACACATAGAATATTCATTTGAATATTTACAAAAAGCCAATCATAAAACACATGCATTTTTCACAGGGTCACTCTGAGCAGATAAAGAACCCAAGAGAGGCACTGGGTGATTTTAGGTTCACCATTCCCAAGGGAGATCTGACTGCAGCACCAACACCCCAGCTCACAGATCTCTGAATTACCAGGACTCTATTTTGTGAATCCATTTCCAGGCAATTACGGATATTTAACGGCCCCGACAACCGGTGGGAAGCAGCACAAAAATAAATCAGCTTCGTTTGGGAGCAAAAGGAGCCCTCCCTAGAAAATCTGGTGGTATTAACAATTCATGTTTAACTACCCTCGTGCAGCCATCAAGGTGTCACTTAGAGAGTGAGTAATGGGCAGGGAAGGGTTTTAAATGATTCCCAACCAGACCCTGACCCTCTTCTTTCCAGCCATTAGCGAGCTCCTGAAGCCTTCACAGCAGTTTCGTTTGTTCTCAATCACCAGGAGTTTGAACAGTGGAATTTAAATGATTCTCTCCCAGACAGAGCTAATTTGAAGAGCCATTCAAGTGACATTGCTCTGAGCTACGGCACTTGGATGGAGAAGACACTCCTGGAGCAAGGGAAAAACTCGAGTTATCAGGAGAGGTCTGGGATTCAGGGGATGGAGCCAAGGAGCCAAGAGTAAAGGACAGGTTATTCACAAAAAAATGAAATATCCACAATAAAATAAAATAAAATAACCCAGGTTTGGCACCTGGGTTTGCAGGTGGAAATCCCAGTGGCAGCAGCCTGGCTGGCAGAGATACTGAGCACCTGCAGCCCCACAGGATGATCTCCAGCAATTTGGAAAGATCCAGGAGATTTGGGTTTGCTCACAAAGCTCTTTTTGGGCCCAGGGTTCCAATCCGAGCCAGAATTTCCTGCACAGAGACCAAGATAACCTTTTCTAAATCCTCGTGCAGCGAAACCCTCCAACAAAACCCCAAATAAATGAAGTTTGCAGAGCAAAGCTCACGCTGAGCTGCTCCTTTACCTGGGTGCACAATCTGCCACAAACTTTTTGCAAAAAAAGAACAGAAAAGCTCTTTAAAGGCAGCTCTTTCCATGCTGCTTTATGCAGATATCTTCTGTTTAAGAGCCCTTTTGTCTAAACCGTTTGATCTGAGCTGAGGAAGCCAATTACTGCAGATGCCGAGGCCGTCAAGAAACAACCCCAAAATTCAATAAGCAGCAGAAGAAAAGCACAGGCGTGTTCAGGTAAAAGGCCTGAGGGCTTGTACCATCCCTGTCTCCTTGCGAGTGTTGTTCCAAATCACCAAACCTAGCAGGAACTTTCCACTTCAGGAGCTTTTCAGGCGCGCTGGAGCTGCTTTGACATCACGGTTTGAAGCAGATGTCAGAGCAGCTCATGCTCCCGGCTCGTCCCGCGCCGTGTTTTACACGGGAACATCTTTTCAACGCCCGCCGCGAATACATCAAGGCAGCTCCACGTCTCCACCACCACCACCACTCTCATTTACTCCCTAACCTATTTCTGCTCCTCTGTTCCTCTCCTGAGCACAAAGGGAACAGTGGGAGCGGGCTGGGCCTTTCAAGTGGCCAAGAAATTCACTCTGAAATTCAAGCCCTTGCTCCAAGCACGGCGCGAGACTCGGAGCTGCGGGAAAAATGCCTCCAGCTTCCTTGCGGATTTTACTCGCTGCACACGCTGAGAGAAAGAGGCTTATGTGAAACTTTGCTGTGAGAGGCAGTTAAAGATGTTTCCTAGTCCTGATAATACCCCTGCATCCTGATCTGCACTCGCAGATAAAAGTTACTTCTGCTCCAACGAGAGCTGGAGAGCGGCTCGTGCAGAATTCCCTGGTCAGGACTGAGGCAGCTGTGCTGAGCAGAGCCTGGCGTGTCAGCTCCAGATGTTCTGACACAGGATTTGCAGCCGCAGCAGCGCAGGAGGCCAATAAATCCCTCAGTGCTGCTGCAGGCCCGGGGGTGTTTATCAAACCCCAGTGTTTGTGATAAGGGGATGGGGACAGGCTCAAACTCCAAGGGAGATACGAGCAGATTTCTTCCCCCTCTGCATTTTTCCTGCCACCCCATCCCAACCCAGATTCTCCCTGGGGGAATTCAAGCCTGCCCAGGGTGTTTCCCATATGAAAATTCCCAGGCAGAGCCTCAAACTGCTTTGCATGAAGGAGGCATCGTCTTTTTACAGACGCCGCTCTTGGCTCCGGACGTGAACTCCATGTACAACAGCTCTTCCCTGCTGCAGCCTTTCATCTTATCAGCCCTGACTGCAGGGGTGGATTTGGCCCCTTGTCATCGTGCATGACATTATGTATGGCTTTCTCATTAGAGAGGGAGAGAAAAACCGTCCTGTTCCCAAAGCAAGCTGGCTGCCAGAACCTGGCACATCCTGCCTGCTCCTCCCTTCTCTGAGCCCTGCCCAGGCCCAGCCGGGGAAACACCAGGGAGCAGCAGGGCAGGGAGGCTTCACAGAGTGCCAAAAATGAGGGATTTTGTTAGATATCACCTTGCTGTGGGTTCTTTCACACCACCGCTGTGTCAGACTGGGAAGCGGATCAACAGCGTTGAGCTGGGGTGGCTGAGTCAATGGATCTTTCACAAGGACCCTGCCATGCTTTGCTTCCATTAATTCACACCCCTCCTAATTTTCAATCCTAGATTGCAATTTTCAATCCTAGATTTCAATCCTAGATTGCAATTTTCAATCCCAGATTTTCAATCCTAGATCGCAATGGATCTTCATAAACTATATCCAACTGCTCATCCCCTCTCCTGTGCTGAGCCCTGCTCAGGCCCAGCCCTTCCTGCCAGCCAGGGAGCAGCAGTGCAGGGAAGCTTCATAAAGTGCCAAAAGTAAGATATTTTGTTAGATATCAGCTGGCTGTGACATCCCCAGTGGGTTCTTTCACACCACCACTGTGTCAGATTGGGAAGCGGATCAACAGCGTTGAGCTAAGAGTGGTTAAATCAATGAATCTTTCACAAGGATCCTGCCAAGTTTTGTTTCCATTAATCCACACCCCTCCTAATTTTCAATCCTAGATTGCAATTTTCAATCCTAGATTTCAATCCTAGCTTGCAATTTTCAATCCCAGATTTTCAATCCTAGATCGCAATGGATCTTCATAAACTATATCCAACCGCTCATCCCTTCTCCTGTGCTCTGAGACCTGCTCAGGCCCAGCCCTTCCTGCCAGCCAGGGAGCAGCAGTGCGGGGAAGCTTCATAAAGTGCCAAAAGTAAGATATTTTGTTAGATATCAGCTGGCTGTGACATCCCCAGTGGGTTCTTTCACACCACCACTGTGTCAGATTGGGAAGCGGACTCAGCAGTGTTGAGTGGAGTGGCTGAATCAGGGGAACTTTCACAAAGATCCTGCCAAGTTTTGCTTCCATTAATCCACACCCTTCCTAATTTTCAATCCTAGATTTCAATCCTAGATTGCAATTTTCAATCCTAGATTTCAAACCTAGATTGCAATTTTCAATCCCAGATTTTCAATCCCAGATTTTCAATCCTAGATTGCAATGGATCTTCATAAACTATATCCAACTGCTCATCCCTTCTCTGAGACCTGCTCAGGCCCAGCCCTTCCTGCCAGCCAGGGAGCAGCAGTGCAGGGAAGCTTCATAAAGTGCCAAAAGTAAGATATTTTGTTAGATATCAGCTGGCTGTGACATCCCCAGTGGGTTCTTTCACACCACCGCTGTGTCAGTTTGGGAAGCGGATCAACAGCGTTTAGCTAAGAGTGGTTAAATCAATGAATCTTTCACGAGGATCCTGCCAAGTTTTGTTTCCATTAATCCACACCCCTCCTAATTTTCAATCCTAGATTTCAATCCTAGATTTCAATCCTAGATTGCAATTTTCAATCCTAGATTTTCAATCCTAGATTGCAATGGATCTTCATAAACTATATCCAACCGCCCATCCCCTCTCCTGTGCTGAGCCCTGCTCAGGCCCAGCCCTTCCTGCCAGCCAGGAGTCCTCAGGCAAACAGAATGGAAGGAAGCTTCCCAAAGTGCCCAAAATAAGGTATTTTGTTAAATATCACCTGGCTGTGACATCCCCAGTGGGTTCTTCCACACCACGGATGTGTCAGTTTGGGAAGCGGATCAACAGCGTTTAGCTAAGAGTGGTTAAATCAATGAATCTTTCACAAGGATCCTGCCAAGTTTTGTTTCCATTAATCCACACCCCTCCTAATTTTCAAGCCTAGATTTCAATCCTAGATTTCAATCCTAGATTGCAATTTTCAATCCTAGATTTTCAATCCTAGATTTTCAATCCTAGATTGCAATGGATCTTCATAAACTATATCCAACCGCTCATCCCCTCTCCTGTGCTCTGAGACCTGCTCAGGCCCAGCCCTTCCTGCCAGCCAGGAGTCCCCAGGCAAACAGAATGGAAGCAAGCTTCACAAAGTGCCCAAAATAAGGTATTTTGTTAGATATCACCTGGCTGTGACATCCCCAGTGGGTTCTTCCTCACCACCGCTGTGTCAGTTTGGGAAGCGGATCAACAGCGTTTAGCTAAGAGTGGTTAAATCAATGAATCTTTCACAAGGATCCTGCCAAGTTTTCCTTCCATTAATCCACACCCCTCCTAATTTTCAATCCTAGCTTGCAATTTTCAATCCCAGATTTTCAATCCTAGATTGCAATGGATCTTCATAAACTATATCCAACCGCTCATCCCCTCTCCTGTGCTGAGCCCTGCTCAGGCCCAGCCCTTCCTGCCAGCCTGGGAGCAGCAGTGCAGGGAAGCTTCATAAAGTGCCCAAAATAAGGTATTTTGTTAGATATCAGCTGGCTGTGACATCCCCAGTGGGTTCTTTTATACCACCACTGTGTCAGTTTGGGAAGTGGATCAACAGCGTTGAGCTGGAGTGGCTGAATCAGGGGAACTTTCACAAGAATCCTGCCAAGTTTTGCTTCCATTAATCCACACCCTTCCTAATTTTCAATCCTAGATTTCAATCCTAGATTGCAATTTTCAATCCTAGATTTCAATCCTAGCTTGCAATTTTCAATCCCAGATTTTCAATCCTAGATTGCAATGGATCTTCATAAACTATATCCAACTGCTCATCCCTTCTCCTGTGCTGAGCCCTGCTCAGGCCCAGCCCTTCCTGCCAGCCAGGAGTCCCCAGGCAAACAGAATGGAAGCAAGCTTCCCAAAGTGCCCAAAATAAGGTATTTTGTTAGATATCACCTGGCTGTGACATCCCCAGTGGGTTCTTCCACACCACCGCTGTGTCAGATTGGGAAGCGGATCAACAGCGTTTAGCTAAGAGTGGTTAAATCAATGAATCTTTCACAAGGATCCTGCCAAGTTTTCCTTCCATTAATCCACACCCTTCCTAATTTTCAGGCTTTCCTAGATTGCGATGGATCTTCATAAACTATTACCAGCTGCATTAAATCACATTAGAAGGGATGAGATGTTTGCAGAGCAACTCTCCCCATGCAATTTCCCCTCCTTATCATCATTCTCGGAGCTGTGTTCTCCGAGAAGGTCTGCAGCAGAAAATCTCCCTGAATATGAAATTTTCTGAGTAATTCTGTCACAATTCTCCCAGGACATCCTAGTCAAGGCTGAACAATTCAGTGAAAGCCCTACAGAACAGCAGAGAAATTAATCATGCATTTTTTAAGTGTTTTGAACCTCCTTGTAGGATTTAATGAAGAATTCTGGGGAGTTTTTAAAGGCATAGGGAAAAAAAAACCCCTCTCACCTAGTCTATAAACTGAGTTCTTGATGTAAATTAAGCTGATGAATATGAGGGAAGATTTTTCACTATCCAAAGGCAATCCTGAGGCAATCCTTGATGTCTTCTCGCTGCTCTTTGTGATTTTTTTATTGCCTCCATCCCCACAGAAGTCAACAGCAAGAGGTGCCATTAACTCGGCGCCAAATCACTTCCAAAACCTCCTCCTTCCGATTTTTAATGTTCCACAAGTGGAAGTTATCCACTGGCTGCTGCCTGAGCCGCAAATGTTGAGCTCCATTAAAAAATAAATGGTTTTCCTGCATAAAGCAGGGAGTAGCTTGATGCTGAAATAACCCAGGGAAAATGAAGGGGCTTAACAGGCAGAATTGAAAGCAGGTATCCAGCGTGTCGTATCTGCCCGGGATTGCAGCAGGGCCAGGCAGTTAAGAGCTTTATGGAGTGGCTGAGAAATGGCCCTTTAGCCTGAGATGAATGGGATTGGCTTTAAAACACCCCTGGGCAGCAGCAGGTGACAGTCGGTAAACTCCAGGATATTGTTTAAGGATTTGGGAGAGAGCTGGAGGGGCTGGAACGTGTCCAGAGGTGGGAATGGAGCTGGGGAAGGGTTTGGTGGGGTGGCAGAGGGAAATACACGGGAAAGAACAATGAGAAGCTCAGAGAAGGAATTATAAACAATCCTTAATATCTGCAACATGATCATGTTAATGTGTCTCATGTAATGTTTACAGTAAGGGTGTTTACCAAATGCGTGTCTTGTTCATTAACCAATCCTGTGAAATGAAATTAAATCAGGCCCACCTGTATTGAACTAAGATCTAAAAGAAGATGGCTGAATAAAGGAGACGATATTGTTTAAGGATTTGGGAAAGAGCTGGAGGGGCTGGAATTTGTCCAGAGGTGGGAATGGAGCTGGGGAAGGGTTTGGTGTGGTGGCAGAGGGAAATAGATGGTTTCATTCTGGGAAAGAACAATGAGAAGCTCAGAGAAGGAATTATAAAAAATCCTTAATGTCTGCAGCATGATCATGATAATGTGTCTCATGTAATGTTTACAGTAAGGGTGTTTACCAAATGCATGTCTTGTTCATTAACCAATCCTGGGAAATGTATTAATTAAATCAGGCCCACCTGTAGTGAACTAAGATCTAAAAGAAGATGGCTGAATAAAGGAGAGGATATTGTTTAAGGATTTGGAAAGACCTGGAGGGGCTGGAATTTGTCCAGAGGTGGGAACGGAGCTGGGGAAGGGTTTGGTGTGGTGGCAGAGGGAAATAGATGGTTTCATTCTGGGAAAGAACAATGAGAAGCTCAGAGAAGAGAATTATAAACAATCCTTAATACCCTAATATTATAGCTGGGCCAGGGCAGGCTCAGGGTGGGCACCAGCAGGAATTTCTGCATGGAAAGGGTTGGAAATCTTTGGGATGGGCTGTCCAGGGATGTGGGTGAGTCCCCATCCCTGGAAGAGCTCAAACACGGGTGCGGCACTCGAGGACAGGCTTTAGTGGTGGTGCTGGTTTGGCCCGATGACCTCAAAGGTCTTTTCCAACCTCGGCAATTCTGTGATTTATGGCACAACTTGAGCCAAATCACACAAGAATTGGGCATCCAAAGGGCTTCATACCCACCCAGAAGCGTGGCACAAAACGCCCTGAACCCCAAACAACCCAACCAAACTTTCAAACCCAACCTTTGTACTTCAAGGATTGATGCCAAGGGGAATCTTTGTTTTCCAGCTGTAAGTAAAGAGCACAGGGCGTTTCTGCTGGTGAGAAGGGGATGCTGGAGCGGTGTCTGAGTGAAAGCAGCACCACAGGATTTTGGGAGGGCCTCAGAACAAAGAGCTCCACTGGCAGCTCAGGTGAAGCTCTGCCTGTTGAAACATTACCTTAATTTTTTTTAATGGCATGCAAAGACTGTGTCAGTGGCACTTTTCATTATCCACTTCAGCAGCCCAGAACTCCTCGGTAATTATGCCCATCCACTCTGCTTTGACAGTGCTAACAAAGAGAACAAGGGCTGCTGATAGTACAGGGCTCCTTGTGAAGGATTCCGGGCAGCAGGCAATAATCTAAACAGCAAAGCTGATGAGTTTGCACAGTGCCTGGCTGCAGGGAATGTGCATTTTCTCTGGGAGGGAGCAAACACCTCAGACTTGGGGAGCAGGTGTGATGCAGTGACTTTAAAAGCCATGAAATACAGCTCTGACAGTCCCTGCTTTTGTCAAGCAAGCAAACAAGTCACGCCGTCTGCCTGAATCTCACTGAAAATGATAAAAATCTCCTTCAGTTCCCTTTCCCCTACCTCCTAAACTCCCTTTTCCCCATCTTCTTCTCTCACCTTGTCCAATCTCCTTCCCTCACTTTTCCCTTGCTTCCTTCCCTCACCTTTCCCTCATTTCCTTCCCTCACCTTTCCCCATCTCCTCTCACCTTTCCTTCATTTCCTTCCCTCACCTTTCCCCATCTCCTCTCACCTTTCCCTCATTTCCTTCCCTCACCTTTTCCTGTCTCCTTTCACCTTTCCACACCTCATTCCCTCACTTTCCCCTCATTTCATTCCCTCAGCTTTCCCTCATTTCCTTCCCTCACCTTTCCCCATCTCCTTTCCTCACTTTCCCCTCATTTCCTTCCCTCACCTTTCCCCATCTCCCCTCACCTTTCCCCATCTCCTTTCCTCACTTTTCCCTCATTTCCTTCCCTCACCTTTCCCCATTTCCTTTCCTCACTTTTCCCTCATTTCCTTCCCTCACTTTTCCCTCATTACCTTCCCTCACCTTTCCCCATTTCCTTTCCTCACTTTTCCCTCATTTCCTTCCCTCACTTTTCCCTCATTTCCTTCCCTCACCTTTCCCTCATTTCCTTCCCTCACCTTTCCCCATCTCCTCTCACCTTTCCCCATCTCCTTTCCTCACTTTTCCCTCATTTCCTTCCCTCACCTTTCCCTCATTTCCTTCCCTCACCTTTCCCCATCTCCTTCCCTCACCTTGCCCCCACCCACCATTACAGAAAACATTTTACAAAACGCAATTAAAAACACAACGAAGCCTCGCCAGCAAATACACAAACTCTCAGACGCGACGTTCCCCACTGTGATAAACTGAATTTCAGAAATGGAAAGGATTCTTGGAGCCCTCATTTGTTTTGTTACAATCCAAGGCATTCCTCTAGGATTAACCCAGAATCTGAAGGAGCTTAAAGCCATTTTCTGTTGAATTTCTGCAGCGCAGCTTCAATGAGTTCATTGAACTTGGGGATCAGCACTGCAGCAGTAAAACAGCCAAAGTTAAGGCAAGACAAACTGAGGCATCAATCTGTCTCAGTTCTTGTGAAATGTCTGAAGATTAAGATCCTTGGCCAGATCAAACACCCCAGATTAGCACTAACGACATATTTAAGGCTTTTTCAACCTCCATTCACTGAGAGATCTCCTCATTGCTGCAGATAAAGCTGCCTCATTAGACACTTCTCCATACAAAGGCTTCTAATATTTCTATTTTTCATCTGCCTCGTACTTTTAAGCCAAAAAAGAGATGCCTTACTATAAAAATAAAGGAAGTTTTTCATCTATTCACTGGGACACCTGACAGGATTTTTGCACATCCGACTTGGAGACCGTAAAGAATTTCGAAGAAGCAGCAGTTGGTTAAAAGTCAGCCTCTTGAAAAGGTTCTTTTTTTTTTAGGGGCAAAATATCAAGTTCTAATTTTGACACTGAAAATGCTTTGCAAGACTCGGCTCCTAATCCATCCATCCCCAAAGAAATACAAACCTGTTTTATCTAAAGAACACTTTTGGGGGGTTTATCTATGTTTTGCCATCAGCTCTAAAAATAATATTCGGATCTCCAAGTGTTTTACACACATCAGTAAATCCCAAAGTTCCTTCAGACTTTTGTGGTGGCAAAAGACAACACCAAGGCAAACATTTGGGTTCCAAATCCCTCATTTCATTACAGAATTGTGCTTTTTGGGGAGCAGACAACACAAATTTTATATTTTGACTCAATTTTCCGGATGCCTGAGGAAGGGAACAGGTTCAGCCTGGGAACCATCTGTGCTCCTCCTCTTCCTGCTGGGAAGGGTGGTCGTGACAGCTCCATCTGGCCTGGAGACCACAAGAAAAGAATTGAAGTCGTGAATCTCCCTCGACATCTAAGGGCAGAGGGATGTTCAGCAGCTGAGGGGATGTTGGGCAGGGGCCAGCCTAAAACACAGCTGGGGTGCAAACAGGGCTGGGAGTCAGCCCTCCTACGCCATAAATCGTGCAGAGCCCGGGATTCATGGAGCTCCCAAAGTTACTCCTGAAAGCTGGAGAGTAACTTTCAAAGTTACTTCTCAAAGGTCCAGAGTAGCTCTCAAATATACTCCTTGAAGGTTGAGAGTAACTCTCAAAGTTACTCCTGAAAGGTTGAAGGTAGCTCTCAAAGTTACTCCTCAAAGGTCAAGAATAACTTTCAAAATTACTCCTGAAAGGTTGAGAGTAACTCTCAAAATTACTCTTGAAAGATCAAGAGTAACACTCAAAGTTACTGCTGAAAGGTTGAGGGTAACTCTCAAAGTTACTTCTCAAAGGTCGAGAGTAACTCAAAGTTACTTGTCAAAGGTCAAGAGTATCTCTCAAAGTTACTCCTGAAAGGTTGAGAGTAACTCCCAAAGATACTCCTGAAAGGTTGAAGGTAACTCCTGAAAGGTTGAGAGTAACTCTCAAAATTACTCCTGAAAGGTCCAGAATAGCTCTCAAAGTTACTTCTGAAAGGTTGAGGGTAACTCTCAAAGTTACTTCTCAAAGGTTGAGAGTAACTCAAAGTTACTTGTCAAAGGTCAAGAGTAACTCTCAAAGTTACTCCTTGAAGGTTGAGAGTAACTCTCAAGTTACTCCTGAAAGGTTGAAGGTAACTCTCAAAGTTACTCCTGAAAAGTTGAGAGTAACTCTCAAAATTACTCTTGAAAGATCAAGAGTAACACTCAAAGTTACTCCTGAAAGGTTGAGAGTAACTCTCAAGTTACTCCTGAAAGGTTGAGAGAAACTCTCAAAGTTACTCCAGAAAGGTCCAGAGTAGCTTTCAAAGTTACTCCTTGAAGTTTGGGAGTATCTCTCAAAATTACTCCTCAAAGGTTGAGAGTAACTTCAAAGTTACTTGTTGAAGGTCAGGAATGGGGAGAGAATAAAAATCAACAACGAACTCAGAGAACCAAAATCAAGATGAACTCAGAATCAAAATTAAGACAAACTCAGAGAATCAAGATGAAGATGAATTCAGGGAATCAAAATCAGGATGAACTCAGAGAACCAAAATAAGATGAACTCAGAGAATCAAAATCAAGACTAACTGAGAGATCGAAATCAAGAGGAACTCAGAAAATCAAAATTAAGATGAACTCAAAGAATAAAAATAAGATGAGCTCAGAGAATTAAAATCAAAACAAACTCAGAGAACCAAAATCAGAACTAACTCAGAGGCTGAGCCCCCTTCTTGGTTCCCTTCTGTGCAGCCCCTTCCATCAGGTGAGCAAATCCTTTTAATTTAATCCTCGTCATTTCCCCACTCCAAACCACATCCCCTCCCCTCCTGGCTCATCACCCAAGCATTTCCATCCCTCTCGTAGGTTTTATCCCATTAGGGGAATCACAAAGAAATAAATTGGAATCACAACACACCTACAGCTTGTTCTGAAAGAGACTTAGCACTTGACTCACCTACTTAGATGTCAATTTAACGCTCTTAGCTGGATTTAAATGGAGTCAAGACCCATCAGCTTCAGGCAGAATCTCAATCTGCTCCCCCCACACGTGTAAGGATTATGAGGGGAAAAAAAAAATAAAATATTGCTACAACATTTTAAGGCAGAATCTCAATCTGCTCCCCCCACACGTGTAAGGATTATGAGGGGAAAAAAAAAAAATCAAATATTGCTACAACATTTTAAGGCAGAATCTCAATCTGCTCCCCCCACACGTGTAAGGATTATGAGGGGAAAAAAAAAAATCAAATATTGCTACAACATTTTAAGGCAGAATCTCAATCTGCTCCCCCCACACTTGTAAGGGTTTGGATGGGAAAAAAAATCAAGTATTTTGATTTTTTTTACAACCTGGGAGTGCTCAACAATTCATCCCCTGCCTCATCCATCAGATTTGGGTGGTGCCCAAGCAAGGGCTGAGTTTGTTGGGAGTCCCATCTGCTGGTGGATCCTTCAGGAAAGGGAAAGCTCCAGGGATTCCCAGGATTTCCCTGCCTGTCCCACAGAAATGTGAATTTCTCACAGAACAACAAAGGTTTTGTCACTCCAGGCCATTATTTTCAAACTCATCTTTTAAAATACAAAATCTCGGAGCCTTGCACTCCAAATCAGCCAAGGAAGGAAGGAAATGAGGAACATTTTCCTCGGGGGTTATTCAGGTTTTTCCTGGGAAGAACAGGGCAGGAATTTGTCAGGAGCGGCTGAAAAGCCTGGAACTGCTCTGAATTCCTTCTCCCCCAGCCAAAACCCTCATTTTTTGCCTTCATGTGACCTTTTTTGGGGCAGATAATCCTCTCATTTTCAGGATTGAGCACAAAGGTTGCCCAGGCACTAATGGGATTTGGGAATTACTCCTGAGAGGGATGATTTCAGAGATGGTTCTTTTGATGGCAGCACGAGCATTAGGATAAACTCTGTATTTAACCACCATTACCAGTAATATCAGCTGCTCTGAATTACCTGGCACCGAGGTTCAGCGATGCCTGAGAAAATGGGAGTCACATTTTCCAAAGCAGCCAATAATTCTGTCCAGGTGCTTTTTTTTTTTTTTTGTTTTTTTTGTTTTTTTTTTTGTTTTTTTTTAAATAACACCCAAAGCTTAAAGAGACTCATTTTCCAAGCACATGCAACCATTTCTCCAGTTCTGATGCAAATTCCAACTTCTGATTCTGATGCAGAATTCCAGTTTCCAATCCTGATGCAGAATTCCAGCTTCCAATCCACTCATCCCAAAACTGCCGGTTCAGGAAGTTGGGCTGGATGCTTAATTACAAAAACCCCAAATTTGGTATTTGTTACAAAGCAGAATCACTCCTTGCAACCCCTCTGCTCCAAATCAGTGAAATGTAAGAAAATTTGAGAACATTTCTGATTTTTTCTCTGTCCAGATTTCCCGTGGTGAGGTTTAGTGCCCCAAAACCAACTCAGCCCCAAAATCACTCAAAGTTTGTCCCACTCTTCTGTCACAACCCCACAAGATTTTTTCTGTATTTTTTTTCTCTTTTTTCCCGTTGTGGGAGCCCCTTTGGCCTCCAGCCCAGCTCCCACCACAGGCTCAGGGATTTCCTAAGGACAAAACCCTGCCGCCCCACATCCTTGGAAATGCCTCAATTCCATAATTCAGTGTATTAAGAGCTGTGCCTGTCGTATCTCACTCATTTCCACAGACATAAGAAGTCACATTTAGAAGTCATTAAGCTGAAATGAAATCTTTGCTGGGCTTAATTAACTTAAATATTCATGAAACAGGATAGCAGGGGAGAGTGTTGTTCTTAATCAAAATAGACATCGCTGTTCCATAATGCAAATTCTGATTTTTTAAAATTTTTTTTTCCCGTTCTGTGGACAATGCCAGCTCCTACAACAGCAGCAGCAGGGTTTAATGGGCAGCATGGAAATGCCGGGTTGTTCCGGCTGTTTGAGGGGCCTGGAAAGGCCCGGAGTGGCCTTGGGGCAGCCCGCGTATCGAAGGACGAGAAGAGGCTTCAGTTCTTCTTTCGGTTTTTATGTTTATTAATTGTTTATCTAAAAGATTTTCTTTCGGCCCGACAGAGCTCTGCTCAGCAGCCAGCCATGAGCACACTGTGCTGCCCTCCGGACAGTCACCTATCTTTATACCCATGGTTACGTGTACAATATTTATCATTTTTCCCCAATATCATTTATTCTTATTACTCGGTGCACTCTCAGTAATAACCAATCCAAAGGTGCCACCATCACCACAGAAGATGGAGGAGAAGAAGAAGAAGAAGAAGGACAGGACACGCCCCAATTCCTCCATCTTACTCCTCTAAACCCCCCTGTACAGAAATCCTAAACCCTGTGTCTCACCCTCTAATTAACTGATCCCTTCACCATTCACCCCGGTGAAACCCTCCTATCCTCATACAGGTGTCGTCTCCCGTGTAGGACCAAAGTCCAGCCACCAGACACTTCTGGAACATTCCAGGACTCCCGAGCCCCCCAAGGGTGGTCTCGGTGGCTCAGCACCTCAGGACTGAGATCCTGAGATCCGACATGGAAATTGCAGCTGAAAAGGATTCACGTTGTCCTTTAGCTCCTGAGCTCAGGGGGAATTTGCTGACCCAAACCAGCGCTGAACAACAGCGCGGTGCCCAATGCAGGAGCCACTTCCAGGGCCATTTGTCACCATTTGGCCGGGCTGAGAGCAGCACTCACCCCTGTCCAGACGCAGGAAAAGCTTCCCAAAGGCAGCTCCTCATTTCTGTCTCAGGGCTGTGGCATTTCCACGGCTCCTGGGCTGAACACAGAGCTCTGTTCTGATCTGAAAGCCTTTAAAAACCCAGTTCTCAAGGATTGCCCCAAAATCCTGCACACAGAGCTCTGTTCTGATCTGCAGAGCCTTCAACAAACTCAGTTCTCAGGGATTGCCCCAAAATCCTTCTCACAGAGCTCTGTTCCGATTTGCAGAACCTTCAACAAACCCAGTTCTCAAGGATTGCCCCAAAATCCTGCTCACAGAGTTCTGTTCTGATCTGAGAACCTTCAACAAACCCAGTTCTTATGGATTGCTCCAAAATCCTTCTCACAGAGCTCTGTTCCGATTTGCAGAGCCTTCAACAAACCCAGTTCTCATGGATTGCTCCAAAATCCTGCACACAGAGCTCTGTTCTGGTCTGAGAGCCTTTAACAAACCCAGTTCTCATGGACCACTCCAGACTCTTCTGATCTGCAGAGCTTTGAACACAGTTCTCATGGATCTTCTCACAGAGCTCTGTTCTGATCTGAGAGCCTTTAACAAACCCAGTTCTTATGGATTGCTCCAAAATCCTTCTCACAGAGCTCTGTTCTGATCTGAGAACCTTCAACAAACCCAGTTCTTATTGATTGCCCCAAAATCCTGCACAAAAAGTTCTGTTCTGATCTGAGAACCTTCAACAAACCCAGTTCTCAAGGATTGTTCCAGACTCCTGCCCCAGAGCTCTGTTCTGATCTGCAGAACCTTCAACAAACCCAGTTCTTATTGATTGCCCCAAAATCCTGCACACAGAGCTCTGTTCTGATTTGCAGAGCTTTTAACAAATCCAGTTTTTTGTGGATTTCCTTCTCACAGAGCTCTGTTCTGTTCTGCAGAACCTTCAACAAACCCAGTTCTCATGGATTGCCCAAAAATCCTGCACACAGAGTTCTGTTCTGGTCTGCAGAACCTTCAACAAACCCAGTTCTTGTGGATCACGCCAGACTTTTGATTTGCAGAGCCTTGAACAAATCCAGTTTTCATGGATTGCTCCAAACTCTGTTCTGATCTGCAGAGGCTTTGAACAAACCCATTTCTCATGGATTGCCCCAAAATCCTTCTCACAGAGCTCTGTTCTGATCTGCAGAACCTTTAGCAAACCCCCTTCTCATGGATCTCCTGCTCCAGACTCTGTTCTGATTTGCAGAGCTTTAAAAAAATCCAGTTTTTTGTGGATTTCCTTCTTGCAGAGCTCTGTCCTGATCTGCAGAACCTTCATCAAACCCAGTTTTTGTGGATCACTAAAGACTCTGTTCTGATCTTCAGAGGCTTTAGCAAACTCAGTTCTCATGGATTCCTCCAGACTCCTGCCCCAGAGCTCTGTTTTGATCTGCTGAAGTTCAGTTTTGTGGGATCTCAGGATCTCAGTCCTGAGGTGCCGAGCCACCGAGACCACCTTGGGGGGCTCGGGAGTCCTGGAATGTTCCAGAAGTGTCTGGTGGCTGCACTTTGATCCTACACGGGAGACGACACCTGTATGAGGACAGGAGGGTTTCACCGGGGTGAATGGTGAAGGGATTGGTTAATTAGAGGGTGAGACACAGGGTTTAGGATTTCTGTACAGGGGGGTTTAGAGGAGTAAGATGGAGGAATTGGGGCGTGTCCTGTCCTTCTTCTTCTTCTTCTTCTCCTCCATCTTCTGTGGTGATGGTGGCACTTTTGGATTGGCCATTACTGAAAGTGCACCGGACAATAAGAATAAAAAGGATTGGGGAAAAATGATAAATATTGTACACGTAACCATGGGTATAAAGATAGGTGACCGCCCGGAGGGCAGCACAGTGTGCTCATGGCTGGCTGCTGAGCAGAGCTCTGTTAGGCTGAAAGAAAATCTTTTAGATAAACAATTAATAAACATAAAAACCGAAAGAAGAACTGAAGCCTCTTCTCGTCCTTCGATACGCGGGCTGCCCCAAGGCCACTCCGGGCCTTTCCAGGCCCTTCAAACAGCCGAAAACCAGACACAGTTTAATAAGAAAAAAAAATTTCTCTGCCTCGGAATTCCTGCAGCAAACCCAGCCCAGGATGGGGAAGGGCCCTGTCCTTGCCATGCCACAATGGATGGGTTTTTTGGAAGCTCATTCCTCTTCACACAAACCTCTGGAGTGAGGGCAGTGCCCAAGAGTGGGAGATAAAAATCCATAAAATTCATCCCCCTCTGGCTGGAATTCCTCCCCCTCCTGAGGAAAAAAAAAAAAAAGAATTACAGAAGATTTGTCAGGTTGAGAAGTGGAGCAGCAGATTGCCACGATAAGCAGAAAAAAAGCTACTTCAGAAATAGGGAGGAAATACAGTTTCACATTTCTGTTAATGGCAGCTTTGGTTTCATTATCTGCCAGCCCCGTGCTCAGCTTTGGATGCAATTAAAATGAGAGGAATAAAATACTCCATGAAAGGAGCAGTGCTTGCTGGTAATGAAATGTTTATGGATCAATTTGTACCCCAGTAAAGAGTGAATGAATTTACTGCAGGAGGAGAGAAAACAAAGTGGAGATAAGCACTGAAAATCACTTGGACTCCAGACATGCACAAAATGTTATTATTTCCCCTCAGAAAAGATGATATTGATTGTTGAGAAGTGTTTGGACAACGCCAACAATGTGTTTTGCTGATAAAATACAATGACCCATTTAGGAGATGTCTGTACAGAAAACAGCACGGGCTGAAATAAAAAATTCCACGTTTCAAATCTCCTTTGAGATAAATCCCCAGAAGAGAAAACCTTGCCGTGACCTCCTCTCCTGCACAGCTCTCCTCTCTCCAGGAAACTGGGCTGGAACAGGTGCCCCAACTTTTCCTTTCAAATGTGAGAAATTCCATCTGTTCCTACTTTTAACACGGGCAAAATCCTGTTTGCATATTTACAACAAAAAAAAAAAAGCAAAAAAAAAAAAAAATTCAATTAAGTTCCTAAGGGCAGGAACAAATTTATTCAGTGCCTGGAATAACAAAAGCCTCAGCTGGGATGAAAGGGAAAAAACATCTCCACGATACCAAACATTTAAAGGAAGTTTTGATCTGATGCAGTTTAATGTGTACACAGAGGGGGGGGAAATTCTCAGACAATTTTGCTGCTTTTAACTAAGATGAAATGTTTTAAATCCTCGTGGGCTCAGCCACTATTAGGAGCGGCACCGGATCACAATCCCACAAAAGAATAACAAAAGGTTTGGGGGAAGCAGCGGGATGGGCTCGCTGTTATTTTCTGACAGAAGAAATGAGGATTTCTTTCTCTCATGTGAGGGGAAAGAAGAGATTCATGCAAATCGCCAGGAGAGGCTCAGCTTTGTCTTAAATTTGGGATGATCCGAATGCTGCTCCCAGCTGGGAAAGGAGAAATGTGAAAAGCTGGGGGAAAATGGGGAAGGGGGAGAGGGAGGAAGGGAAAAAATGGGAGAGAAAGGGAAAAAAAGGGAGAGAAATGGAGAGAAAGGGAGAGAAATGGAGAGAAAGGGAGAGAAATGGAGAGGAAGGGAGAAAAGGCAAAAAAAGGGAGAGAAAGGAAAAGAAAGGGAGAGAAATTAAGAGAAAGGTAAAGAAAGGGAGAGAAAGGAAGAGGAAGGGAGAAAAACTGAGAGGAAGGTAAAAAAGGGGAGAAAAAGGGGGAGAAAGGGAGAAAAATGGAGAGGAAGGGAGAAAAACGGAGAGAAAAGTAAAGAAAGGGAGAGAAAGGGAGAGAAATTGAGAGAAAGATAAAGAAAGGAAGAGAAAGGGAGAGAAAGGGAGAAAATTGAGAGGAAGGTAAAAAACAGGAGAGAAAGGGAGAAGATGGGGTAGAAAGGAAAGAGAGGGAGGGAAAGAAAGAGAAAGGGAGAGAATTGGAGAGAAATTGAGAAAAAGATAAGGAAAAGGAGAGAAAGGTAAAAAAAGGGAGAGAAAGGTAAAGAAAAGGAGAGAAAGAGAAAAAGAGAGGGAGAGAAAGGGAGAGAAAGGAAAAGAAAGGAATAAAAAGGGAGAGGAAGGTAAAGAAAGAGAGAGAAAGGAAGAGGAAGGGAGAAAAATTGAGAGGAAGGTAAAAAAAGGGAGAGAAGTTAAAAAAGGGAGAGAAAGGGAGAAAACAGGAGAGGAAGGGAGAAAAAGGGAGAGAAAAGTAAAGAAAGGGAGAGAAAGGGAGAGAAAGGGAGAGAAATTGAGAGAAAGGTAAGGAAAGGGAGAGAAAGGGAGAGAAAGGGAGATAAAGGTAAAGAAAGGGAGAGAAAAGGAGAGAAAAGGAGAGAAAGGTAAAGAAATTGAGAGAAAAGGAGAGAAAGGGAAAAAAAGGAAGAGAAAGGTAAAGAAAGGGAGAGAAAGGAAGAGAAGTGGAGAGAAATGGAGAAAAAGGTAAGGAAAGGGAGAGAAAGGTAAAAAAGGGAGAGAACGGGAGAGGAAGGGAGAGAAAGGCAAAGAAATAGAGAGAAAGGGGAAGAAAGGGAGAGAAATGGAGAGAAAAGGAGAGAAAGGAAGAAAAAGGAAGAGAAAGGGAGAGAAATAAGGGATGGTTTGAGGGCGGGAGCAGCCTCGTGCCTGGCCACAACCAGGGGTTGACAACAGGAGACCCCAGACAGCCCCAGGAGCTCCTGGCAATTGCTGGGATCCCCCCAGCCCAGCAGCTTCTGCAGGAATCCCACCTGTCTGCTGAGGAAAACCTTCCCATCCCTCACGTTTCATCCAAATCCGTGCGATTTTCCACCCTGGGTTCGGGTTGATGGCGAGGGCTCCACCGAGGTGCCCCAAATCCTGCCCTTCCACCTGGGAATGGGGAAGGACAAAGGTCTGACAACCCCTGGCACCTCTGGGTGACCTGCAGGACACCAAATCCCCTCGTTAAATCTGCTGCTGCCTCTGCAGGGTTCAGTTTTATCATCAGGGACGGCGGGGTCGCGGCTGGGAAAAGGAAAATTTCTCGCCTCGATTTAGAGTAAAAATTGTGCCCAGTGATAAAATCACTTTGGAAAATCAACACCTGGCGCTGGGCACTGACCAGCACCTCTGGAAAGAGCCAAAAAACCCCAAATTTCTCCTCCTCCAACCTGCTCTTCCCCCGCAGCGCGGCGAAGGCGAAAAGCCGTGACTCAAAGTGCCCGGTGGGGAAGCCAAGTTCCCCGAGAATCCTGACAGGCAAGGGATGAGCAGCGCATGAAAAATGCAAAGGAAGACTCATCTTTGCCTCAGGACTGGAGGAGAGGCTGAATCCCAGCCCACACAGCCCAAAGAAGGTTTTTTGAAGGGGATCCAACGCTCCAGGAGTTGGGGGAGTAACGTGGAGCCGCACTCTGGATAGGCTGAAGCGTCAAAATGGGGCATGGAGCAGAAATAGCCCCTCAATTAAATTAAACCCCCCAAAAAGTTCATTTAACTTCCCAGTGAACTCTCCTGAAGATCCCAGCAGCCAAAGGGTGGTGGGAACTAAACTGAAAATACTGAAACGAAACTAAAAAAAAATAAACTAAATAAACTAAATAAACTAAATAAACTAAATAAACTAAAAAATACTGGAACTAAACTAAAATAAACAAACTAAACAAACTAAATAAAATTAAACTAAAATAAAACGAAACTAAAATAAACTAAAACTAAAACTAAATAAATAAACTAAAACTAAAAAACTAATAAAACTAAATAAAACTAAATAAACTAAATAAACTAAAAAAATACTGAACTAAAATACGCAACTTCCAAAGAGTTAGGGGAGAAAATTGATTATGAAAAGAAGACAAAGAGGGATTAAATTGTAGGTGAAAAAAAACCCCTAAAAAGTGTTCTGGGATTTCTTCTTTTCTACCTTTCTCCTCACTAAGCAACCTAGAAAAATGAGAGAAAGTAGGAAAATCAAGCTGGATGCTCTGGGAAAATATAAGAAACTTCGTGCCACGCTCGAGCACCTGCAGTGCTTTAATTAAACCCATTTTTCAAAAAAATTCTCCATTTCTACCCTCAAAACTGGGATCCTTTTTCAAGGAAGATCTTTTTGGAAAGCTGAGCTGAGCTTCCCAAAAATCCCTTGGGATTGGACCTGCTCAGGCTGAATCAGTTCCCAACTTATTTTAAACTGGGGTATAAGTGAGGTACAAAAATGTTTCATAATTCATGAAATTCACAACCTTTTGCTATTTTGGAGGGGATTTGATCATCAGCGATTGAGAAATCATTCTTTTTAGTCCAGAAAAAAATGATGGAAAGATTTTATGGAAGAACATAGCACAAGTGAGAGCGTTCAGCCAATTCCTCCCTCCAGTTTGCACCGGTCTGAAATACAATATTTCATAAACCTTCAATATCTTACGGACTTCCACTGATGGAGGACAAACAGCATTCCCACAGAATTGGCTCCATGGATTAAAGCAAAACCTTTTTTATTTTTTTGCCGCTGTCAATTTCTCCATTTTCAATTATTTCTGATATTTTTGCCGTCGGCTGCAGGGTAACAAGTTTGATTTTTGTGAAGGGCAGCGCTGCCTCCAAAGAATTTACCAGCCTGTTTGTTCTCTGCCCAATTGATTTGACCTTTGCTGGCTCACCTGCTCCTGGAAATTTTCAGGGAAGCCCAGGAGTCACCACGCAAGGGAAGAGCTCTTAAACCAGGTTTTCACAAGTGCTAAACATCTTCATATCCCGGTGATTATGGAGAAAAAATTGGGAGGACCCAAGAGCTTCCAAACCATCCAGCTCAGGTCATGCAGCAATTCCCAGATCCATCAGCAAAATTTCACTGGAAGAGCAGTTAGAGGGGAAAAAAAGGCAACACAGAAATAGGCAGCAAAGGCATCTGCTGAGGAAAAACACGGCTCCAAAATCTCAACAAACTCTAAAATTCTTGCTCTGCTATTCATAGCTCCTTCCATCAACTTGTCAGAGGAGATTTCTGACTCTCAGCACAAAAGGTTTCCATCCTGCAGCAGTGGGATTTGCAATTGGATGCAAATCAAGCTGTTTCCCCCTCTTTTATATTTGTATTTCCAGCCCGGAGTTGTTTCATGGAGTGGGAGCAGCTGCCAAAAGTGCTTGGACTGGCTGCCCCTTCCATGGCAACTGTGCTGGGAGCTGCTTTTGGCCACGGGGGAGGCAGAAAATGACATTTGTGCATTTTGGGGGGTTTTTGTTTCCTCTTTAAATCGTTTCTGTTTAGTGACAGGCTGGACCTGGGATCCCAGCCCCGCTCTCAGCCTCTCCAGGATCAATTCCAAAGCTCATTCCCTGAAATTGTCCCCTCCTTGCAATGCCCACACCTGGAGTGAATCCTGGGATGAATCCTGGAATAAACCCTGGAATAAATCCTGGGATAAATCCTGGAATAAACCCTGGAATAAACCCTGGGATAAATCCTGGAATAAATCCTGGAATAAACCCTCCATCTCTCACGTTTCCAGCAGAAATCCCTGCCCAGAGCACACAGTGCTCCAGGAACGTTCCCATCTTCCCAAAATGAAGTTGTGGGGATTCTGCAATGCCCACACCTGGAATGAATCCTGGGATGAATCTTGGGATAAACCCTGGAATAAATCCTGGGATGAATCCTGGAAGAAACCCTGGAATAAATCCTGGGATGAATCCTGGAATAAACCCTCCATCTCCCACGTTTCCAGGAGAAATCCCTGCCCAGAGCACACAGCGCTCCAGGAACGTTCCCATCTTCCCAAAATGAAGCTGTGGGGATTCTGCAATGCCCACACCTGGAATAAATCCTGGAATAAATCCTGGGATAAATCCTGGAAGAAATCCTGGAATAAATCCTGGAATAAACCCTGGAATAAATCCTGGAATAAACCCTCCATCTCTCACGTTTCCAGGAGAAATCCCTGCCCAGAGCACACAGCGCTCCAGGAACGTTCCCATCTTCCCAAAATGAAGTTGTGGGGATTCTGCAATGCCCACACCTGGAATAAATCCTGGGATAAATCCTGGGATAAATCCTGGAACAAATCCTGGGATAAATCCTGGAATAAACCCTCCATCTCCCACGTTTCCAGGAGAAATCCCTGCCCAGAGCACACAGTGCTCCAGGAATGTTCCCATCTTCCCAAAATGAAGTTGTGGGGATTCTGCACTGGAATAAATCCTGGAATAAATCCTGGAATAAATCCTGGAATAAACCCTCCATCTCTCACGTTTCCAGCAGAAATCCCTGCCCAGAGCACACAGTGGTCCAGGAACGTTCCCATCTTCCCAAAATGAAGTTGTGGGGATTCTGCAATGCCCACACCTGGAATAAATCCTGGAATAAATCCTGGAATAAATCCTGGGATGAGTCCTGGAATAAATCCTGGAATAAATCCTGGGATAAATCCTGGAATAAATCCTGGAATAAACCCTCCATCTCCCACGTTTCTACAGCAGAAATCCCTGCCCAGAGCACACAACGCTCCAGGAATGTTCCCATCATCCCAGAATGAAGTTGTGGGGATTCTGCAATGCCCACACCTGGAATGAATCCTGGGATAAATCCTGGAATAAATCCTGGAATAAATCCTGGAATAAACCCTCCATCTCTCACGTTTCCACAGGAGAAATCCCTGCCCAGAGCACACAGCGCTCCAGGAACGTTCCCATCGTTCCAGAATGAAGTTGTGGGGATTCTGCAATGCCCACACCTGGAATAAATCCTGGAATAAATCCTGGAATAAACCCTGGAATAAACCCTGGAATAAATCCTGGGATAAATCCTGGAAGAAACCCTGGAATAAATCCTGGAATAAATCCTGGAAAAAACCCTCCATCTCTCACATTTCCAGCAGAAATCCCTGCCCAGAGCACACAGTGCTCCAGGAACGTTCCCATCTTCCCAAAATGAAGTTGTGGGGATTCTGCAATGCCCACACCTGGAATAAATCCTGGGATGAATCCTGGAAGAAACCCTGGAATAAATCCTGGGATAAATCCTGGAATAAATCTTGGAATAAATCCTGGAATAAACCCTGGAATAAACCCTCCATCTCTCACGTTTCCAGCAGAAATCCCTGCCCAGAGCACACAGCGCTCCGGGAACGTTCCCATCTTCCCAGAATGAAGTTGTGGGGATTCTGCAATGCCCACACCTGGAATAAATCCTGGGATGAATCCTGGGATAAATCCTGGAAGAAACCCTGGAATAAATCCTGGGATAAATCCTGGGATAAATCCTGGAATAAATCCTGGAATAAACCCTCCATCTCCCACGTTTCCAGCAGAAATCCCTGCCCAGAGCACACAGTGCTCCAGGAACGTTCCCATCTTCCCAAAATAAAGTTGTGTTGATTCCCAACATGTCCTGGGATGGACAAACACCCAGCTCAGGGAGCTCAATCTGTTCCAGCTGATGAGAGGAAAATCCTTTTGGATTTTTAGGGTAATTTAGGATTTTTTTTTAGGACCCTTTAGGGTTTTTAGGATTCTTTAGGACCCTTTTTTAGGTTCCTTTAGGAATGATGAACCCATTCCCATCAGGTCACCCAGTTATTCCCACAACACCCAGCGCAGTTCTGGAATTCACAATCCCACCCCAATCCTTTTTCTCTCTGATTTTAACCCAAACCAGAACACTCAAGCCCACCCAGTCCCCATCAAACCCAACAACCCCCAAAATCTTCTTCCCAACCCGTTCATTTTCCATCCCATGGAACCTCTGACGGGTCAATCCCAAACTTCCACACGCTGCACATGTGAAATGTGGGATTAGGATGATGGAAATGGCTCCTTTCCCACCAGCCAAGCCCTAAAATTAACTTGTTTTGAACAGATTGCAGCAGAAACAGAACCTTCCCAAGGATGTTCAAACCTCCCAAGCTGCTTTTATCCCAGCAAGGAAAGTTCCATCCACCTGAATCCACTGGCAGAGATCTGAGCCCACCTGTTGGAAAATTCCCTGGGCTACACGAGAGCTGTGCAGTTAAATCAGTGCTCGGAGAAATGGAGAAATAATGGGGAAATAATGGGGAAATAATGGAGAAATAATGGAGAAATATTGGGGAAATATTGGGGAAATGGATAAATGGAGAGATAATAGAGAAATAATGGAGAAATGGAGGAATGGAGAAAAGGAGGAAAGGAGAAATAGAGAAATGGAGGAATGGAGAAAAGGAGAATTGGAGGAATGAAGAAATAATAGAGAAATGGAGAAATAATAGAGAAATAATTAAGAAATGGAGAAATAATAGAGAAATGGAGAAATTGAGAAATAATAGAGAAATGGAAGAATGGAGAAATAATGGAGAAATAATGGAGAAATGGAGTAAAGGAGAAATGGAGAAAAGGAGAAATTGAGGACTGGAGAAAATGAGAAATGGAGTAAAGGAGAAATAATGGAGGAATGGAGAAATAAAGAAATGGAGAAAAGGTGAAATCGAGAAATGGAGAAATAATGGAGAAAATGAGAAATGGAGGAAAGGAGAAATGGAGAAATGAAGAAGTGGAGAAAGGGAGGAAAGGAGAAATGGAGGAATGGAGGAATAGAGAAATGGAGAAATAATGGCAAAAGGGAGAAATGGATAGATAGAGAAGAGGAGAAATGGAGAAAGAAATGGAGAAATGGAGACAATTCCAACAATCCTGGTGCTTTCATCTCCCTGCTCACAGGACATTGGGGATAGGGAGGGCAAGAAATTACTCTGATGAAATTCCTTAATTTTTAATGTAAACCTGGCGCAGAAGAGTTTAAAACCAGTGCAGCACTTCCATTTCTAATTAGGAGGCATTCGAGTGATAATGGGTGGAACCATTCCAACCATCCCATATTTCCAGAACCTTCTTGGCTGCTTCCAAACCTTTCCTACGGTGTGGGCAACAATGGCAGCAGTGAAGGACACCACAAGGAAAATCTAAACCCCACAGTTTTACTGTTTCCTGGAATTCCAAAATTCCAGGAGATTTCAAAATTCCTGGATTTGAAGGGACCTTGAAGCTCATCTCATTCCTCCCCATTCCATGGGCAGGGACACTTCCACCTTTTTCCTTGTCCTCCAAAAACATGTTATCATGGATAGCATTAATTATAAAAATAAGGAAAATAAATGAAATATAAAAATAAGGAATTTGGTTCCTTCAGAAGCTGATGGATGTACGAGGGAGTGACACCAGGAACTCTGGATTTTGGGAGCTCAGTCTCCTCAGGAATAAATCTCCACCTCAGCCCCTGTTTTTCTGAATTTGGGTGATGTCTGTGCTCATGCTCTGATCCTCCTACCCTGTCAAGGCTGGGGGAGCTCCAGGATGAAGGTTGAGGGAGGAATGTCATTTGGAAATATTTCTGTCACTGTGCCTTCTCTAAAAAAAAATAAAATAAAAAAAAAGAAAAGGAAAAAAAGGCAAATAACAGAAAAACCCCAACCCACACAGCCTCCTCTCCCCCTCCCAAGTCATTGGAAGGAGATATCAAAAACAGGAAAGTTTTGGTGAAGAGGTGCCATCAGTCACCTCCAGCCCCCAGATGGGAACATTTCGGTTCCAAGACACTTCAGCCTCTCCCCCAGGCAGAGCTGAGCTCTGAGTTAACAAACACACCGAGTTTCCTTCAGATAAGGTGGAAAAAAACCCCCAATTACATTATTTCCTTTTCCCCTTCTCCTTGCCTGGAAAACATGGAGCATTATCTAAATGTGGATCTGGCTCAGGCTGAGCAAAAATTCTATTTTTCCCCTATTTTTTTTCCCCCATTTCTTTCCTATTTTTTCCTCTATTTCTCTCCTGTTTTTTCTCATATTTTCCCTCAACCTTTCCCTGCTTCTTGTTTCCTATTTTTTCTCCTATTTTTCCTACTCTTGCAGCAAAGTGGGAACGTGGCTGAGCTGGGCCAGGCTGAAGGTGCAGAGACCCCAAGGCCACCCCTCAGTCTGGGTGGATGTTTAGGGAAAAACACGAGGGAAACACAACCATGGATTCCTTCTTTCCAATTTCCATAGAAACAGCGACGTGTAGCTTTTCCAGACCAGAAGATCTCACACTATCAGCTGCGCTTATTGTCCCTCGAGGCTCTTCTTTTGGAAGTGCATTTTATTTTCTCTCCGAAATAACTTCAGTTTTTGCCCTCTCCAACGCCCTGTGGCAACGAGCTCCGCCACTGGATAACACAGGGAAAAATAACCCCAAAACTTCCTTTTTTTATTTGTTTTTTTAAATTTTATTTTATTTTTATAACCTGCTGATGAGCTTTAAAAGACCACTGCACGAGGCCCTGCAGGTTTGAAAGAGGAATAAGTGCCAAATCATCATTCCCACCTGTGGGGCTGAATTTGAGTCAGTTCAGACTTAATTTCATAAAACTGCACCGGTGTTGTTTTTCCTTAAGTGCCACTTCCAGAAGGAAGGAAGAGCTGATAATGGATCAATTTGTGCTGTGGTACCAACGTAAATCCACAGCAATCCCATCACCTTGTTAAACCATAAATTTAACCAGGCATTAGTTGGAATAAATTTGGGGTTTTGCAGCTCACTGGGTTTTTCCTTCCAAACCCTCTCCATGTTTTCCAGGAGCATCTCCTGTTTTATAATCAGATTATTTATCTGCACGTGATGGGTTTCACCATGGAATTATGGACTGAAAGTTTTATTTCTGAAAGGATTTTTTCTGAAAGTTTACAGTGTAAAGGAAATGGCAGCAAAAGCCTAAACAAACTGAAATTTGCCTTTTAAACACCCCCATCCATGCAAAACCATCACCAAAAAGAGAGGAATTTTAAACTGAATAATGTTTATTACAATATTTATAAACAATCTGAATAATGCCACTGTTTTTCATTGTTTTACCTTCCTGGCTCCTAACCTTGTATTTCCTGAAGATACCCAAGGAGAAAACACTTTCAGATTTCTGTTCCCACTCTTCCAGGTAAGAATTCTATGGGGTTTTGACCATGTTTAATTCCCAGGCAAAATTTTAGGATTCAGGTGCTCCCAATGGCCATTCCTCTGCCATCTCCCAAAGGGCACGACATCAATAAAAATGCTGATAAAAATGGGATAAAAATGGGATAAAAATGAATCCAGAGTTAACAAACACACCGAGTTTCCTTCAGATAACGTGAAAAAAAACCCCATTAAATTCTTTCCTTTTCCCCTTCTCCTTGCCTGAAAAACATGGAGCATTATTTAAATGTGGATCTGGCTCAGGCAGAGCAAAAATTTCAAATTTTCTCCTATTAAACTGATTTCTATTTTTCTCTGATTAAACTGAGACCCCCCCCCCCCCCATTCCTGTAAATCAAGATATTCCAGGTGTGAATCCATGCTCTGTAAATGCAGGAGAAATTCAAAGCGCCCATGGGGACAACCAGAATTCTGAATTCTCATTTCAGAACACACTGGGCGTTTTTATACAACCAGAATTCTGAATTCTCATTTCAGAACCCACTGGGCGTTTTTATATCCCAAAGACATCACCGGGAGGGCTGCTGGCTCCAAAAAGTCATTTTAGTGGCAGCTCTGCCACGAAATACAGCTCCTCCTGTTAGCAGGGGCGTCAGGAGAAGTGTTTTCATAAAATATTCCTTTCTGCTGACACCATCCCTGGTCAGGTGCTGGGGCTGATCTCAGCGTTCCCTCCTTGGGTCGGTGGCTGGGACGTGACAAGCTCATAAAAAATTCTAAAGGTCAGGCCTGAGCTCCGAGGAGCCCATCAGCGAGGAGCTCAGGGCTGAGCTAAATCACAAGTGGCTGCACAAACATTAAATATGAAATGAATGCTGAGCAGCTGTGTCTGCACGGAGACGAGCCACGCCAAGGTGACCCATTCCAGGAGACGAACATTTCCCATTTTCCTCCTTTTCTCCCTCCTTTTCTCCCTCCTCAAGGCATCACTGTGGCCTCTGGGTGCTGCTGCCACCAACAGCTGGAGGCAATTCCAAGGTAATTAAGAAAAAAGCTAATTTTTGGAATTGCCAAAAAAAAAAATTTAAGGCTTAGATTAACACCGCCGTCCTGAAACTGGCTAATTCTACTTTATTTCATCCCGAGGATGCTGCAGATTTTATTTTTGATCTGAAATCCCACCCGGATTCAGAGTTACACACTCAGCTTTAAGTGACTTCTGCCTCGTGTGGAGTCCGAGATGATTTGTCCGAGTGTTTCAACGAGTGCCTCAGATCCAGCATTCATCCTCGGTGGTATCAAAGGGCTCTTCATATTCAGTGAGCTCTATTCAGTGAGCTCCCTGTGAGCTTTGGATGAAGGCAAAACCAAGTCCCACAAAGCCACAACAGCCTGCCCAACCTTTGCTCTGCCACTACCCCGTGCTTACTCGCAGGCCCCAAGGGCTGATCCCACCCGTGGTCGGCGAGAAGGATCTGAGAGCAGGGTCAGCCTCATCACTGCGTCCTCCACGAGCATCTCCTGCCCTCCGAGGTCAGCCAGGTTCTCCTTGTTGTGGCTCTCCACAGTTTATTGGGATGAGGCTGAGGAGGAGCACAAAAGCCGCACAAAAACCCGACCCAAGGGCGTGTTGTGCTCTCTCCTCTGAAGCGACAACCCTCAGAACCTCAACTTTCAGGTTCTCTCTGTTGTGGCCTCTTCAAGGCCCCTTTTTGGGCCTTTTCATCCAACTCAGACAGTCACGGCTCCTCGTGTGGGTGGCTTTGAAGGCTCTGCTGAAGCAGGAGGAAAAGCTCCCCTTCTTCTGGCCCTGTTTCATTTATTGTGCCTGGAACAGCAGCACAGCACCCAGTTTTGTCAGGCAGGTCAGGAGGTTAAGGAAAAGGTCCAAGGAAAAAACTTCACCTCCCCAAGATAGAAATTAGTGCTCACAAAGATGAGTGGGGGAAAAGGAATATTGGAGGATAAAAGTGGCCACTTGTATTCCAAGGGCTGCTTTTAGTACAAGACTCACTGGAACTGAATTAGGAGTCCATGACCTGAAGAAAAGGCAAAACTTTGCCTTTAAATAGTGAAAGTGGGGACTAAAAGACAGCACAACCCATAAACATGACCTCCAACAAAAGAGAAAAAAAGCAGACTTTTAGTACAAGACATACTGCTACTGAATTAGGATTCCACAACCTTAAGAAAAGGCAAGAATTTCCAATTTAAATAGTGAAAGTGGGGACTAAAATCAGCATAACCCATAAACATGACCTCCAACAAAAGAGAAAAAAGCAGATCTTGTGGAGGAAGCCAAAGATGCTGGGTTGGGATGCAGCAAAAATCATCCTGAGTGCCCAGAGTGACTCACAACTACTTCTGTGGGCTTTAGTCTGACTGAGCATTATCCCCATCTCTAAAACAAACTTATTCCTTCACTCCCCTATCCTTATATCCTTATCCCCTTTTGTATGGTGTGGGCAACAAGGGCAGCACCAAAGGACACCACAAGGAAAATGTAAACCCCACAGTTTTGCTGTTTCCTGGAATCCCAAAATTGGATTTGAAGGGACTTTAAAGCCCATCCCATTCCACCCCATTCCATGGGCAGGGACACTTCCACCTTTCTCCCTGTCCTCCAAGAACGTGGGTCCTCTGTTAAAGCATTAAATATAAAAATACGGAATATAAATGAAATATAAAAATAAGGAATTTGGTTCCTTCAGAAGCTGATGGATGACACCAGGAACTCTGGATTTTGGGAGCTCAGTCTCCCCAGGAATAAATCTCCACCTCAGCTCCTGTTTTTCTGAAGTTTGGGTGATGGCTGTGCTCATATCTTCTGGTCCTCCTACCCTGTCAAGGCTGGGGGAGCTCCAGGATGAAGGTTGAGGGAGGAATGTCATTTGGAAAGTTTCTGTGACTGTTTCTTCTCCAAAAAAAATACAGGAAAAAAAGGCAAATAACAAAAATCCCCATGCAGCAAAAAGCATCCCGAGTGCCCAGAGTGACTCACAACTACTTCTGTGGGCTTCAATCTGACTGAGCATTAACCCCATCTCTAAAACAAAGTTATTAATTCACTCCCCCACCCTTATCCCTGCAAATGATTCATCCAGGCACCTAAAAATCAAGATTTTAGGCCTCGTTTCCCTCAGTCCCTGCTCCCCACCTGGTGCTTCCTTTCAGGCCGCGCCAGCGCCCGAGGCCTGGCTGCTCGGAAAAGGTCAGGCAGGATTTACAGAGCCTGAACACAGCCCTGGAGGCACAGCCCTCCCCAAACCTCTGTGAAGCTCCAGCTGCAGCACAAACCAGCAGCAGCAGCGCTGGAAATCAGGTCAGACTTGTAGAGCCTGAGAGTTGTGAGCAGGTTGCAGAGCGAGAGAGGGAGAGGGGAGCTCTGCTGAAGGGCTCGCACATCAAGATGAATTAATTTCCTCCAGCTTTGCCATGTTGGGACTGGTGTTACAGCCCTGGGAGCAATCCCTTCTTTTCAGGGTTCTGGGGGAAGGCAGGAGGTCGTTTTTTGTCACTTTTCCTCCTTTTCATGTGGCAGCAGCTCTGTGGAATGTTAATGCTGGCAGACACTCGGTTCCTGGGAACTTCAGTGAGGCGCTGGGTGAGGAGGATCAAGCGCTGCTGCTCTGCAAGTGACAAGGAGCCCAGGTTGACACGCAGGGATTACAACCCCAGGCACTGATTCCTGGCGTGGAAATCAGCTCTGAGATCAGATGTGTGACAGAGACAGCTTGGAAAATGTGAGATACCAGAGCAGGAGGGGAAGTGTGACGGTGCTCACAGGGGCTCTTGGATTGGGGAAGAGACAAAGATCTGATGCCATGTTTCAGAAGGCTTGATTTATTATTTTATGATATATATTACATTAAAACTATACTAAAAGAATAGAAGAAAAGGTTTCAGAGAAGGCTGGATAAGAATAGAAAAAGAAAGAATGATAACAAAGGTTTGTGGCTCGGGCTCTGTGTCCAAGCCAGCTAGGCTGTGGACATTTTTCTAATTAATTTGCCATTAATTAGAAAGAACCACATGAGACCAATCACAGATGCACCTGTTGCATTCCACAGCAGCAGATAACCATTGCTTACATTTTGTTCCTGAGGCCTCCCAGCTTCTCAGGAGGAAAAATCCTAAGGAAAGGATTTTCCATAAAAGATGTCTGCGAAGGGAAGAAAGAGGCGGCAGGGGAGACAAAAACTCAGTGCCACAGCACAAATACAGATTTCTCCTTGAAGATCCTACTTAAAAAACTTAACTTTTGTCTTGGCCAGAGTGAGGGTTGTGTTTCTCTGTACGGCCAGCCGTGCTGGAAACGAGGAGGCAGGAGAAGAATTCATTCATAACCAGGAGACCGCTCGCCCCATCTGCTGCCGCCTCTGCTGGCCAGGCTCTGGCAGAAGCTGAGCACAGGAGGGGAGATGAAATCCTGCTCTCTCCCAGCCCTGTCCAAGAGTGAAACCATCTGCAGCAGCAGCAGCAATCACAGCTTGGCTTTAACTTCTTGTGTGCCAAGGGCTCCGTTTATTTGGGCATCGCTGCCACGTCAGCCTGAAGGAGCCCGAATGGGTTTGGGGAAGGGGTGGAAGAGCATGAGAGGGGATTAAAATGTCCATATTTAACAGATCTTTCATTATCTGCACCCTCTGAGGTGCAGTGAAGCTGTGAGGGTTGCAGGGATTGAGGATTAACCTGGCTGCTGATAGGAATCAGCCAGGTGCAGCATTTCCAACTTCAGCGGCCCCAAAATTGCTGTAAAAACACGGGAGAACCACAGCAGCCTCAGAGGCAGCTGAGGAGGTGACATGGGGCTGTCAGAATTCAGCTTACAGCAGGTCAAAGAGTCACAGAACTCAATTTATTTGAGTCTAACTACAGCCACGGACGTGATGTTTGCCCATATTTACACAAGAGAATGTTGCACAGGAGAGCTCAAGGCTCAAATCATCAAAACTGGCTGAATTCCCCTTGGATCTGACAAAACGTGAGGGTTTAATAAACTCAGAGATGGTTTTGGAAGGTGTTACTCTGCATCCACAATGCAGGTACGTAAAATTCCACTTGGCCAAAGGATCTTTCCTGACAATTCCAGCCTTTAAATCAAACTGAACTAAGGCTGGTTCCCAATCCACAAATCCCATGTTCCACACAATGGACAGGGATGAGTTTTAGGGGGATTTTAAAAGCATCTAAAAATTGATTTTGAACTGTGCAGCAATTCCCAAGTTTTTTTCTTGGAGGGGTTGAAGTTTGGTGCTTTGTTTTTAGACACAATTGTAGAGAACTGGTAGATTATGAGGAGAAGGGGGATTTAAAATCCAGCTGAGCCCAGCTCAAACACACAGATCGGTGACTGCAGGTGCAGGAAATACACAGGGAGGAGGAGCAGGGTTTGTGTGGGCTCTGTGTGTTTAAATTTGGTGGGAAAAGCAAGAGTAAGTAAAAGAATATATAATATATAATATATAATATATAATATATAATATATAATATATAATATATAATATATAATATATTATATATAATATATAATATATAATATATTATATATTATATATTATATATTATATATTATATATTATATAAAAATATTGTGTTATGTTATGTTATGTTATGTTATGTTATTATGTTATGTTATGTTATATTATGAAATGCTATACTAAGAGACAACTTCACTGGGATGGGAATGATGGGAGGAGCTCCTGCAACAAGAGAAGGAGTTTTCCCCCTCAATTTTTTAAAATAATAATAATAATTATTATTACTATTACTATTATTACTATTTAAAAGATCAGGAGGTCTTACCTCAAAACACTCCAATTAAAATTTCCCTCCAGGCCTTTTGGGTGCAGAAGTTCTGGGGAAAGAAGGGACTAAAATACAGTCTGGTTAAAGTGACACTGATTGCAGTAATTTGATTTTTGGGGGTGAAGAGGTTGGAGGAAACAGCTGTAAAATATTTTATTTGGACATGTGCAATTGAGATATCTCAGCGTTTTTCCTTTAAGTTCTTTTTAACTGCATTAGAAGAAATCAAACACGACAAAACTACAAAAATATGGTTTTGCTTTTTATTTTATGAGGAAAAACAGCAAATAAAGCAAATATTTTGCCTTTTTTTTAAATGAGAAAAATAACTATTTTCCTTGTTTGCTCCCAAAATGTGTTTCTGAGAGGCAAGCCCTGTGCACCAGCAGGTTTTGTGTTGGGAAAAGGAAAACACCTCCCTGGGTGTGTGAGGATGTGCACAGGAGACAGAAAAATTCCCTCTAAAAGCCCTGGGAAAGACTCAGGGAACATCTCAAGGCATCCGAGGCCAAACACCTCCAGCTCCCAGCAAAATTTATCACAAGTGAGAACAGAGCAAGAGCCAAAATTTGCTTTGCAAGGCGGCAATTTATAGCCGGGCTGAGGCCTGGGCGCTGAGTTTCGCACATTCCCCGTGCCCCAGGCGCTCCTTCCCCTTCCCCACCTGAGGATTCCTGTCTGCCACCTCCCACCCACACGGAAAAAACAAAATTTCCCTGCTGCAAATCCCTCCCCAGGCTGTTGTGTAAGCAGAGCTGAAGCACAGAAATTGCTGAGCTCCCTCAGTGGAGGAATGGCAGGGTGGGATGGTTGGGATGTCTCAGGTTGCTGTGGTTAAGATGACCCCTGATGTATTAAAAAATTCTCTTTTTTTCCCAGCCCTGAGACTGGAGAAGAAGTCAAGTCAATTCTATATCTTAAAATAAACTTATAAATTTTTTTATATTTAAAAAAATAAACCTTCAAATAACCTGCTTTTCAAGGTTTATTTTTTAAAATCTATTTTTATGATATGTTTATTTAAAACATTATTATTTATAATATGTAATTATATTTATACTTTTATATATAATTCTATATTATTTATTAAAATATTTAATACATTTATTAAAAATAAAATGTTTCTTTTCTCTTATCTATTACTTTTTTTTCCCTGACCTGCTGAGATCTGTCCAGCAGGTCGGGTTGTGGCACAGCCCCTGCCCTTGGGATGGTGTTGGCTTTTTATACTAAGAACTACGTTTAAATTTATTTACAATACTACTAAATTTATTTACAATAATTTTCCAATACCTATCACCTATGTTAGACAGTCTGTCTCTGCTCTAAACCAATCCAAAAGTGCCACCATCACCCAGAAGATGGAGGACAAGAAGAAGGAGAAGGAGGACAGGACATGCCCAGATTCTTCCATCTTGCCTCTTGAACCCCCATTCTAAAACACCAAAATTCTACTTTTTCACCCTGTGATAAATTCACTCTCAATCTACTCAAACTCTTGTGGCTTGTAAATCTCCACACAAAGTTGGTAATTGTTTCCATGAGTTAAAATCAAAGGCACAGGTGGTTTTGGTGTTTTTGATTCCATGCCAAGGTCTCTGAGCTCCCTCCAGGGTCTGGAATCACCCAGGGCAGTCAGAGGAATGTTCTGGGACCCGACAGGGACAAATGGAGATGAGAGATTTTTGAATCCAGGGCTTGGAATTTGGGGTTTATTGCAAAGGGCCGGGGTGGGTGCAGGGCCCTGCTGGGAGCTGCCAAACACAGCTCGGAGGAGGCCCAAAAGAAGTAAAGAGAGTGGTAAAGAGAAAGAAGGCAAGAACGTGGTAAAGAGGATGAGAGTGAGGTTCCCATTACAATACAAGAAATCTTCTGGTTATGGAATTTGGGGTTTATTGCAAAGGGCCAAGTGCAGGGCCCTGCTGGGAGCTGCCACAGCCCAGAGTAGGCCCGAGAGAAGTAAAGAGAGTGGTAAAGAGGATGAGAGTGAGGTTCCCATTACAATACAAGAAATCTTCTTCTGGTTATGGAATTTGGGGTTTATTGCAAAGGGCCTGGGTGCAGGGCCCTGCTGGGAGCTGCCAAACACAGCTCAGAGCAGGCCCGAGAGAAGTAAAGGGAGGTAAAGAGAGAGAAGGCAAGAACGTGGTAAAGAGGATGAGAGTGAGGTTCCCATTACAATACAAGAAATCTTCTGGTTATGGAATTTGGGGTTTGTTGCAAAGGGCCTGGGTGCAGGGCCCTGCTGGGAGCTGCAGTCACAGCCCAGAGCAGGCCTCAGAGAGAGAAAGAGAGGTAAAGAGAGTGGTAAAGAGGATGAGAGAGTGAGGTTCCCATTACAATACAATAAATCTTCTCCTGGTCGTGGAATTTGGGGTTTATTGCAAAGGGCCTGGGTGCAGGGGCCTTGTTTGGAGCTGCAGCCAGAGCCCAGAGCAGGCCTGAGAGAAGTAAAGAGTAAATGTCAGAATCCAGGACAATATTCTCATTCTCACTAACCAATCCAGTACAAGATACAAATCCTACAGCATTTCCATACAGCCTATAAGAATCATTACATTACCATCCTGTGTTGCATTTTAAACCCTACAAACTCCTCTTTGGGCCCTTCTGCCGAGCTGTAGGGTCTGCTCTGACCCTTGGAGCTGTCTGCAAGCAGAGGGTGTTGTTCCATCAAAAGGGGATCACCTTCAGCCAGCCACACCATTGTTTTCCAGTTCTTCAGTAACTGAGGGATCTCAAAGCTTGCTTTCATTTCAATCTCACTTATAGTTTCCATATTCTCCAAATCTTTTGCCAGGCAATCATATTTATATATCGTATTTATCTTTCCTGTTTCATTTTCCCCAACCCTGCAGTCCTGGAGCCTCCATCCCAAATCCTGGGATATTCCCAGAGCAGCCCTGCCAGGCTGGCTCTGCAGGCACACACCCACTGCTGCACAGAGCCCTCCAAGCTGCTCTAATCCAATTTATGCCCACTCTGTGTTTGCCACCAGCTCTGCAAACCCACAGCACCTCCTCCCTGCTCCCACACACATCTGGTCACCAGCACTTCCCTTCCCAAACAAATTCCAGCCAGCAAAGCCAACTTTCCCAGCTTTTGGGGTTTATTTCTTGATTTTCCTGCCATCTCTGCGCTCCAGAGGCCTCATATCCCAAAAATTATGGCTGTTCCACTGTGGGATTTGCCCTGTGAGGGGTAGGAAGTGCTCCTGAGGGCTCAGCAGGGCTCAGCCCCTGTGTTTGGCACTGCATTTCCACCCCAAACCTGAGGCAGCTCCAGTGAATCCCCACTCCAGCTCCAAAGGGAATTCCAGGCCCTTGCAGGATACACACACCAAAGGGATTTAAGGGGATTTATTTTCACCAGCTCAAAGCAGAACTGGGAAAGTATGGAATTCAGAGTTACACACTAAAGAACTGCAGGATTACAAATAGTTAGAAAATAGAAAAGCTGAAATCCTAAGGAATCACTGGTCCCAATATTCCTAAATCCCCTCCACGATGCAGCTCCAATGTCTTTGGCAGGATCAGCCCCTGGAGGGAAACAAATGTTTGGTCCAACCCCAAAAATGTTTGGTCCTGAAAGGAATATTGGATTTGTCTTTCCAAACAAACTGGGAGATAAAACCAGCACTGGGAGGTAAAAGAAACCATGGGAAGGATTCCACTGATTGATGAATGGATAAAGATATTTGCTTTTACAAATAAACTTTAGGATTGATGATAAATGAAATTAGACATTGAAAGGTGAAAGAAACAATGGGGAAGAAAAACCCCTAAATTCAGTAAGAATTAAAAATTAAAAGGGAGGGTTATACATTAGAGGGGAATCTTTGGGATCAGGTGTTCTGGGGAGTCTGAACCTCTCAAGTGCCTCAGAAATGGGGAAAAAAACACCTAAATTCTGTAAGAACTAAAAATTAAAATGGGGGGTTTACATTAGAGGGGAATCATTTGTATCAGGAAGTCTGAACCTCTCAAGTACCTCAGAAATGAGGAAAGAGAGAAGAGAAATGTGGCTGGAAATTGGGATAAAAAGGGAGGCTGCATCCTCCAAAAATTGGAGAGACCCCAGGGGATGCCCCATGGCCTCTGCCTTTATTGGAATAAATCAAAGGACTCCTCTGTCTCCTTTTTGGACATAAACCTGTGGGTTTTGTGGGTTAATTTTCTGGGAATCCCAACCCCGTAAATGTTTGGTCCCAACCCCATAAATATTTGGTCCCAACCCCATAAATGTGCACGTGGATGTTCCAGCCTCCCCTCGGGGTGTTCACGTTGGTGTCCCAGCAGTGCCAAAGCCCCTCAGCTCTGCACCACGAGGATCAAGAGATTCTCAGATGACAATTCTTGTGACAATCCACTGCAGGGAGGTGGGTGAATGTTATCAGCCTCCCTTCCACACACAAAATGTGCTGGGATTTCTTATCAGCTCTCATTTTTTGCTCTCTGCTTCTGCAAAAATACTGGATTCCATCAAGCCCCAGCTTCTGTGGGAAACCTCACCTAAAAATCCCAACCAAGCACTCAATAACAGTTGTGAAAACTGAAAACCACCCTAAATTCATTTTGAGCAAGAGCTACAAGTGCAGAGCTCGCCCTCGGAGACAGCGGGCAGGCGAAAACCAGAAAAGGGACATGGGGAAAACGAAATGGATTTGGAGTGATCATAAAATCACTTTATCAAGCCTTGGCCTGTGGGGTTTAGCTGCTCTCAGGTTGGTCACAGAGCTCTGCTGTGTGGGAGGCTGGGATTTTATTTCACCTGCTTGTTGCAGGTGTTTTTAGGGCCTGGTCAACATCAAAGCTGAGGCAGATGTGGGGTTTCAACAAAAACAGCAATTCCGTCGTGCTTAACCAACAAAACCCCAGAGTTTTTGGGGGAAAAATCCCTCCTCTGTCCAGGTACAGCATCAAACACAAGCACAGAGTCACAGGGAATTTAATCAGTGCCATTTCTGCAGCACAACAGCCCTGAGGGGTGGGAGGGGATGGGAGGCACATTTGGTGCACCCAGAGCACAGCAATTGCTGTTTATAATTCCTGTGCCCCTCAGTGAGCACCAGGGAATGCTCAGCACAGCAGAAGGAATGAGAAAAGGCCTAGGCCCAGGCTTATCTCTCCTTCTGAGAGCAACCCCACTGATTTCAGAGTTAAATCTGCGTGGTTGTGTCATCAACATCCCTAAAAATCCAGGTTGGGTACAGAATTGAACCTGCACACCTCAAAAATCCCAAAGCCCTGAATTATGGTTTATGCAGCACCACAGGATGTGGCACAGCAACTCAACCCTGAACTCCAGTGGTATTTCTGCCAGAAACAGCCCAGTTCCTCCTCTTTGGGTGCTGCTCTTGCATTTCTGGGGCTGACCAGGGGTTTCAGGAGGTGCACACAACTCTTGTGCCAACCCCACTGATCTCTTGGTCATTTGGGGCTGACCAGGAGCTTTAGGAGGTGCACACAACTCTTGTGCCAACCCCACTGATCCTAAACCTTTGGTTTATCTCTCCTTCTGAGAGCAACCCCACTGATTTCAGAGTTAAATCTGCGTGGTTGTGTCATCAACATCCCTAAAAATCCAGGTTGGGTACAGAATTGAACCTGCACTCACCAAAAATCCCAAAGCCCTGAATTATGGTTTATGTGGCACCACAGGCTGTGGCACGGCAATTCAATCCTGAACTCCAGTGGTATTTCTGCCAGAAACAGCCCAGTTCCTCCTCTTTGGGTGCTGCTCTTGCATTTCTGGGGCTGACCAGGGGTTTCAGGAGATGCACACAACTCTTGTGCCAACCCCACTGATCCCAAACCTTTGGTTTATCTCTCCTTCTGAGAGCAACCCCACTGATTTCAAATCTTCCTGGTTGTGTCATCAACATCCCTAAAAATCCAGGCTGGGTACAGAACTGAACCTGCACACCCCAAAAATCCCAAAGCCCTGGAATGATGGTTTAAACCCCCCCTCTACATCATTTCTCTCCCCCTCCTCATAACCAAAACCTCCCACAGCTCTAAATTTAAGCACAACTCACCCCGTGTCAGCGTCCTGAGCAGCCCAGCAGTGGCACCAAAGGCTCCAGCTGAGCCCTGGGGGTGCCATCCCCACTTTGTTTTCCAGGAATTCAACATTCCCAGGCAAATGCTTCCCTCCCAAAGCACTCCCTGTGCTCTCCAGGGCTATGGAAACGCTTCCCTCCAGGGAGCAGGTGCCATATGGGTGTGTAGGCTCAATTAGCACATGCTGACAGATAGCAAGACACTTCAAAAAAAAAAAAAAGAAAAAAGGAAAAAAAAATATCTCGAGCCTTGGCAAGCTGGGAAAGTTTCTGTATTGATTATGTCATGTTGCATCTTGTGGTGCCTTAACTTAAGAGGTTTGCTGGGAAGGAAAGGGAAAAAAAATCAGAGAGAAGGAAAGGAAAAGATGGAGAGGGCTCCTGCAGGAGGCAGAGGGATGGTGACACCAGCCAGGGGCTCTGTGCAAATCAAAAACGGGACAGGACTGCTGGGAACGTGCCTTGAGCTGTTTGATTTTCCAGCATCAGCCTCATTCCATGGTTATGGCAATGGGAAGATCCCACCAGGCAGAAGACACAGAACTCAATGCTACAACTCACTTTATGAGTTTTTTGACCGATCGCACAAAGCAAAAGCACATTGACAGTATTTATATCTGTATAGTATATATTCTATATCGACAGTAGTTCCATCCAACCCCTATGAGCACAGGTACCTTTGGTTAAACAACACTTGCTTATTTCAAATACAATCCCTTTGTAAGCCTTAAAACACGATGCACAGAGCTCCATTATTAAGCTTCAAACGTCTTAATATCTTGCTAGATAAACTTTTCTGTAGATTAGGGAGTTATTCTAGATAAGCATTAATACACAGATTATTGTTTTATTTGTCCTTGCTTTTCTACTTTTTAAATAATTTTTCTGCTGACCAATCTCATGGCTGCTGCTTAGCTCTAACCACAGTTCTGCTGTCTCTGAGGCCTGCCTTGTGCTGCTTTCCCAAAACACTCTGATTTTGTGGATTCCCACTGATGCCGAATTTTGCCCCAAAAGGCGAGAGTAACTGCCTAAGAGACTCAAGTAAGTCAGCATAGACAGGAGGTATTTTATTACGACGCGTCGGAGAAATCACAAAAGGGATTTCTAGCTATCTCATAACAGAAGCAAGCTCTTATACAGTCTTGGGTGCAGGGTTACATCATATTCATAAGAGGCGTGGTGTGGGCGGAGCGTGGGCGGAGACATCTATTTTGAGGATTATTCTCGGTGGTCCTTCGATGCCTTCCTCACGGGCAAGGGTCTTCTGATGAGTCTTCCTCTTTAAACTTTTGAACTCCTATCCTAATATGGTCAATTCCCAGTGTACTTGGCTTGGTTCCCATGGCTTGGCACGGCTCTTAGGGTCAGTTTGACATTATTAGCTCTGATCATGCTTAGCTCGACAATTCCCTTATCCCTATCTCTCTTTATTGTTTGCCCTGCTTACCAAACTTCAAACAGAAGGATCCACCAGGATTGCTTCTGGATTAATGAATAACCTATCATACAGCATTATCAATAATTCCAGGATTGCTTCCGGATTAATGAATAACCTACCATACAGCATCATAAGCAATTCCTGAGTGTGGATGGGGGCGAATCCCCTTGTACCTAACATGAGACCACCCGCCGGTGATATGGGATATGGCTCCAGTGTTAGGGGTCGCGTGAGTAGCTAATGGGATGGGAATGGGATAGGACTGCTCAGGGTTGATTTTCAGTCTGTGGCTCTGCCTAAGCATTTTGATAACAAAATTATGTTCTTGTGCAGTAGTAAAATGCTGATCGGATGGGCAGTTTGGGGCTTCACCACAGATGGGAAGGAGCAGCAAAGCTGGGGAGGAGCTCCTTGCCAGGCTGCCCTGCCAAGGGTGGGCACAGACCCTCCTGGAGCAGACGTTTCATTACTCACACGGCTCTGACTGCCCAAAGTGATCCTAAAGCACTCTGGCACCTCCCGAGGGTCCTCGGGGATGGCTCCCTCCCTGCAGCCATAATGGAACAGCTCCGAACCCAAATTAAACCGGAATGGCTTAATGGCTTCTGAAAATTGACAGATCTGAAGGAGCTGATTTCTTATTCCCCTCCTGCCCGTGTGATTAGAACAGGATGAAAACAGCAAAGTTTTCTCTCTGAAGTGCTGAGGAATCATCAAAACTTCTCCAGGAGGCAGAAAAGAGCAGAATCCCCTCCTTGCATCCTCCAAAAATCTGAGAGACCCCAGGGGCCTCTCCCTTTATTGGAATAAAGTCAAAGGACTCCTCTGTCTCCTCTTTGGACACAAACCTCTGGTGTTTGGGGATTAATTTTCCTAACAGAATTAAAAATTAAAAGGAGGGTTTTACAGTAGAGGGAAATCTTCAGTATCAGGTACATTGGGAGGTCTGAATCTCTCAAGTACCTCAGAAATGGGGAAAACCCACAAAATTCTGTAAGAATTAAAAATGAAAAGGCAGGGTGTACATTAGAGGAGAATCTTTGGTATCAGGTGTATTGGGAAGTCTGAACCTCTCAAGTACCTCAGAAATGGGGAAAGAGAGAAGGGAAATGTGGCTGGAAATTGGGATAAAAGGGAGGCTGCATCCTCCAAAAATTGGAGAGACCCCAGGGGATGACCCATGGCCTCTGCCTGTATTGGAATAAAGTCAAAGGACTCCTCTGTCTCCTTTTTGGACATAAACCTCTGGCGTTTGGGGATTAATTTTCGTGACAATGTGAATTCAGAGTTGGTGGGGAGGGAGCAGCTGATGCAGGGCAGAGCCCGGGCACTGCAGAGCTCAGGGCTCTGCATTCCTGACTCATCCAGCGCAGCAAATGGAGGAAATCACGGTGAGCACCCAGGAGGAATCAAACACCCAACAGTGATCTGACAGGCACAGCTTCCCTTCCCTTCCCTTCCCTTCCCTTCCCTTCCCTTCCCTTCCCTTCCCTTCCCTTCCCTTCCCTTCCCTTCCCTTCCCTTCCCTTCCCTTCCCTTCCCTTCCCTTCCCTTCCCTTCCCTTCCCTTCCCTTCCCTTCCCTTCCCTTCCCTTCCCTTCCCTTCCCTTCCCTTCCCTCCCCTCCCCTCCCCTCCCCTCCCCTCCCCTCCCCTCCCCTCCCCTCCCCTCCCCTCCCCTCCCCTCCCCTTCTCCATCCCCAGGGTTTTTCCATGGAATCTGCTCTGGATTTGTCCACCCCACACGTTGCACCTGCACAGGTGAGAATTGGAGGGTGGCTGTCACAGACATATTTTATGAAAAATCCTTTTGTTAGGATTTTTTTCTCCTGAGAAGCTGAGGCGCCCCAGAAATGAAATTTAATAATTACAATAATTATCTGCAGCCATGGAATGCAACAGGTGCATCTGTGATTGGTCTGTGTTAGTTGTTTCTAATTAATGGCCAATCACAGTCCAGCTGTGTCAGACTCTCTGAGAGTCACAAGATTTTATTATCATTCCTTTCTATTTCTTTCAAACCTTCTGATGAAATCCTTTCTTCTATTCTTTTAGTATCGTTTTAATATATAATTTTCTTTTAATATAATATATATATAAACAATATATATATATATAATAAAATAATATATATAATAATATATTATATCGTAATGTATATCATAAAATAATTCAGCCTTCTGAAACATGGAGTCAAAATTCTTTTTTCTTGCCTGTCCTGAGACCTCTGACAACACAACCACAGGTGACAAAAATCATTTTCCACTCCTGCCTCTCTGTTAAAATTAAAGGATGAAACCCATGCTGGCCATGGAAATGCTGAACGTGCCTAGGAAGGAAAACAACAGCCCTGGCTGGCCCATCCCGTGGTGCGGAGCCTGCAGGGGCTGTGGAAATGCCAGAATAAATAAACAAACACTGGGAGGTGTTGGTGGCCTTGTGTGGAGCAGGGAGCGCGGGGGGATTCGGATGTGGGAGAGGCACGTGCAGCCTCCTGTGAAAAACACGTTCACTCTGCTGTGAGAACTTAAAGAGTTTAATAGAGGACAAGGGGGGACAAAGGCAGCAAAGCAAAGATTATGATCCTGTTTGCCCCACAGATGCTGAAATCCTGCCCCACAAATTCCCTCTGCCCCGTAGATCCTGAAATCCTGCCCCACAAATTCCTTCTGCCCCATAGATCCTGAAATCCTGCCCCAGAGATTCCTTCTGCCCCATAGATCCTGAAATCCTGCCCCACAAATTCCTTCTGCCCCATAGATCCTGAAATCCTGCCCCAGAGATTCCTTCTGCCCCATAGATCCTGAAATCCTGCCCCATAGATTCCCTCTGCCCAATAGATCCTGAAATCCTGCCCCAGAGATTCCTTCTGCCCCATAGATCCTGAAATCCTGCTCCATAGATTCCCTCTGCCCCATAGATCCTGAAATCCTGCCCCATAGATCCTGCCCTATAGATCTCCTGTGCCCCATAGATCCTGAAATCCTGCCCCATAGATTCCCTCTGCCCAATAGATCCTGAAATCCTGCCCCACAGATTCCCTGTGCCCCATAGATCCTGAAATCCTGCCCCACAAATTCCTTCTGCCCCATAGATCCTGAAATCCTGCCCCACAAATTCCCTCTGCCCCACAGATCCTGAAATCCTGCCCCAGAGATTCCTTCTGCCCCACAGATCCTGAAATCCTGCCCCACAGATTCCCTCTGCCCCACAGATCCTGAAATCCTGCCCCAGAGATTCCCTCTGCCCCATAGATCCTGAAATCCTGCCCCAGAGATTCCTTCTGCCCCACAGATCCTGAAATCCTGCCCCACAAATTCCCTCTGCCCCATAGATCCTGAAATCCTGCCCCATAGATTCCTTCTGCCCCACAGATCCTGAAATCCTGCCCCACAGATTCCTTCTGCCCCACAGATGCTGAAATCCTGCCCCACAGATTCCCTCTGCCCCATAGATGCTGAAATCCTGCTCCATAGATTCCCTGTGCCCCACAGATCCTGAAATCCTGACCCACAGATTCCCTCTGCCCCATAGATCCTAAAAAGATTCAGAGGCAGAAGCTGACGCTGCCCAGACAGAATCCTGTGTTTGAATGGGATTTATGCACCATGTATGAGGTGTATGAATATGCAACAGGCTGTTGTTTTTAAGGGTTAATCCTCTGTTAACATGGGTCCATTTTTGGGCTTATTTTGCCCAGAAAGAGGTACTTGGAATGTCCCTAACTCTTTGTTTTTATTGTCTCGTACTGTCTTAATCCTAGTTACCCAAATTTTCCCCAAATCCTAAATTGTCCTAAATCCTAATTGTCCACATTTTTATCACTCCAATTACATTGCTATTTTAACATCCATTTTCTTACTATTAAACTTCTAAAATTCTAAAACCAGGATTGATTTTAAGTCAGAAATTCTGGCTGGAGTTTTTCACATGCCAGAAGTTTCTCCCACCTGGCGCTCACCCCCTTCCCTGCTGCCTCGCTGCTGGGAAATGCTCAGACTGGAGCAGTTGTTTGTCCCTGAGCCTGGATTTCCTTGGCAGCTCCTTCCCCCTGTGGTTTCTGTGCTGCACAGATGTTCCAGGGACGCCTCTTTTCCTCCTCCTGTGCACAGCTGGTCCCCGCATGGGCTCTGTCCCCAGGCTCTCCTGCTGTCACCAGCACGAGGGGCCTGCTCTCCCTTTTAATGCCAAAAATCTCAAAATTAAGATTATTTCTCTCCTGGTCCCCGCATGGGCTCTGTCCCCAGGCTCTCCTGCTGTCACCAGCACGAGGGGCCTGCTCTCCCTTTTAATGCCAAAATCTCAAAATTAAGATTATTTCCCTCGTGGTCCCCGCATGGGCTTTGCCCCCAGGGTCTCCTGCTGTCACCAGCACGAGGGGCCTGCTCTCCTTCTCACCCACTTAATGCCAAACTCTCAAAATTAAAGTTATTTCCCTCCTGGTCCCTGCATGGGCTTTGTCCCCCAATTCTCCTGCTCTGCTCCTCACGCACTCAATGCCAAACTCTCAAAATTAAGATTATTTCTCTCCTGGTCCCCGCATGGGCTCTGTCCCCAGGCTCTCCTGCTGTCACCAGCACGAGGGGCCTGCTCTCCCTTTTAATGCCAAAATCTCAAAATTAAGATTATTTCTCTCCTGGTCCCCGCATGGGCTTTGTCCCCAGGGTCTCCTGCTGTCACCAGCACGAGGGGCCTGCTCTCCTTCTCACCCGCTTAATGCCAAACTCTCAAAATTAAAGTTATTTCCCTCCTGGTCCCTGCATGGGCTTTGTCCCCTGATTCTCCTGCTCTCCTCACCCACTTTATGCCAAACTCCCAAAATTAAAGTTATTTAATGCCAAATTCTCAAAATTAAGGTGATTTTCCTCCTGGTCCCTGCATGGGCTTTGTCCCCCAATTCTCCTGCTCTGCTCCTCACGCACTCAATGCCAAACTCTCAAAATTAAGATTATTTCTCTCCTGGTCCCTGCATGGGCTTTGTCCCCAGGCTCTCCTGCTGTCACCAGCACGAGGGGCCTGCTCTCCCTTTTAATGCCAAAAATCTCAAAATTAAGATTATTTCTCTCCTGGTCCCTCCATGGGCTTTGTCCCCAGGGTCTCCTGCTGTCACCGGCATGAGGGGCCTGCTCTCCTCCTCACCCACTTAATGCCAAACTCTCAAAATTAAAGTTATTAATGCCAAACTCTCAAAATTAAAGTTATTTCCCTCCTGGTCCCTGCGTGGGCTTTGTCCCCTGATTCTCCCGTTCTCCTTTTCACCCACTCAATGCCAAACTCTCAAAATTAAGATTATTTCTCTCCTGGTCCTTGCATGGGCTTTGTCCCCAGGGTCTCCTGCTGTCACCAGCACGAGGGGCCTGCTCTCCTTCTCACCCACTTAATGCCAAACTCTCAAAATTAAAGTTATTTAATGCCAAACTCTCAAAATTAAGATTATTTCCCTCCTGGTCCCTGCATGGGCTTTGTCCCCCAATTCTCCTGCTCTGCTCCTCACGCACTCAATGCCAAACTCTCAAAATTAAGATTATTTCCCTCCTGGTCCCCGCATGGGCTTTGTCCCCAGGCTCTCCTGCTGTCACCAGCATGAGGGGCCTGCTCTCCTTCTCACCCACTTAATGCCAAACTCTCAAAATTAAAGTTATTTAATGCCAAATTCTCAAAATTAAGGTGATTTCCCTCCTGGTCCCTGCATGGGCTTTGTCCCCCAATTCTCCTGCTCTCCTCACCCACTTAATGCCAAACTCTCAAAATTAAAGTTATTTAATGTCAAACTCTCAAAATTAAAGTTATTTCCCTCCTGGTCCCTGCATGGGCTTTGTCCCCTGATTCTCCGCTCTCCTCACCCACTTTATGCCAAACTCCCAAAATTAAAGTTATTTAATGCCAAACTCTCAAAATTAAGGTGATTTCTTTCCTTCCTCTGTCTCTGTGGGGTTTTTTATCCATACTTCCCTCACAAGTGGCAGAGCCTTCACCCCGTTCCTGCTGCTGCTCCAACTCCGTCGATTCCAAAAAATAGAACAAAAAAAATTCCAAAAAAACTCCAAAATTCCAAAAATTCCAGCATTCAAAAATTCCAAAATTAAAAAAAAAACCAGAACAAAATCATTAAATATGGATTGGAAAAGGACAGTTTTAGGCTAATATTGACAAAAGATTGCTTTGTTTTTGATGAAGCCACAAGTTGTTGAAAGAAAAACCAAATCTCCAAAAACTATAATATTCTCTTTATACCCTTTTTAGTTTCTCCAGTAAATTTATCATGTTGTGATTTTGATTGAAATGGTGTTTTATTATTCCGTTGAGTTAATTAAGAAAATCTTTCTGTTAAGATTGATTTTTGTTTTGTCAATTCCACTCGCCCAGAGAGGCTGGGGGGAGAAACTTCCAGAAGATTTTGGGGGAGAAACTTCCAGAAAATTTTGGGGGAAAAAATTCCAGAAGATTTTGGTGCAATGGCCTGGAGTAAAATTCCATCAGGGCTGAGATGCAGCAGAACTCCAGAATTCCAGTTATTTCCATTAAAAAACAGCCATGGGGAGCTCAGCAAGCACCAAGGAGATAATTCACCTCCTCCTGCTAGGCCTGACCTGAAACACTTCAAAAAACTGATGTCAAACAAAACCAAGTTTGGATGGGATCAATTGTTTCCTTTCCCTGGGAGGATGTTAACTGAGATATAAAGTGAAATTGTTGATTTAAGCAGCTGTGAACAAACCTTTGTGCTCTGCTGCAGCAGAAACTCTGGGATAAACCTCTGCCACATTCAGTTACATTTCAATCATATCCCAAAAATACCAAATTCCTTCAATTTGATTACAATTGAAGAGAAATCTGTCAGAGAGGTATTTCCTGACATGCAGTTCCAGGGCAGTAGATTTTTTTATGGATTTAATTATTCCAGTTCCTCAGCAACAGAACAAAATGGTTTTTTGTTTTGATTTTTTTAGGGATGTAATTATTCCAGCTCCTCATCACATAAATCCAACCTTCAAAACTGATCCCAGCACAAGGCTCATGGAATCCAGCTGATATTGAACATCAGCAGGGCTCCATTATCAGTTTTTTGGATCTGAACATGGTAATATCAGCAATTCTTCTTTTATATTAAAGCTGGATCTTCGGGAGAGAATTCCTTCCCTTGGCAACGCTGGTAAATGCGAACTCCCTGGAATTTTTCAGTCCCACATCCATTATGGATGAGATTATTATCAACAATAACAGGGAAAACCAGAGAGAGAGAGACAAAAAGATTTGTTTTGGGGAAAGGCTTCTTGTTCTCAGGGAAAAAAAATCCCACACAATATACTTGAAAAAATATACTTGGAATAACACATCAAGTCATCTTCAGTGGAATGCAAGAATCTGGTTTGGTTTTTAGGAAAGAACTGAATTTTTGCACAGCAAAACAACACCAAAATATTCCTGATTTGCGTACCTGTGAGCAGCCCTCCCTTGAAAAATGTAAATTATAAATTTCCCTGCTTTCCCAGCAAGCTGAGTTCTGTAAACCAGGCTCACCTTCGGCTTTAAATGAATGTTTACATTGATAAGTAAATTGAAAATTACATCTCCTGCATGCATTACCCACACTAATTCCACAGCCCTGGCTGCAAATATTGACAGAGCTCGAGCTCATTCATTAGCCCAGATACTTACAAATCATTTGGATACTCCCAGTTTATGTCAGCTCCATTTTCCACGCTGGGATCAGGCACAAAAGGGCAGCAAAACACCAAAACTTCACATTTCTGCCCCAAAATCCCAGGAAGGTGGTTGTGGGTGTTAAGGCTGAAGATGGAGATTTAACTAATTCTGGCAGTTTTTGGAGCTGCTGTTTTCTACCTTCCCCTAAAGCAGCTGCTCCTTCCCATTGCTGGCCTTTCCCCAGTCCATCTGCAGCTGGATTCACCAGCGGGGAGCACAAACAGGGAATTTGGGGCAATAAACTGGGAAATTGCTTGGTTTAGGCTGGGGTTTGTATTCAATTCCCACCTGTCAGAGCTGGGGCAGATTTCTGTTCTTTGGGCAGTTTTATTTATCTTGTCCTTACCCAATCCTCACTCCAGATCTCTGCTGTTAATGGGCCATTAATTATTAATTATCTTCTGTTAATGGGCCACTGCATATCCCTGCATGGCTGATCAAATCCCATCATCCCATGGGGAGATGCTCCGCCCAGGGGGAGGAGCCAAACATTCCTACCCGGATACAATCTGAGATTTCAAACATTCCTACTTGGATACAATCTGAGGTTTCGAACATTCCTACCTGGATACAATCTGAGATTTCGAACATTCCTACCTGGATACAATCTGAGGTTTCAAACATTCCTACGTGGATACAATCTGAGGTTTCAAACATTCCTACTTGGATACAATCTGAGGTTTCAAACATTCCTGCCTGGATACAATCTGAGGTTTCAAACATTCCTACCTGGATACAATCTGAGGTTTCGAAAATTCCTGCCTGGATACAATCTGAGGTTTGGGACACCCCAGCAGCCTTTGCCCGCTGCATTCCCAGAGGAGTGGCTTTCTTTTCTTCTCCCCTGCATTCCCAGAGGAATTCCAGGCCCATCTCCAGCAGCCCTGGAGCTGCAGAGGAAAACTCCCCCCTTGTGCAGGATCCCTGCTCCAGCAGAGCCACAGCTGGCACTGCAGGAGGGCTGAGCCCCCATGGCATGGGGCTGTGCCACCACCCTGGCACACAGCGTGCCAGCCCCTCTTCTGGCTCTCTCAGTGGTTTATTTTCTTTTTTTGTACTCTTGCATCTGTATTTTTAATTTTCCAGCTGTTATTCCTACTCCCATATCTTTGCCTGAGAGCCCCTTAATTTCAAAATGATAATAATTCAGAGGGAGGGGGTTTGCATTTTCCATTTCCAGGGAGGCTCCTGCCTTCCTCAGCAGACACCTGGATTTTCAAACCAAGACAAGCACAAACCAGGAACAGATCCAGCTCTGGACAGAACCAGGACTGTGAACACCCAGGCCTGGCCCCAACCTGAGCAGGAATTCCAGCCCAAGCCCCTTGAGCCTGGGGCTGGAGAGAAAGTGAACTGTAAATCATTCCCAAGGCACTTGCAGATAAGGCCTAAACTAATTAATATCAGAATTATTGATGCACAGCAAATATTTTGCAACGAATTTATCTGAAACTCTGCCACCACTTCCCCTTTCCCAGCATTGATTTATAAATCATTGAACAAACAGTGGCATGTCCAATAAATACTTTATGAATGTTTGCCAGCCATTTATCTTACATAATATGATATAAATACATTGCAAATACCACAATGTTTGAGGAGACTGTTTATAAATTACAACTTGAATATCATCAACAGTTTATTGGAGTGCTGCTCCCTTTGTCCAACACGAGGAATTTAAAAGGGATTTTCTAACCCAGGCCCTTTCTAGGATTTTATGACAAGGTTTTATGATGTGTTTTGCTCTAAATTATTGTGACCACATTTTCCATCCCAGCGGGACCCTGACATCACCGTATTTTCCAACCTGCCCTCTCTTTCAACCCTAAATTCCCAGGAGGATTTGGGAGGAAAATGCTTTCTTTTCCCTCCCTCATCAGGCTCTCAAGATCCTTGGATCCTGCTGTTCTGAGCACACCCTTTTAGCAACGAGAGCCCTCCAGAGCACTGGGGAGCCCGAGGAGCTGATTGAGAGTCACGAGCTGCTGCAGTTTGTGCCTTATCAACTTGATTTTCCTCTGCCTTTTTAGTACACAAAATATCACTGGGGGGTAGCAGGGGAGGGGGAGGCGAGGACAGAGGCCTGGTTTGACTTTGTCACTGATTTTTGTTTTACTCACACCAAAAGCTGAGAGCGAGCTTGCAAAGAGCTGGGTTTAATCACAGAATCGCCAGGCTGGATGTGACCTTCAAGATCATGGAGTCCAGCCCATGTCCCAACTAAACCATGGCACCCAGGGGGAAAAATGAGGGAAAAAAAAGAAAAAGGGGTTTTTTGGCATGTAAATGAATCCTGTTTTTGGCACTGAATTCACAGAATTCACAGAATTCATAGAATTCACAGAATTGCTGGGGTGGAAGAGGCCTTCAAGATCATCGAGTCCAACCCAGCCCCAACTAAACCATGGCCCCCGAGGGGGAAAAAAGGAAAAAGGCTTTTTTTTTAGCATGTAAATGAATCCCATTTTTGGCACTGAACTCACAGAATTCATAGAGTCAGATAATTCACAGAATTTACAGAATGACTGGGTTGGAAGGCACCTTCAAGATCATGGAGTCCAACCCAAGCCCCAACACCTCAACTCAACCATGGCACCCAAGGGGAAAAAAGGGGGGAGAAAAAGGCTTTTTTTGGCATGTAAATGAATCCCATTTTTGGCACTGAATTCACAGAATTCATAGAGTCAGATAATTCACAGAATTCACAGAATCACCAGACTGGAAGAGACCTTCAAGGTCATCGAGTCCAACCCAGCCCCAGCACCTCAACTAAACCCAGTGCCACATCCAGGCTTTGTTAAACACACCCAGGGATGGGGACTCCATCACCTACCTGGGCAGAACATTCCAGAACTTTATCCCCCTTTCTGTAACAAACCTTTTCCTAATATTCAATCTATATTTTTCCCTAATATCCCAATTAGGTTTTTCTGAATATCCTATAGGAAAGGATCTCACCAACTGCCTAATATCCAACCTATATTTTTTTATGCTTAACTCCTTTACACAATGGGGTCAGGCTGTGGAGTTTTTATCAGACAATCATGGAATGGTTTTTATTCAGACAATCATGGAATGGTTTGGGTTGAAAAGGACCTGAAAAATCCATTTCCAACACCTTGTAGGGACACCTGCCACTGTCCCACGTTGCTCCAAACCTCACCCAACCTGGCCTTGGACACTTCCAGGGATGGGGCAGCCACAGTTTTTACCCAAAAGAGGCAGATTTATTCTTATTTTTAATTTATTCTTATCTTTATCACCCTGATAATGACACTTTTAAAAATCAAGATAATCAAACCTCATCTTCTCAGTGATGAGCAGGATCTCAACATTTGCTGCTCCTGCTCTTCGGAATGGGTGGTGTCTCCCTGAAATTTCCTTTCCTCCATTTTCTGGGGATCAAGGAAGGTTTTTCATTCCTGCCCTCCAACAAACCCAAACTCCAAGTCAGTCTGAGCCTTCTTTATTGCTCTCACCCTTATGAGGAAGGCATTAATATCAGACAGGTAATTTATTTGTCTTAATTTAAGGCAAGGTTCCAGCTTGATGGACTCACAGCCCCACCAACCCCCCCCCCTTCCTTTCTACAGCTTTAAAAAAGTGACAAGTGACATTTAAAGGAGCCAAAACCACCTAAAAATTAATAACTTTCAATACACACTGCATTAGAGCCTTAAATCTTCATGGAGCTTGAAAATATCTATAAAAGCACTAGATTTGCCATGGCCATGGTGCCAAATTCCTTCAGGGACTTTTTCCAGTGGGGAGTCAGGATGAAATTGTGTTTATCAATCTTGGGAACACTCTCAATTCATTACTGAAAAGGGCAGCTCGTTCCAAAAAGATTTTTTTTAAAATCTCACAGCAAAATATTGCCAGCCTTGGGAATAACTGGGAGCAGGAGAAGTGCTGGGATGGGCTGTGGGATGCAGATCCCACCCCAGCATTCCCAGGATGGGGGAATTTCACCTCCTCACGGACATCTGAAAGGTGAATATGAACCGAGGAGAAAAGCAGCATCTGATTTTTACCAAAATCTTGGAGAATCTGTTATTTAGACCCATCAGTTGTTGGGTTTTTTGCAGAGCACGAAGTTCATAGATTTGGTGGGAAGCTCAGCAGCTCCAAGATGCCACCAAAGCCACCATTCACTAACGAGGTCCCTTCATTAATGCTCCTTTTCTGGGAGAGGAATCCCTGGGAACACCATCAACATTTAAATTTTTAATTTTTGGGTCTTGCAGAGCATGAAATTCATAGCTTTGGTGGGAAGCTCAGCAGCTCCAAGATGCCACCAAAGCCACCATTCACTAACGAGGTCCCTTCATTAATGCTCCTTTTCTGGGAGAGGAATCCCTGGGAACACCATCAATGTTTAAATTTTTAATTTTTGGGTCTTACCTGGAAATCTGTGGAGTTTCTCCACTCTCCCTTGCAGAGCAGGAACTTCCCTCAGCAGAACTGTGTGAAGAGGAGCAGAAAGGCCTGGACTAAAGAGAGTCCCAGTCTGAGGCTGAAGGTGCAACAGAATCACCTGTGAACGCAGGAACTGAGACTTCAAAAAGAGCACAACAGATATAAAACTCATAACAAAAGGCTGGGGGTCAACACATTAATCATGGCTTCTGGTGTTATGAATGGAGAGCAAAATTTACATAAATTTTATGTAAATTTTATATAAATTTTATAGAAATTTTATATAAATTTTATAGAAATTTATTTGGCTTTAATTGCAGGCAGGAGAATAAAAATTCTGATTTTTGTAAATTGTGGAGCCCCACATCACCTTGCAAAGAGACCTTTTGGTCTGATCACTTGAGCTCAGCCCAGTATCTTCTGTTTTGATCCAAAGCAATCCAAATTTTTGGCTCTTGCAGAACTTTAGCACTTGAGGAAGGTTTAAGTTCATGCCATCAACTCATTCTTGGGGCATTTCCTCCTTTATTTTGAAAGATACAAACAGAACTTTTGGACTTCTCATCCAGACTGGCATCAGGGTAAAAACAGAGGAAACCCAGCAACATTTCAGGCAGAAAACCATGAATTTACCCAGAGATTGTGCCCACAGGAGTTTATTTTGTTCCCACAATTCCCACTAATTGCCAAGAAAATCTGTAATCTAATGTCAGTTCTAAACATCCTCCAAATCAGTGCTAAAATTAGGTTATTTTGAAATAAGGAAATAAAGAAGGGGGAGTTTGTTTAATTTTACCTTCTCTTTCAGTAGCTTTTCCCAGAGCACAAGGGGAAGTTTAATGAAATTTAAAAAAATAAACAATATATTCTCCAATATCCACATGCCCAGCAGGTGGAGGGGCTAAGGAACAAAACAAACCAAAACAAGAAATATTTCTGGGTGACATTTCCTTTTTCAGTCCTGGCAGACGCAGAGTGATCCTCTCAAAAATGACACCAGGATTATTAAATTGCCGTTAACGATCCTTAAAATAAAAATATTTCCATCCTCATCCTTCAGGAGCACGGGAATGTTGTTCCACTCCGGATATTTTTTGGAATATTTTTTTCTGGATATTTTTTGTTGTTCCACTCTGGATATTTTTTTTTATATTTTTTTCTGGATATTTTTTGTTGTTCCACTCTGGATTTTTTTTTTTAATATTTTTTCTAGATATTTTTTGTTGTTCCACTCTGGATATTTTTTAAAATATTTTTTCTTGATATTTTTTGTTGTTCCACTCTGGATATTTTTTTTTAATATTTTTTCTGGATATTTTTTGTTGTTCCACTCTGGATAATTTTTGTTCCACTCTGGATATTTTTTAAAATTTTTTTTCTGGATATTTTTTGTTGTTCCACTCTGGATATTTTTTGTTCCACTCTGGATATTTTTTGGAATGCATCCTCCTGCTGACCTGGAGCTGACAGGAATGGGTGGGAGTTCTTTCATTTCCAGCTGCATGGGTCAGTGTTTTAAATTTATTGCTTTTCCCTTCCATCCATGGCTCTGCCAAGGCTGACAGATCTCAGGAGATCTGATCTGGAAACTCCTCACCTGGATTTTCACTCCATTTTCCTTTCATTTCCTGCCCAGCACTTAATTCCAAATGCATTACCTTCCGTGCTTCGGGTTCATTCTGTGTGTCCACGTTTCCCTGCCTAGCCCAGCACATCCATCCCCATCCTTCCCTGCCTTCCAGGGAAAAATAAATCAGTTTTCCAGGTGAGAAACGCAGGAGACAATGGAATATTGTGCCTGTGAGACAGCACTCAGCACTTGCAGGAATTCATTGAGCCTTGTGGCCAAGATTTTGCATAACACACCCAAATAAATACCTGAAATAATCACCAAATTCATCCTGCCCTAAACTTTGTCGACGTGTTATTCCCCCTCCAGATAAAAACTCATCCCTCGTGTTCTAACCTGAGCTGGTTTAGCTCCAGCTCAATTTTGCAGATGAAAAACCTCCCTTCTGATTAAAACCCCAATTTTTAGTGTTAAAAAAGGGTTGTTTTCCCTCTCTTCCCCTCCCCCAGCCCCCAAACCACCTCTTTTTTTAGCCAAACCAAATAAATTGAGCTTCTTCAGACTCAGGTTGTTTAATTTCAGAACAATTCCCTGATTTCCTTCCAAGAGGGGAGGAACAGGACCCAGCATTGTCCCCGTGTCACACACCCACAGAAATCATTCAAACAGTACCGTGGCTGTGGTGTCCCAACCACAAAATAATATGTTTATTTTTTTTTTCCACCACTTCTTTTTTTTTCTGTTTGTTTGTTTGTTGTTGTCATTTTATTGATAAAAACTACACAAAAACTAACTGATCATAATAATTAATAAAAAAACAAAACCAAAACCCAAACCAAAAAAGCAACGTTACACATTCTGCTGTGTTTTAGAAATTGTGTCAGCCAGTGAGTTGCACTAAATGCTCTTTAAAAGATTCTCCTTCTGATCCATTTCAAGCACTTCACTTCCATTTTGGTTCCCAAACGTCCACGAATTTTGTTTAACAAGCACCACTGGCCTGGAAATCTGAGTCGTGACTCCGTTGCAGTATTTCCCCCTTTTTTTGTTTTAGAGCCCAAAAAGGAATTAGAGTGTCAACAATGAAGCACAATGAAGATAAAAAAAATCAAAAGCCCCCTCCGTAGTGTACAGCCTGTGTCTTAAATGTACATGCACCCGAGTTTCTTTGTTTCTGCTGCATCAATTGCCAAGGTCCTTTTGGTTCAACATAAGCTTTAATGCCCATGTCTGAAGGTTGAAATATTAATGCTCAACCACTTAAAAAACAACCCCCCAAAAAATAACCCAACCCCCGAAAGGAAAAAAAGAAAATATAGAGCTATCTTTTGTTGGTTTAAAAAGAACAAAAATAGTCAACGGATCTTTGTAATAAACACTTAATAAGGGAACATGGCTGACCCTCCCCAGAGCCTCGCCCTCCCCACCCCATTTATTTTTTACCTGTGGTTCTCCTTCCCTGGAACCGTGCAATGTAGAAAAATCAAATATACAAACAAAACTCTTAATCCATCCCTTTATGTAGCTAGAGTGAAATCTATTTGTCGTCGCCGCCGTCGCTGTCGTTCTTTTTAATAAGAACTCGACAATCTCTCTCTCTCTCTCTCTCTCTCTCTTTAATATTTACACCGAGGAATTTGTTTGAAAGTTTAAAGCGAAGGGAAAAAATCCTGAAGTTTCTCCGCGCCGCGAGTTCCGCGCCGCGCCACCACCTCCTTGCCCTCGGGAGCGTTTCCCCGCTGGAACGGCGGCGTTGGAACAACCTTGCCTGGTCTCCTGCAGGACCAAAGGTCCCTCCCAGAGCTGTCCCCAAGAGGCGGTTGGCCAACGTTAGTTGGGTATTCTCTCGATGTAGATGGCGGGGGCGGCGGAGCGCGCGATGGTGGCGATGAAGCTGTGCTCGCGGCCCAGGTCCAGCGTGGAGGGCTCCGCCGGGTCCCTGGACACCGTCTCGTAGCCCTTGTTGACGTGGAGGGGCTTGTGGGCCTGGCAGTAGCCGATCACGGGCTGGTCGTAGCTGTAGTAGGGTAAGGTCTTCATGTGGTGAGGGACCTGCATGAGGAACGCGAGCAAAGAGCAGCAGATGAGCGTCGTGGTGGTGCAGCATCACCAGAAATCCCCACCCGGCCTCAATGACCAGAAATCCCAACCAGGCCTCAGTCACCAGAAATCCCAACCAGGCCTCAGTCACCAGGAATCCCAACGCGGCCTCAATGACCAGAAATCCCAACCCGGCCTCAGTCACCAGAAATCCCAACGTGGCTTAAATCACCAGAAATCCCAACCTGGCCTCAATGACCAGAAATCCCAGCCCGGCCTCAGTTACCAGAAATCCCAGTCCGGCCTCAATCACCAGAAATCCCAACGCGGCCTCAGTTACCAGAAATCCCAACACGGCTTCAATCACCAGAAATCCCAACCCAGCCTCAATCACCAGAAATCTCAACCCGGCCTCAATCACCAGAAATCCCAACCTGGCCTCAGTTACCAGAAATCCCAACGCGGCCTCAGTCACCAGAAATCCCAACGCGGCCTCAGTCACCAGAAATCCCAACCAGGCCTCAATGACCAGAAATCCCAACCAGGCCTCAGACACCAGAAATCCCAGCCTGGCCTCAATGACCAGAAATCCCAACATGGCCTCAATCACCAGAAGTCCCAACCAGGCCTCAATCACCAGAAATCCCAACCTCGCCTCAGTCACCAGAAATCCCAACCAGGCCTCAATCACCAGAAATCCCAACGCGGCCTCAGTCACCAGAAATCCCAACGCGGCCTCAGTCACCAGAAATCCCAACGCGGCCTCAGTCACCAGAAATCCCAACCAGGCCTCAATCACCAGAAATCCCAACGCGGCCTCAGTCACCAGAAATCCCAACACGGCCTCAATGACCAGAAATCCCAACCAGGCCTCAGACACCAGAAATCCCAACCCAGCCTCAATCACCAGATATCCCAACCAGGCCTCAGACACCAGAAATCCCAACCCAGCCTCAATCACCAGATATCCCAACCAGGCCTCAGACACCAGAAATCCCAACCAGGCCTCAATGACCAGAAATCCCAACCTGGCCTCAGTCACCAGAAATCCCAACCCGGCCTCAGTCACCAGAAATCCCAACCCGGCCTCAATGACCAGAAATCCCAACCCGGCCTCAATCACCAGAAATCCCAACCAGGCCTCAGACACCACAAATCCCAGCCTGGCCTCAATCACCAGAAATCCCAACCCGGCCTCAGTCACCAGAAATCCCAACCCGGCCTCAATGACCAGAAATCCCAACGCGGCCTCAGTCACCAGAAATCCCAACCCAGCCTCAATGACCAGAAATCCCAGCCTGGCCTCAATCACCAGAAATCCCAACACGGCCTCAGTCACCAGAAATCCCAACCAGGCCTCAATCACCAGAAATCCCAACGCGGCCTCAGACACCAGAAATCCCAACACGGCCTCAGACACCAGAAATCCCAACACGGCCTCAATCCCCTGGGATCAGCCCACAGGAGAAAGCTCTGAGGGCTCCCAGCTCCCTGCAGCACGTTCAGGTCCCTCTGGGGCAGCACTGCCAGGCTGGGAGAGCTGTGGGAGGAGGAAATGCTCCAGGGGGATCTGAGAGCCTCTCTTAGAGTGATAAAAGGGAAGGAGAAGGATTTTTTATATGGACAGTGGTTTTGCACTGCCAGAGGGATATTGGGATGGAATTCCTCCCTGGGATGGAGTTGCCAGAGCAGCTGTGGCTGCCCCTGGATCCCTGGAATTGTCCAGTGCCAGGTTGGAGCACCCTGGGACAGTGGAAAATGTGGGACCCATGGTGGGGCTGGATGGGCTTTGAGGTCTCCTCCAACCCCAAACCATTCCAGGATTCCATGGGCAGGTTTAGATGGAATTTTGGGAAGAAATATTGGGAGAGGGGCTGGGATGGAATTCCCAGAGCAGCTGGGATCCCTGGAAGTGCCCAAGGCCATGTTAGAGCCACCTGGTCTATGGAAAGTGTGGAACCCATGGTGGGACTGGAACGGGATGATTTTAAGGTCCCTCCCACGCCAAACAATTCCAGGATTCCATGATCTGTGTCCCCACTCCTGTATGGATCCTGCCTGGCAGTGCTGGAGCCAGAGCAGGGGGAGCTGCTCTCCCTCCCTCTCTCCCTTTCCCCAGTTTGTGGGCAGATGCTCAAACTGCTCCGTTCTGGCTCTTTTGGATGACCCAGCTCTGAAAAAACAAACCAAGGGGTTTGTAAACCCAGCAGCTTCCAAAAGCGCCTGGAAAGGTGCTGAGTGTTTCCAGAGCAGCCTGGGAATGGGAAAGGCAGAGGCAGCTGGCAGCAGAGGTGGTGCCAGCACAGCTGGAACATCTGTTTGTTGCTTCCAGGACAAAGCTGCTCACCCAAGGTCACGGTTCCCCGCGTTCTTTATCTCCCAACCTCCCTGAGATAAATCCTGTCCAAGCAGCTCCACTGCTGCTCACCAGAGCTGAGCACATCCACACCTTGTACAAATGGATTTCCAAACCCTGAATCCCAACTCTTCCTTATGTAAATCCTCAGAAACTGCCAGCCCCCCACCTGCTTTTTTTGCTTTTTTTCTTCTTTTTTTTTTCCCCACTTCCATAAATATTCCACGCTTGCAAATGTTAATCCTACGACTAAATATGATTTATGGCACAACATCAGATACAAATCTTTGCAGATAATTTTATCATCTGCAAGAGATGAGCTGATCAAGTCGAAAGAAATATGCTCTGAGGGAGAAAAACACATGTGGCAGGAGAGAGAGAGAGGCGAGAGTTGATTCTAACGCTGCCAGCAAACCTGAGCTCATTATAGCTGCAGATATCCTACACATAATCCAATCTTGGAACAAATGCCTTTTGATTTTCCAGGCTGAACTTTAAGTGAAGACCAGCAGAGCTAATTTCTCCCAAATTTTCATTGCTCCCAAAAAAAAGCATGGAAAAAGCAAAGGCGTTAAAGCTAATTGGGAAACTTTGCAGGGTCAGAGTTCCTCTTGATGTGGATCCCCTGCAGAACGCTGGAGAGATCCCAAAAACCCTTCCAAGAGCTGGAGTTCAGCTGCAGATTTGATTTGACACGGCAGCTGAGTGGCAGGGACGCAGAGGACAAGCTGCCGGGTGGAATTTGATGGTGAGACAGAGTAGGTGAAGTGTCTGGGAGAGGTGAAGGGTCTGTGGAGCTAAAGCTGAAGGAGAGGCCGCGTTCCAGAGACAGCGAGGAGACAGAGAAAGAAAAACAGAAAAACCACGAGGTCAATCTGCCCCCGACCTAGGAATTCCTCCGATAAAGAAGAATTAGTGCTAAGTGTCATGCAAGATGAATATGTATGAACTTATTGTGAAATTGTATGCATATGCATTTGGAAGGGGGATAAAAGGAGGTCTGAAATCTTCAGGGGCACGCATGCCCTTTTGGGGAGTCTTGCGTCCGGCGCGCATCGTAATAAAAGCATACCGGGCTTTACAACTTTTACAAGTTGTGAGGTTTCTTCTTTTCTCCGCAAAACAATGGGACAACTGTGCTCACTTGTGGCTTCACAGGAACGTGGATCTCCCCTGGATAGAGCAATATCCGTGCCAGTCCCTGCCTCAGCTTTAGGGCAGCTTTTTATGATCCCATAAAAGCCAAGGAGTGTTTGTGTTCCGGAGAGCCGAGGGATGGAGGTCCTGGCTGCAATAACGCACAGCCCATTGAGCACCTGAGGCCGGGCTGCAAGCTCCAACCTGAGGCAGGGCGTTGCAGAAATAAATTATAATATTGGCTTTTCGCAAATATGAAAATGGATTTTATGTGCGTGGTGTTCAAGTGACTTTGTTATAGATAGATAGTTATCTGAAATATATATCTATTTCAGATATATATTATAATATTCAGATATATATTATAATATTCAGATATATATTATAATATTGGCTTTTCGCAAATATGAAAATGGATCTTATGTGCGTGGTGTTCAAGTGACTTTGTTATAGATATATAGTTATCTGAAATATATATCTATTTCAGATATATATTATAATATTCAGATATATATTATAATATTCAGATATATATTATAATATTGGCTTTTCGCAAATATGAAAATGGATTTTATGTGCGTGGTGTTCAAGTGACTTTGTTATAGAGATATAGTTATCTGAAATATATATCTACTTCAGATATATATTATAATATTCAGATATATACTATAATATTGGCTTTTCGCAAATATGAAAATGGATCTTATGTGCGTGGTGTTCAAGTGACTTTGTTATAGAGTTTTTATTTCAGATATACGTATCTGAAATATATATATATTTAAGACAGATTATATTTATATTTATTATCTGAAATATATATATTCCAGATATATACTATAATATTGGCTTTTTGCAAATATGAAAATGGATTTTATGTGCGTGGTGTTCAAGTGACTTTGTTATAGAGATATAGTTTTTATTTCAGATATATGTGTATCTGAAATATATATCTATTTAAGATATATTATATTATATTTATTATCTGAAATATATGTATATATTTCAGATATATATTATTATATTATATATATTGGCTTTTTGCAAATATGAAAATGGATTTTATGTGTGTGGTGTTAATGTGACTTTGTTATAGAGATACAGTTTTTATTTCAGATATATATATGAAAAAGAGATATATTTAAGATATATTATATTATATTATATTATATTATATTAATTATCTTAAATATATTCATATATTTCAGAAATATAATATTGGCTTTTTGCAAATACGAAGATGGATTTTATGTGTGTGGTGTTAACGTGACTTTGTTATAGAGATATAGTTTTTATTTCTGTTGTTAATTAGGCTTAGACATCGTGGTGGAATAGCTGATATCAGGGTGTTTGTGCTAAAATTCCTGCTGGGATGGGATAACACCCAGCGCACACAGGATGAGCACACCTGCACCGATCTGCCAACCATCAGCACCCACCCTCTGCAGGCAGCGTGCACCAAGGCCCAAAAGCTGGAGGAGATAATAAAAAATGCACTAAAACCTGTCCTTGCCTGGAAAACAGCTCTGCATTTGCTGGGACACACAAGGGCTCAGTTTTTATTTCCTCTGAGGTGACTCCAGGTGACTCCTGAGCCCCCAAAAAGCCTTTCCAGTGCTGTGGTGTGTTCTTAAGTTCGTTAGTTTGCTCCCCCCATTTTCTGTATTACTTCCTGCTGCTACCCTGCCAGTTAGGTTGCTGTGGAAATGAAACTGCTCCTCCCTTGGTTTCTCTTATAAAGTGAAAGTTGTTTCCTCCTTGGGCTCAGTCAATCACTCCTTTTCTCCTCCCAGGTTTCGAGAATTTTCTTTTCTCTGGGAGGTATGGTTGGCTGTAGCCCCGGAGCCCCTCCTATGATTTATAACAGTTGGCTACTTTAGTATATCAGTTATGTTTCGTACCTCCAAATATGTATTTCTATTGGATAGCCGAGTTTCCCTGCCTTCTTCCCCCCTTTTCCCTTAAAACCCTCTCCTGCCCCTTGTTCGGGGCCATTTGCTGGGTGTTTCCCCTCCTTGTTGGTTCTTCTGGAATAAACCGACAGTTTACCCCCAGCAAGTGGTCGCCTCCTAATTCGTCTCTCACCGCGCTGCTCCGAGCTATCCCCCAGCTCAGCCCGAGGCCAAGACACCGAGGGGGGCTGGCTTCAGATGCGCAGGGGCCCTGGCCTTCGCCCCTCACCAGACAGCCGGATCCCAGGGGCGTTCACGCCCCCGCGCATTCCAGGACACAGCCTTGCTGCAGCTCTGGGGACAATCGCGCCAGCACTCACCCAGGAAAATGATGGAAAACACCGGGGATGCTGTTCACAGCACACAAAGCCGTTACCATTCTATTTTTACAGATCCAGAGATCAACAAAACACGTTCAATATCATCTAAGCTGCAGAGAATTAATTTTAGAAGTGTTTTTGTTCTAGGTTCTGAGGTAATTTATTTTTTTTTTCCCACTCCTGCTATGGAACTAATACCTGAGACGCTCAGATATAACCTTGCACAAGTCGTTTTATGAGCTGTAAAATGAGAAGCTTCAGCCCTGCCCCTGCTTGTCCTTGGAGTCTGGAGCTCTTTGAGGTGAGGACTGTTTGTGCAGAGACTGAAACAACCCAGCTGTGACCTGAGCTGGGCCTGTTCAGCTGCTTTGGCCTCCAAGAAGACAAAAAAAATTAAAAAAAAAATCAGAACAAATTCCAGTAAGGTAAAATTTAAAAAAATCCAGAGAAATAAATACAGCCCTGGGATCGCGGGGGTGGAGTCTCCATCCCTGGGGGGATTTAACATGGAATCATGGAATGGTTTGGGTTGAAAAGGACCTTAAAGCCCATCCAGTGCCATGGGCAGGGACATTTTCCACTGTCCCAGTTGGCTCCAACCTGGCCTTGGACACTTCCAGGGATGGGGCAGTCACAATTCTCTGATTTGCTGTGATCCTGCACAGCATTTTCTGAAAATCTTCTCTTTAATTTTTCTCTTTTCATTTCCATTTTCAATTCTAAAACCAGCACTGCCCAATTTTTATCCGAAGCACTGAAAGTTTTTGCAGCAGGAAAACAGAAATCAGCAGGAGGACGAGCCCCAGAATCAGACACACAATGAACATTTTGGGTCTGGCCTTTATGGCAGAACTCTGATCCTTCCCTGGGAGGGTGGAGAGGGGATGGGATGGAATTCCCAGAGGATCTGGGGCTGCCCTGGATCCTTGGAAGTGTCCAAGTCCAGGCTGAAGAACCTTGGGACAGTGGGACATGTCCTTGTCATGGCAGGGGTGGCACTCGATGGGCTTTGAGGTCCCTTCACACCCAAACCATTCCATGGAGATTTCATTATTCTATCCAAAATTATTTCATTATTCTCTCCAAAACTACAACCAGCTAATTAAGCAAAGCCTGGGGTTGTTCCCCTGTGAGAGGCGGAAGTTTTCAGCGAGTTTAGGCCTGGATTAGTTTCCCAGTATTGACTTCTCAAGCCCACACCCCACAGATCTCCACTCTAAACGTAATAAATGTTGCACCCAAGCAGCCACACACTTCAAACAGGAGCACAATTTACACAAATCCCCAGCTACAGGAGGAAGACAAAAGGTTTAGCGGTGGGAGTTTAAGGAATGCAAATCCTCCTCGTCAAAGCCCAAGTGACACTGGAGAGGTTCCCAGCTCAGCAGCTTTGCTGCAGTGCTCCCCTCAAAAACAGCTGGAGCAGCTGGAGCTGCCCAAAATTCAGGGAGATTCTGGCCTGAATGAAAAGGTGTTAACCAAAATTCAGGGAGAATCTGGACTGCATGAAAAGGTGTTAACCAAAATTCAGGTTGATTCTGGCCTGCATTGAAAGGGTGTTACCTGAAATTGAGGGAGGATGTGGCCTATATCAAAAAGGTGTTACCCAAAATTCAGGAAGATTCCGGCCTACAAGAAAAGGTGTAAACCAAAATTCAGGGAGAATCTGGCCTACAAGAAAAGGTGTTACCCAAAATTCAGGGAGAATCTGGCCTGCATGAAAAGGTGTTACCTGAAATTTAGGGAGAATCAGGCCTGCATCAAAACGGTGCTACCCAAAATTCAGGTTGATTTGGGCCTGCATTGAAAAGCTGTTACCTGAAATTTAGGGAGATTCTGGCTTGAATGAAAAGGTGCTACCCAAAATTCAGGTTGATTTGGGCCTGCATTGAAAAGGTGTTACCCAAAATTCAAAATGGTGTTACCCAAAATTCAGGTTGTTTCGGGCCTGCATGAAAAGGTGTTACTCAAAATTCAGGTTCATTCAGGCCACCATTGAAAAGCTGTTACCTGAAATTTAGGGAGATTCTGGCTTGAATGAAAAGGTGCTACCCAAATTCAGGTAGTACCAACTATTCAAATAATAACCAAAAATTCAGGTTGATTCTGTTCTGCATTGAAAAGGTGTTACCCAAAATTCAAAATGGTGTTACCCAAAATTCAGGTTGATTTGGGCCTGCATGAAAAGGTGTTACTCAAAATTCAGGTTCATTCAGGCCTGCATTGAAAAGCTGTTACCTGAAATTTAAGGAGATTCTGGCCTGAATGAAAAGGTGTTAACCAAAATTTAGGGAGAATCTGTTCTGCACTGAAAGGTGTTACCTGAAATTCAGGTTGATTTGGGCCTAAATGAAAAGGTGTTAAGCAAAATTCAGGGAGATTCTGGCCTGCATCAAAATGGTGTTAACCAAAACTGAGGGAAATTCTGGCCTGCATGAAAAGGTGTTACCTGGAATTCAGGTTGATTCTGGCCTGCATTGAAATGGTGTTACCCAAAATTCAGGTTGATTTTGTTGTGCCCTGAAAAGGTGTTACCTGAAATTTAGGGAGAATCTGGCCTGGTGTTAAATGGTGTTACCCAAAATTCCAAATGGTGTTACCCAAAATTCAGGTTGATTCTGTTCTGTATTGAAAAGGTGTTACCCAAAATTTAGGGAGAATCTGTTCTGCATTGAAAGCTGTTACCCGAAATTCAGGTTGATTTGGGCCTACATGAAAAAGTGTTAACCAAAATTCAGGGAAATTTTGGCCTACATGAAAGCTGTTTACTAAAATTCAGGTTGAATCTGTTCTGCATTGAAAAGGTGTTACCTGAAATTTAGGGAGAATCTGGCCTGCATGAAAAGGTGTTACCCAAAATTCAGGGAGAATCTGGCCTGGTGTTACCCAAAATTCCAAATGATGTTACCTAAAATTCAGGTTGATTTGGGCCTGTATTGAAAAGGTGTTACCCAAAATTCAGGTTGATTCTGGCTGGCATCAAAATGGTGTCACCCAAAATTTAGGTTCATTCTGGCCTGCATGAAAAGGTGTTACCCAAAATTCAGGGAAATTCTGGCCTGGTGTTAAATGGTGTTACCCAGAATTCAGGTTGATTTGGGCCTGCATGACAAAGGTGTTACCCAAAATTCCAAATGGTGTTACCCAAAATTCAGGTTCATTCTGGCCTGCATGAAAAGGTGTTACCCAAAATTCCAAATGGTGTTACCCAGGATTCAGGTTGATTCTGTTCTGCATACAAAGGTGTTACCCAAAATTCCAAATGGTACTACCCAAAATTCAGGTTGATTCTGTACTGCAAGACAAAGGTGTTACCCAAAATTCCAAATGGTGTTACCCAAAATTCAGGTTGATTCTGTTCTGCAAGACAAAGGTGTTACCAAGGCATCCAATCATGCAAATGCAGGGACCCACACTGCAATCTGCATTCTTTGTCTTTTTGTGTTCCTTTGACACAACACTGAATTCTATCAGCTTTACTTAGGTTGAAAATGTCTGGGAGTGTGATTACCACACATGAAAGTTCTATTAAAAATAGTCAGAGTTTGGAATTCAGCCTGGACTTCTGTTTTTTGTAGGTGTAGCATTCAAAACCTGGATTTTTAGCCAAGCATCAATAAAAAATCCTTATTCTGGAACTTGGAAAGAGCAGCATTATTACAGGGATGTAACCTCTCCATATTCCCACTGGATTCAGGGAGTTTTCAAGGATTTGGACTGGGGTCTGAGTGATGCTGAGTGACCTCATTTCCAGAGTGCTTTTCCCTCTCTCTCTCACCTCTCCTGTGTTGTTAAACACTCACACATTCTTAATTCCTTGCTCTGCCTCCCAACAGGACACCTCAGACACGCTGGAATCCAGCCCAACATGATCTCCAGGATGTGACACCTCCCTACCAAGCAATTCCAGGAGGGAAATGCCAACTTCTGTGCCCAGCTGCAGCTCCTGCTCGGGTATTTCCCTCTGTGCTCACAGCAGCAGCCTCATTGCAGGGCATCGAGCAGGCACGACCTCTTTCCTTCACTTCAATCAGATGAAATCACCCATTCTCAGGATGAAACAATTCCCTGGTGTTGGTTAAATCAAATTTGGCCGCCCAGATTTTGGGAACAGGTTGTATTGTGCTGGAAATACAATGAGTTTGTTCTCTGTGCTCATTTTGGAGGATGGATTTCTCAGCATCCATCATCCTGCAGAGTAGGAAAACTCCTTTTGGAGACCCAGGAATGGCCGTGGCTGTCTGGGTGACTCACTGCCAGAATTCCCAATACTGCCAGAATTCCCAATAGGAGACAGAGATGGAATCTGTGGAGGGAATCAGGCAGGCATGACCTCCCTGACTCACCTCAAACAGATGAAATCATCCATTCTCAGGTTGAAATAATTTCCTGGTGTTTGTTAAATCAAACTTTTGGGAGCAGGTCTGAATTGTGCTGGAAATACAATGAGTTTGTTCTTTGTGCTCATTTTGGAAGATGGATCCCTCAGCATCCATCATCCTGCAGAGCAGAAAAAGTCTTTGTGGAGATTCAGGAATGGCCGTGGCTGTCTGGGTGACTCAGTGCCAGAATTCCCAACAGGAGCCAGGGATGGAATCTGTGGAGGGGATCAGGCAGGCATGACCTCCCTGCCTCACCTCAACCAGATGAAATCACCCATTCTCAGGTTGAAACAATTCCCTGGAGTTTTTTAAATCAAACTTCGGCCACCCAGGTTTTGGGAACAGGTCTGAATTGTGCTGGAAATATGATGAGTTTGTTCTTTGTGCTCATTTTCCCTCAGCATCCATCATCCTGCAGAGCAGGAAAAGCCTTTGTGGAGGCTCAGGAATGGCCGTGGCTGTCGGGGTGACTCAGTGCCAGAATTCCCAACAGGAGACAGGCAAATGGAATCTAAGGAAGGACTGGCAAGCCCAGCAGTCTCTGGGGAGAAGTTTGGATGGAGAGGAGTTTGTTTTCTCCCTGAAAGGAGACGGTGCAAAGGCTCACGCTGTCACAGGAGCCTCAGACAAATGACTGCTCCAGAAAGAGCCTAAACCCAGATCCTGGCAGGGAAAATGATGAATTTCTGAGTCCCAGGCTGTCTCAGCTGGCTCAGTCTGGACACCTGGGCTTTATCCAGGCACTGTTCAGACATCTCTGCAGTTCAACTCCTTCCATTCTGGTGCCTCTGTTTTCCAAGAGGAGGAACACCCTGGTTTGAAATCTCAACATCTGCTCCGTCCCTGCTGATGGAGGCTGCCAGGGCACAACCAGCCCTGCCCTACAGGGGACACATTTCCCTTCTTAAACAACAAAACCTCAGCATGAATATTCCCTGGTAGCTCAGCATCATGTGGTTTGACATTTGCTGGTAATCTCTAATCCAGGTAAACTGATTCTTGTGGAAATGCTTGCCCGGTTAATGATTAGATGAATTAATTACACACAACTTTAGGAGCTGTGGAAATTCAGAGTTGCTAAACATGGCAGAGACGTTTTCTCATTAGCACTAATATTTAGCATCATGACTTCATTGGTGAATTAAGGGGACACATTTCCCTTTTTAAACAATAAAAACTCAGCATGAATATTCCTGGTAGCTGAACATCATCTGGTTTGACATTTGCTGGTAAACTGATTCTTGTGGAAATGCTTGCCCAGTTAATGATTCCATGAATTAATTACACCCAACTTTAGGAGCTGTGGAAACTCAGGGTTACAAAATGTGGCAGCGATTTTCTCTTTAATGCTAATATTTAGTCTCAGAGCACCATGACTTCATTGGTGAATTAGAGGGACACATTTCCCCCTTTAAACAGCATGAATATTCCCTGGTAGCTCAACATCATCTGGTTTGACATTTGCTGGTAATCTCTAACCCAGGTAAACTGATTCTTGTGGAAATGCTTGCCCAGTTAATGATTAGATGAATTAATTACCCACAACTTTAGGAGCTGCGGAAACTCGGAGTTACAAAACGTGGCAGCGATGTTTTCTCATTAGCGCTAATATTTAGTCTCAGAGCACCATGACTTCATTGGTGAATTAGCATCGGAGCTGTTGATAAATCAAATTCAGAGTTCATTTCCAAGCCGATCATAATTTAGAGTAAAAATAAGCAAGATGTTCTGTGGTAGCGCGGTGATTAGCGGAGCACGCGGCTTCACCTCAGAGACAGATTGATTGGGCACATTAGGCAGACAGAGCTGGGATAAACAATTCCAGCGCATTTCACGCCGCTGAAAAATCACAGGCAACGGCCCTGGAACATCCCTTTGGAGGCAGAGCAGAAAAATATCCCTATTCAGGAAAATGCCCCATCAAACATTCCCATCAAACACATTCCGAAGGACAAGCGCGGGCGCTGAGCTCAGCGCTGAAATATGAGCAGGTCTGTGTGCTCTGCTTCTGCTTGGAACAGACACAAAAGCGCCTGGCTGCTGTTTGGAGCAGGCCTTTTGTTCTGCAGTTCATGTTTCCTCAGGTAATTCTCATTGATTAAAACAAAAGAATCAAAAATCTCATTTATTAAAACATTTAGAGCGTGCTTGGCTCTGAGGGGGGTTGGTGAGCTCTGCTGTCACTGAGCTGGGCCCTGTGGCACCTGAGCAGCTCAGGAAAGAAGAAAAAGGAAATCTGCCAGCTGCAGTTCTGCAGGTTTAGGTGAAGGTCTTCAAGCTCCTCAATCAGCCCAGGATTTCTGAGAGTTGCAGATCCCACTGGGGTTGGTACCTCTGTTAGGCCAAAATCTCTCTGAATTTTGGGTAACGCCAAAAGCTGGGGTTGGAGGTGCAATTCCCACAGTCAGTCTCTAGCAATTTGAGTAAATTTCCAATTTACTTTCCACTGTAGACAGAATCCATCCTGGATTCTCTCTTTTTTCCTCCCAGATCACATCCATGGTCTTTGCAGCTGCCACCAGGGCTGAGGGAGGAGTTGGCAGCCTCAGGCTGGAGAAAAGGTCCCACAGGACATTGAGCCACTGCCCCAAAATCAGGAGTTTCAGAAAAAAAACACCAACAATCTGTTGGTTTTATCCAGGAAATCCAGGACAACCTGCTGAACATCCACCGAGGGCTGGCATTCCATGGGGATGTGGCAGATTTGGAGCCTAAATTCTACAAAATTATCATTAATAACTTGTTAATTCTTGTATTTTTATGGGGATGAGACCCCGAAATTGGCATGGACTGACAGAAGAGAGGTCTTTGTATGGAAAATGTAGAGAAACATTTTCTCTGCGTGGGACAAAGATGCTGCAGCCCCCAGTTCCTGTTAAAGGTCTATTTGTAGCTCATAAAAAGCCAACTGATAATTAGTAACTACAGGAATTAAACAAACATCATTGTGTTAGATGTGATTAGAGGCACATTAACCTAAGAAATTGCACATCTTGGTAATAAGCAATTTAGGAATCTATGGGATTATATAATACTTCATAGAATTGGTCAATTTAATACAAACTGAATTAAAATCCAGCTATTAATTTCTAATTTGAGATGAAAGCATTCACCGACTTCTAAACCATCCTCAGGCCAGCCTGGGTGCGGCAAAGAGAGAACTTTTATGATTTATTGGGTCACCCTTGCCGAGTGCATCCCAGGTTTTAAAGCCCTGTAACATCACACTGACAGTTCCACTGACACTGTGAACTGAATTTGAAGATTTCCTCGCCCTCTCTACAGATAAATTCCTAATCCTTCTCTCCAATCACACAAATGCCTTCCCCTTTAAAGCAGAACCTCTCCACGGACTCTTTAGCTGAGTGTGTTTTTCTAGAGATCAGGAGAAAAATCATCCACACCCCACTGCTCCCTCCATGGGCAGATTTGATCTTTCAATCAGGAAATGAAAAGGTTTCCCTAAAGGAAACTCCCAGAAAGAAGAAAAAGCCTTCTAAGCCTTGTTATTGTTCCTTGGGCAAAATATTTCTTTTAAATGGCTTGATCTGTTTTTTTATGACGTGTCTGGCTCCTGAAGAAAAGCCCCACTGATGAAAAACTCGGCATGAGATGCACAGGAACCTTTGATTTTCTGCCTTGGAGGGCTGATCAAATAAACAAATTATCTAGATATTCTAATTAGAAAGCCATTAATAATTGCTTTGAGCGCTCTTGGGATTGTTTCCTCTGGAAGTCGATAGGGATGGAAGCTTGGGGATGAAACAAAGAATGAGTCCCTCAAACACAGCACAGTCCTTTGGAGGAGTTCTTATCCACAGGTAGAAAAACCCCATTGGGAGCCTCTCCATATCTTTGGGTGCACAGACTTTCCAAAATTTTAGTCAGCTCAGCCTTTATTTAGACACTTAAAGCTAATTTTTCCCCAGGAATTTGTGCTCCCCACTCATGCAGAGCTGCAAACTGAATTGAGTGAACTCAACCTCTCAGGCCAGGCCAAAGGTGCCTCCAGCCCAAAAGATCACAAGGAAATGGCAAAAAAAGGGTCAAAAAATCCCATAATGACACCCCAAGAGCCTTCTCCTGACCTCCAGCACTCCCAGCTTGCTGAATTCCTGTTTCAGCCCCAAAATTCCATGGACCTGGACCTTCCATGGTATTTCAGGGCCTGCCTGGAAGGCCCAGCTCCATGGAATTTGGGCCTGCAGCACAGACTTTTCAAAATTTTAGCCAACTCAGCTTTTATTTAGCCACTTAAAGCTCTTTTTTCCCCCAGGGATTTGTGCTCCCCACTCATGGCAGAGCCGCAGACCAAACTGAGTTTGAACTCAAACTCTTAGGCCAGGCCTAAGGTGCCGCAAAGAAAGAGCAGAAAAGGGATCAAGAATCCCACAATGACACCCCAAGAGCCTTCTCCTGACCCCCAGCACTCCCAGCTTGCTGAATTCCTGCTGTTTCAGGCCCAAAATTCCATGGACCTGGACCTTCCATGGTATTTCAGGGCCTGCCTGGAAGGCCCAACTCCATGGAATTTGGGCCTGCAGCACAGACCTTCCAAAAGTTTAGCCAACTCCTGCAGCACAGACCTTCCAAAAGTTTAGCCAACTCCTGCAGCACAGACCTTCCAAAATTTTAGTCAACTCAGATTTTATTTAGACACTTTAAGCTCTTTTTTCCCCAGGGATTTGTGCTCCCCACTCATGCAGAGCTGCAGACTGAATTGAGTTTGAGCTCAACCTCTCAGGCCAGGCCAAAGGTGCCACAAAGAAAGAGCAGAAAAAGTGTCAAGAATCCCATAATGAATCCCCCAGACCCTCAGCACTCCCAGCTTGCTGAATTCCTGCTGTTTCAGCCCCAAAATCCCATGGAGCTGGACCTTCCATCATATGCCAGAGCATCATGTGAGGAATGGGGCACATTCTTAAAAAAAAATGGAATTATGGCGATAAAGGGAAAGGTGCAGTTGCTCTTCCATGTGGTGATCCAAGAGATGGCAACTGCTCCCTCCATTAGTCCCAACAAATAAATCCAGGATTTAATAGGAACATCTGATCCTGCTGCTGCCATGGTGACAGATGAAGGAGCTGCAGAATGAGGGGAATAAGTCTCTGTCTCATATTCAAACTCTGCTTTTCATTAGATCTGCCCAGAATTGATGGGCTGCAAAAGAGCTCTCCAGGAATTGATGGCTTCTCCAAAGGTTTTTAAATACTGTTTCAAGTTGTGCATTGATCCTGTGCATCAAGAGAACAAAAACTGTGTTTCCTAAAGCAGGCTGAAATTGTACAATATTTTGTCCTAAAGATATGAGAAGATATAAACAAAACACCGGGTATCAAACAACACCAGCATGAGAAGAAAGGGATAAAAAAAATGGGAAATTTTCCTGCATTGTTACCTATTTATCCTAGACACTAAAGGTTTTGGCTGCAATCAGGTGAATCTCAATCCATGTTGATTAAAAAATTGCTTAGAACCACATTTTTAATTGGCATATTTGTAACTGGCCCCAATTGCATTTAATATGGCAATATTAGAAATATAAATGATATCCAGCTCCTGCAGCCCCAGTAAACTCTAAGAGGACAAAGTCCATAATTTGAAATTCAATGCTCAATGCTGGCCTAAAAGAGCAAATAATTTGGGGTTTTTCAGTCATCTCAAGGGGTCGTTCTTTACAGAAAATGGGTGTCAAAGGAAGGGATGAGTGGAGGAAAAATGAAATGAGAGAGATGGAGGAAAACCGAGAGAGATGAAGGAAAAAGGAGAGAGATGGAGGAGAAATATATATATACATATAAAATATATATGTACATATAAAAATATAGATTAAAATATATTTTATATATAATGTATTTAAAAATAAATATATAAAATAAAAAATATATACACATATATAAAATACATATAATACATTCATATAGAAAACCTATATAAAAATATATACACATATATATTTTTATATATAATATATATTTTATATATGTATAATATATAAAATAAATATATATAAAATATATATGCATATACACATATAGTAGAAAAATATACATATATATACACACATACACATATATATGCATACATATATACATATATATACAGATACATGTATATTTTATATATATATTTATATATAATTTTAATATATATTATTTATATATAATTTTTAATATATATATATATAAAATATATATTTTATATATATTTTATATATATTTTATATATATTTTATATATATTTTATATATATTTTATATATATATATATGTATATGCCTGGTTAATTTTCTTCTTTTCCCCACTGCCCAGCCTGCATAGCAAGCAAATATCCCAGATGGAATGAACCAATAAGAGATTTAAAAACCGTTGGCTTTAGAGATCTCCAAGCTTGCATTACTACATGAATACAACCCTGTCCAGGACAGAGCATCCCCAGCACTGTCAGGATGCTCCTGGAGCAGCTGCCAGGAGCCAAATCTGCCCTTTCCACACAGAGATGTGAGAATTTCTCTGGAAAAGCAGAGTTCAGTCCCATCCAGGGGAAGGAAGCGATTTCCCCGCCCAGCTGAGCGCTCTTGGATGCAGCCAGGAGAGGGCTGCCGAGCACCTGAGTCACTGCAGGACGCGAAACAACACAAACACTGCTGCTGTTCTCAAGGTGCAAAAGGGAACTTTATTTCCTGGCTCCAACATTTATAAATTTCCAATAGTGACAGTGGGTTGGAGGGTGAATGTGTGGTGGTGTTCACAGAGGTCCCAGGATGAGGGAAGAGATGAGAATCTCGAATCCATGTTTCAGAAGGCTGATTTATTATATTAATATATGTATTATATTGAAAGAAAATTATATATTAGAAGCATACTAAAAGAATAGAAGAAAGGATTTATTAAGAAGGCTTGAAAGGAATAGAAAGGAATGATAACAAAATCTTGTGACTGAGAGAGTCTGTGATTGGCCATTAATTAGAAACAACCCCATGAGACCAATCCCAGATGCACCTGTTGCATTCCACAGCAGCAGATAACCATTGCTTACATTTCGTTTCTGAGGCCTCTCATATTCTCAGGAGAGAAGATCCTAACGAAAAGATTTTTCATAGAATGTGTCTGTGGCAGGCTGACAGCACCACCCCTCCAATGACACTGGACAAACCAACCGTCCATCAAATTTCTCCTTCTCCATAAAAGAATGCAAAACAATGAGTTATTTAGAGAAAGTGTGTTGGCAAAAGAAAACGGAACTTTGAAAATTAGACCTGGACTGCAAAAAGATTCAATCCAATGGGTTTACTGGAAAAATATAAATTTCATTAAACTCAGGGTTCCTCAATGAGGCTGCTCCAGGTCTTGTCCAGCCTGGCCTTGGGCACTGCCAGGGATCCAGGAGCAGCCACAGCAAATCTGGGAATTCCATCCCAGCCCATCCTCACCCTCACAGGGAGGAATTTCTTTCCCTTTCCTGGCTCTACCACCATCTGGAACAATCACCCAATACCTGCTCCACCAGTAAAATCCCCTCTAAAACACTGGGAGGAGAAATCTGAAGACGAATAAACCTCTCATCATCCAAAATCTGCTGTTTGCTGTGCCCAGAGGCCTCGACAAAAGCTGGAGCTGCTCCTGGTACCCGACGCTTGCGAGCCCTTGCCCTGCAGAGCTTGTGCTCCAGACAGGAGTGACAGATGAAGGGTGGGAGAAAGGAAAATAGCAAACAAGAAAAAAAGATCTCGCACAGATTGAGGGACAGATTTTTCCACGAGCTAAACACATGAATACAGAGCTTTTATCCCCAAATGACTCCCCCTGTCATGTGGCCGTGTGTGTGTGTGCTGGGGAGTGCAGGCAGCCCAGGAGGAGCAGGAGTTGGTGGTGGGTACACGGTGTCGCAGACATCTTTTCATGAAAAATCCTTTCCTTGGGGTTTTTCCTCCTGAGAAGCTGAGAGGCCTCAGGAACAAAATGTAAACACTGATTATCTGTGGCTGTGGAATGCAACCAATCTGTGATTGGGGTTGTTTCTAATTAATGGCCAATCACAGCCCAGCTGGCTTGGGCTCTCTGTCCGAGCCACAAACCTTTGTATTCATTCCTTTCTATTCTTAGCTAAGCCTTCTGATTAAATCCTTTCTTCTATTCTTTTAGTATAGTTTTAATGTAATATATCACAAGAAGGAATCCTTTAAAAAAATCCAGACGTCCTTGGAAGGTGCTTATCAAAACCTCAGGGATGTGTAGAGCAAGCGTGTTAAAAAGGGATCTTGGCTATGAATTGATTCCATGGCTGGATGAATGTCGCAGACATCTTTTCATTAAAAATCCTGTCCTTGGGGGTTTTTCCTCCTGAGAAGCTGGGAGGCCTCAGGAACAAAATGTAAACATTGATTATCTGCGGCTGTGGAATGCAACCAATCTGTGATTGGTCTCATGTGGTTGTTTCTAATTAATGGCCAATCACATCTGGCTCAGACTCTGTCCGAGACACAAACCTTTGTTATCATTCCTTTCCATTCTTAGCTATCCTTCTGATGAGAACCTTTTTTCTATTCTTTTAGTATCATTTTAATGTAATATATATAATAAAATAATAAACCAAGCCTTTTGAAACATGGAGTCAGATCCTCATCTCCTTCCTCATCCTCAGACCCCTGTGACCACGGTCACACACGCGGTGTCCACACATCCCCAGTGCCAGGACTGGCACCAACCAGGCTCCCAGCACCCCTCAGCAGCACCACAACGGGGCCTTGATGCTCCCCCAGCAAGAGAAAGATGTTACAATCCTAATAAACCTTTCCTATATTTAATATTTGTGTGTTTTCCTAACCCCTGAGTTTCCTGCTGGATTTTTGGCTGAGGCTGATGTTAATGGAATCCTTGGATGGTGACCCCAGTGCAGTCACTCAAGGACCACAGTGACAAAAAACCTTCTGGGGAAGTCACCAGAATGGGGTTTAGAACCCTCAGAATCTCAGATTCTTGCCCCAGTGTTGCAAATCAAGGGCCATCAATTCTGTTCCAAAAACTCCTCCGGTTCAGAAAAGCGAAACCATTAAATTGTTTCTGCAGCCCAACACAATTTCATTTTATGAAAATTTATAAAATTTTTATTTTAATATAAAATAAAATAATGTATAAATATATTAAATATAAAATAAATAAAATAAATATATTAATATTAATAAGTAATATATTTAACATAATTAATATTAAAATGTTATCATTAATATAATAACACACATATATAATTAATATATAGTTAAATACATATATAAATAAATATGAAAAAAATATATTAAATATAAAATAAAGCACCCCTGAGTCTCCTTTTCTCCAGGCTGAACACCCCCAGGATGATGCAATTAAGTGCAGATTTGGCAATTTCGTGCCTTAAAAACTCTTTTAGCTGTGCTGTCCATGCCAGAATCCAGCAGCAGGAGGTTTTGGGGAGGTTTTGGGAGGGTTTGGAGCGCAGCTGCAGGAGCTGAGCTCTCATCTTCAAAGGCAGATCTGACCTCACCGAGCTCAGCTCATTCCCACCAACTGTTTGCCTCCCACCAAAGCTGCTTCCTGTTAATTTGTGTTCCTTTGATGTTGTCAGATCCCAAACCTCCCAGCTGTCCCCCAGCTCCTTCACCTGGCTGTCCCTGTGTCCTTCTCAGAGCCCCTTCCCACGTCTGGACCCCAGATTAACACTCTCCATCTTTTACGAATAAATCCACAATTTGGGAATGAGGTTTCTGCTCTTTTTTTTCTGAATTTTTCCAGCCAGGGCTTGATCCAAACTCAAGGAAATAAAAAATGAGCAAAGGAACTGCAGCCCAAGCACCCTAAACAAGCCCAAAAGAGATTTTAGGTTTGAGAACTGATGGAGATTGGCAGGTAAATGTGAGTGGAACAGGATTTATGTGAAGCCTTTCCAAAGACTGAGATCCTTGGATATTTTTCCAAGTGCCACATCCAGCAACAGCCCCAGCAGAGCTCAGGGAGCAGCAGATGTGTGGCTGGCGGTGGCTGGGAATGAGAGCAACGTTTTTGAGCAGCCCTTTTCCTGCTGGTGCCGTGGGAACCAGGATGGGATCCATCAATCCTTCTCCCAGGGAAGGATCCATCAATCCTCCTCCCCGGGATGGATCTCAACTAATGGAATCCAGGGATGGATCCATCAGTCCATCAATCCTTCTCCCGAGGATGGATCTCAGCTCATGCAGTGAATTTTTCAGGAGTGGATCCATCAGTCCTTCTCCCAGGGAAGGATCCATCAATCCTCCTCCCCGGGATGGATCTCAGCCCATGGAATCCAGGGATGGATCCATCGGTCCTTCTCCTTCTCCCAGGGATGGATCCATCAATCTTCCTCCTTCTCCCAGAGATGGATCCATCAATCCTCCTCCTTCTCCCATGCATGGATCTGAGCTCATGAAATCCCCAGGAGTGGATCCATCAGTCCTTCTCCCAGGGTGGATCCATCAGTCCTTCTCCCAGGGTGGATCCATCAGTCCTTCTCCCAGGGTGGATCCATCAATCTTCCTCCCAGCTGTGGATTTCAAGTCATGGGATCCAGGGATGGATCCATCAGTCCTTCTCCTTCTCCCAGGGATGGATCTCAGCTCATGGAATCCCCAGGGGTGGATCCATCAATCCTTTTCCCAGGGATGGATCTCAGCTCTTGGGATCCAGGGGTGGATCCATCAATCCTCCTCCCCGGGATGGATCTCAGCCCATGGAATCCAGGGAGGGATCCATCAATCTTCCTCCTTCTCCCAGAGATGGATCCATCAATCCTCCTCCTTCTCCCAGAGATGGATCCATCAATCCTCCTCCTTCTCCCACGCATGGATCTGAGCTCATGGAATCCCCCCCAGGGATGGATCCATTCTCCCAGGGAAGGATCTCAACTAATGGAATCCAGAGATGGATCCATCAATCCTTCTCCCGAGGATGGATCTCAGCTCATGCAGTGAATTTTTCAGGAGTGGATCCATCAGTCCTTCTCCCAGGGTGGATCCATCAATCCTCCTCCCAGCTGTGGATTTCAAGTCATGGGATCCAGGGATGGATCCATCAGTCCTTCTCCTTCTCCCAGGGATGGATCTCAGCTCATGGAATCCCCAGGGGTGGATCCATCAATCCTTTTCCCAGGGATGGATCTCAGCTCTTGGGATCCAGGGGTGGATCCATCAATCCTTCTCCCAGGGATGGATCTCAGCCCATGGAATCCAGGGAGGGATCCATCAATCTTCCTCCTTCTCCCAGAGATGGATCCATCAATCCTTCTCCTTCTCCCACGCATGGATCTGAGCTCATGGAATCCCCAGGGGTGGATCCATTCTCCCAGGGAAGGATCTCAACTAGTGGAATCCAGGGATGGATCCATCAATCCTTCTCCTTCTCCCAGGGATGGATCTCAGCCCATGGAATCCAGGGATGGATCCATCAATCCTTCTCCTTCTCCCAGGGATGGATCTCAGCCCATGGAATCCAGGGATGGATCCATCAGTCCTTCTCCTTCTCCCGAGGATGGATCTCAGCTCATGCAGTGGATTTTCCAGGAGTGGATCCATGATCCATCAATCCTTCTCCCAGGGATGGATCCATCAATCTTCCTCCTTCTCCCAGACATGGATCCATCAATCCTCCTCCTTCTCCCATGCATGGATCTGAGCTCATGGAATCCCCAGGGGTGGATCCATTCTCCCAGGGAAGGATCTCAACTAATGGAATCCAGAGATGGATCCATCTAATCCTTCTCCCAGGGATGGATCTCGGCTCATGCAGTGAATTTTCCAGGAGTGGATCCATCAATCCTCCTCCCAACTGTGGATTTCAAGTCATGGGATCCAGGGATAGATCCATCAGTCCTTCTCCTTCTCCCAGGGAAGGATCTCAGCTCTTGGGATCCAGGGGTAGATCCATCAATCCTTCTCCCAGGATGGATCCATCAATCCTTCTCTCAAGGATGGATCTCAGCTCTTGGGATCCAGGGGTAGATCCATCAATCCTTCTCCCACGATGGATCCATCAATCCTCCTCCTCCCAGAGATGGATCCATCAATCCTTCTCCCAAGGGTGGATTTCAGCTCTTAGGATTCAGGGGTGGGTCTCAGCTCATGGAATCCAGGAGTGGATCCATCAACCCTTCTCCCAACTGTGGATTTCAAGTCATGGGATCCAGGGATGGATCCATCAATCCTTTTCCCAGGGATGGATTTCAGGTCATGGGATCCAGGGTGGATCCACCAATCCTTATCCCAGAGTGGATCCACCAATCTTTCTCCCAAGGATGGATCTCAGGTCGTGGGATCCAGAGATGGATCCATCAATCCTTCTCCCAGGGATGGATTTCAGGTCATGGGATCCAGGGTGGATCCGCCAATCCTTCTCCCAGGGTGGACCCATCAGTCCTTCTCCCAAGGGTGGATCTCAGCTCATGGAATCCAGGGGTAGATCCATCAATCCTTTTCCCAGGGATGGATTTCAGCTCATGGGATCCAGAGATGGATCCATCAATCCTTCTCCCAGGGATGGATTCATCAATCCTCCTCCCCGGGATGGATCTCAGCCCATGGAATCCAGGGATGGATCCATCGGTCCTTCTCCTTCTCCCTGAGATGAATCCATCAATCCTCCTCCTTCTCCCAAGGATGGATCTCAGCTCATGCAGTGGATTTTCCAGGAGTGGATCCATGATCCATCAATCCTTCTCCCAGGGATGGATCCATCAATCTTCCTCCTTCTCCCAGAGATGGATCCATCAGTCCTCCTCCTTCTCCCAGACATGGATCTGAGCTCATGGAATCCCCAGGGGTGGATCCATTCTCCCAGGGAAGGATCTCAACTAATGGAATCCAGAGATGGATCCATCAATCCTTCTCCTTCTCCCAGGGATGGATCTCGGCTCATGCAGTGGATTTTCCAGGAGTGGATCCATCAGTCCTTCTCCCAGGGTGGATCCATCAATCCTCCTCCCAACTGTGGATTTCAAGTCATGGGATCCAGGGATAGATCCATCAGTCCTTCTCCTTCTCCCAGGGAAGGATCTCAGCTCTTGGGATCCAGGGATGGATCCACCAATCCTTCTCCCAAGGATGGATCTCAGCTCTTGGGATCCAGGGGTAGATCCATCAATCCTTCTCCCAGGGTGGATCCATCAATCCTTCTCCCAAGGATGGATCTCAGCTCATGGGATCCAGAGATGGATCCATCAATCCTTCTCCCAGGGATGGATCCATCAATCTTCCTCCTTCTCCCAGAGATGGATCCATCAATCCTTCTCCCAGGGTGGATCCATCAATCCTTCTCCCAAGGATGGGTCTCAGCTCATGGGATCCAGGGATGGATCCACCAATCCTTCTCCTGGAGATGGATCTCAGCTCTTGGGATCCAGGGGTAGATCCATCAGTCCTTCTCCCAGGGATGGATAATCAGTCTTTGTCCCAAGGGTGGATTTCAGCTCCTGGGATCCAGGGATGGATCCACCAGTCCTTCTCCTGGAGATGGATGTCAGCTCTTGGGATCCAGGGGTAGATCCATCAGTCCTTCTCCCATGGCGGATCCATCAATCCTTCTCGCAGGGACGGATCTCAGCCCATGGAATCCAAGATTTCCCTGAGATTTCTGCTGCCTCCTCCACAGCCTGAACCCCTCCAGGGAAAATCCATTCCTCTATTCCCAACCCAGCAATGGGGAGCGGGCAGGAATTGCCCACGTTGGACTTTCCTGCAGCTCACTGGGAGCGAGATTTAACCTGGATTCCTGAGCCAGGCAAGGAAAGCTTCCCAAGAAAAACTTTGGCTGGGAACCACTCTGTGTCAATGAGGCAAAACACGACTAATTTGGTGCTCCTGAAGTTTTATTGCGCAATTCTAAAGGAATTTCTCCTCTTCTGTAGCTAAAGCTGGTGAGTAAACAGTTCCTCATAGCTGCCTTTAGTTCATTTACTGCATAGATGGGAAATGCGTTTTTCAGGAAATAAACCCAAACCAGTCACCTATTTCAACCTATGGAAAAGTTACTGCCAACATTAGGAGCTCACAGGCTCTTCCAGGGAAATATGACCGGGACAGAAAAATGTGCAGTGCATTTTTGTAATATCAGAATTATTCTTTTTTTTCAGAACTCCCCTGAAATTAAAAGGAGCAGGGTAAAATTTGAAGAATATCAGAATTATTCTTTTTTTTCCCAGAACTCCCCTGAAATTAAAAGGAGCAGGGTGAAATTTGGGGGAGCAATATTTAAAAATTCCAGGCCATTTTGAATCTGTGCTCCAAATAATTAAGGGCTGAGATCCACCCTTGGGAGAAGCATTGAAAAAGGTGCAGTGCATTTTTGGAATATCAGAATTATTCTTTTTTTTCAGAACTCCCCTGAAATTAAAAAGAGCAGGGTAAAATTTGAAGAATATCAGAATTATTCTTTTTTTCAGAACTCCCCTGAAATTAAAAGGAGCAGGGTAAAATTTGAAGAATATCAGAATTATTGTTTTTTTTTTTTTCAGAACTCCCCTGAAATTAAAAGGAGCGAGATGAAATTTTGGGGGGTAAAACTTAAAAATTCAAGGCCATTTTGAATCTGTGCTCCAAACCATGAAAGGGTTCAGTGATTCCTGCTCAAATCAAGGAGCTGTTCTGAGGCTCAGGCAGCACAGGAATGACCAGAACATGTTCCAGATGGCGGGGCCACATCACACAGCCCAAAACCCAAGAGGAGCAGCCACAGCATCCTTTAATCATTGGGATGTTGTTTTCCAGGGAATGACAACCCAGATGGAGCTCAGGGTGGTCTCATCCAGGGGGTTTCCTGCACCTCAAACCCCTGATTTTTCAATCCAAGTGTGGGATCTCAGCACCTCAGGACTGAGGTGCCACCGAGACCACCCTTGGGGGGCTCGGGAGTCCTGGAATGTTCCAGAAGTGTCTGGTGGCTGCACTTTGATCCTACACAGGAGACGACACCTGTATGAGGACAGGAGGGTTTCACCGGGGTGAATGGTGAAGGGATCAGTTAATTAGAGGGTGAGACACAGGGTTTAGGATTTCTGTACAGGGGGGTTTAGAGAAGTAAGATGGAGGAATTGGGGCGTGTCCTGTCCTTCTTCTTCTTCTTCTTCTCCTCCATCTTCTGTGGTGATGGTGGCACTTTGGGATTGGTCATTACTGAAAGTGCACCGGACAATAAGAATAAAAAGGATTGGGGAAAAATGATAAATATTGTACACGTAACAATGGGTATAAAGATAGGTGGCTGTCCGGAGGGCAGCACAGTGTGCTCATGGCTGGCTGCTGAGCAGAGCTCTGTCGGGCCGAAAGAAAATCTTTTAGATAAACAATGAATAAACATAAAAACCGAAAGAAGAACTGAAGCCTCTTCTCGTTCTTCGATACGCGGGCTGCCCCAAGGCCACTCCGGGCCTTTCCAGGCCCTTCAAACAGCAGAAAACCGGACATCCAAGCACCCTCTGGGGAAGCTCCTCCTTGTAAAAACCTTTTGGGATTTGTGGAATCTGAGCTTGGAACAACTTTTCTGCTCCCCCCCAAAGGCTCCCTGCAGCCCCACGTTCATTCCACGGGCACATCCTCCCACCCAACAATGGCTTTTCGCTGAACAATCTCCCAACAACAACCGCTTTGAGCATAATTAAGTAATTAATTATATTTTCTAATCTATTAAGCCTTGATTGCTTATCAAAGCATTCAGCTGGATCATTTTCCTCTTGTCATTTCCAATTAATTTTTTCTTTTTTTTTTTTCTTTTTGTTTAGCAAAGGAGAAAGTCTCTCAAACTTCCCGGGGAATCAGGAGCTTCGCTGGAGCAGAAAGAGGAATTGCTGATTTTTTTTCCCCTCCACTTTTGGCTTACTAAGGAGCGATTGCTTTCCAATAAAAAGGTTCTGTTCACACCCAGGCTGATTCCACCTGGTGCCGCCCCGAGCATTCCAGAATTTGGATTCTTTCCCATCTTGTGTGATCCCAGGAATCATTCACAACTCACAAAAGCATTCCAAGTTTTCCCCCTCAGACTGGCCATTTCCTGAGCCCCCAGGCCATCTCCCAATTCAACACCCAGACAAAGCTCTCAGTGACACCCATTTTCTGCTCTAAATGGCTCATTGCACGTCCTTAATTAACCTATTTATTTTTAAGCTTATGTGTTAAAGTATAATTATTTTATGTATTCATTAATATATTAATACATAATATATTATGGATATCCTAAAGAGTGCTGCAAGATTTAAATCTCTTCAATTAAGGCTTGGGCAATGATGAACTTTCTCCACTTCACTGTGGGCTTCAAGTGGCTGGGAATGAGAACAATGGGCCTGGAATGGGCAGGACAGGGGAAACTCATGGATGGACAAATTCCACGAGTTTTCCCAGGAATAAAATCACCTGAGAGAAAGGAAAGAAGGGACAGACCCGGGGATTTTCCCTTTTCACATATTTTGCCAGCCCAGGTGAAATTCCAGCCATGAATTCCAGCCCAACGCGGAATTCCACGCCCTGTGGTGGAGTGGGATGGAAGCCAAAAGTTTTCCCAGGTCAACATGGAAAAACCAGAGCTGTGCTGGGAGACAGCAGGGCCCTGTGCTCCCCTTGCCTGGGAAAAGCAAAATCCAAATGGTTTTGTCCAAATTTCTGTCTTTCCCCCCCAAACAGGTTTCCCTCATTCTTTCCACATGGGAACAACTTTCCCCTCAAGTGCCAGTTCCAATTTTGCCTGTTAATGACCCCAAGATCTATAAAAAACCCGGAATTATTTTAAACCCCATCTTCCAACAACAATCAAACAGGAAAACTTTCTCAAGAAAAATCCTCAAAATCCACGGGATTCAACTCGGAGGGGAAATTCATCTCTCTGTCAATACAGCACCAACAGGTTTGCTCATCCTTCTCCCGGGGCATCGAATGCCATTCATTCCAGAGCAGATCCATGGATGTGTGTTGTAGTGTGTTGTTAAGTTTCTTGTGTTATTCCCCCAATTTATGTATTGTTCTCCCCCATTATGTGTAAAATGGGTTCGTTCCCCCAGTTTTTCCCGCCACTGCTACCCTGTCAGCTAAGTTGCTATAGTAACCGCTATTCATAGTTGCCGATATGTAATTGTTCCTCCCCTGGTTTCCCTTATAAGTGAAAGTTGTTTCCTCCCTGTCCAGTCAATCACCCCCTTTCTCCTCCCAGGTTTCCAGAACCTTCTCCTCTCTGGAGGTGGTGGTTGGCTGGGGTCCCAGGACACCTCCTTTACCTTTTGATCATTGGTCTCCATGGAGTGTCAGTTCTGTGAAGTTCATCCCCTCACCTTTCCCGATTGGTTCCGCCTGTACCCACCCCCCCTCCTTTATAATCCTGTTTTCACCCCCTATGAAAAAACTTTTTCCCGGTTGGTTTCCCCACGTTTGGATCCTGCAACACCTTCAATAAACCGATGTTTAACCCCCGGGAAATGGTCAGCTCCGTTCCTCCCCAATACCAGCGGTGTGAGGCACAGCCCGAGGCCCTCAGACACCGAAGGGAGCTGGCCAGGAATTGCAGAGGGGCGTCGGCCTTTCGCCCTCAGCAGCCGGACTCTAAACTTCGGGCCACATATGCCCCCCTCTGCACCCCTCCTTTATAATCCTGTTTCACCCCCTATGGATAAACTTTTTCCCGGTTGGTTTCCCCGCGTTTGGATCCCGCTACACCTTCAATAAACCGATGTTTAACCCCCGGGAAATGGTCAGCTCCGTTCCTCCCCAACACCAGCGGTGTGAGCCAGTCCGCAGCCAGCACAGCCCGAGGCCCTCAGACGCCCAAGGGTGCTGGCCAGGAATTGCAGAGGGGCGTCGGCCTTTCGCCCTCAGCGAGCCGGACTCTAAACTTCGGGCCACATATGCCCCCCTCTGCAGATGTGCTGCCATTCCCAGCTGCTGAAACAACGCTCCAGACAGGCACTGAACTCACTCTGGGCAGTAAATAAATTTCCTGCCTTATTGACTGAGGTGAATACAAAGAGATGAAGCACTAAATCCTGCCCACGGCACGCCAGCTCAAATCTCAACTTGTCATGCCAGCAAAAATTATATCCAGCTCAGGCCAAGGCGGTTCTGCCTCCAAAACCTCCTTAATAAACATGTTGGGGGAGATTCGGTTATTTTTGAAATCTGGGGGAAGTTTCAGCACTCTGAGAGGATTTTGAGGTTTCAAGTGACACAAAGAGAGGAAATGGCCCCAAACTGTGCCAGGGAGGCTCAGGTTGGATTTTGGAAATGGATTTTCCAGTGGAAAAGGTGTCAGGACTTGGAAGAATTTGCCCCATGGGGTTGGTGGGGTCACTGTCTCTGGATGTGGCACATGGGGACAATTTTTAGGGCTGGTGCTGGAGCTGCTGGGGTGACTGGAAGATCTTGAAGGTCTCTTCTGATATTTATAATTCCGTGAACCTGCAGACCCTAAACACCAATCTGTATCCAGATTTTTTTTTTAAATTTTAAATTTAAATTTTTTAAATTTTTAAATTTTAATTTAATTTTAAACATTTTTTAATCCAGCATTTTTCCACCCTGGAGAATCCCACTGAGCAGCTTACAAGGAACATTTCAGCCTCAGAGGAGAACCTTTTCAGTGTCCCACCTAAAAATTCAGTTTGAAATGTGGTTTGGAAGCATTAAAACCCCAAATAAACAAATAGTGAGCACTTTCAACCCTGCTGTGTCCCTCTATAATTTTTTCCCTTTTTGCTGCTCTGCTGAAAACAGGGAGAAAACTTTGGGAATTCAGCCATTTGAGCCACGAAGAATTTAAGGTCTGAGACAATGTTCTTTTTTGGGCTGGTTTGCTCTCAGGAACACGAGACTCACGACTCAATCACACAGATAAAATAAAAAACTGACAAATAAAATAAGAAAGTGACAAATAAACAGAAAAATTTGGGTATTTTAGGTGGCTGCAAAATGCAACAGCTCCAGATCCAAATGCTTTTCTCTCCTCCCCACTTCCCACACTGTTGTTCATCAGGAGGTGAAATTTGAGTTTTTTCCCTTCCTTTCATTAAAAAGAATTAATTAAAAAATAAATCAAGGCATAAAAAGATCTAAAAATATTTAGATAAAGAAAATATTTAGATATAATTTAGAATTAATTAAAAAATAAATCAAGACGTAAAAACATTTAGACTTTAAAGAGACTGGATCTGTTCCTGACTGGCCTTTGGGGCTTTATTGGGATTTATGTCGTGGAATGGCAGAGTTTTTCAATCACATCAGCTAAGAGCTGGAGATAAGATAGAGCCAGAAAAGGAATTACATGGGATATAACCTGTATAATTTGGCTTTCTGGCTGGGGAGAATAAAAAAATAAAAAAATCCAAGGCAGTCACTGAAAGCCTGAGTGATTTTAAGATTTCAGCTTTAAAACAATTTATTTACTGAGGGGACAAAATTGGGATAAGGATTCAAAAATCTCTGTGGCTTCTAAACCTGGGTCTGGTTGTCAGACCTGCCTTAAGCTCTCCAAGCCTGGTTTAAAATTTGAGGGCCCAAGAGCCCAAAAACAGCTGGGGTTGTTTGGGGGTTTTGGGGTTGTTTGGGGATTTTGGGGTTGTTGGGGGTTTTTGGGGTTGTTTGGGGGTTTTGGGGTTGTTTGGGGGTGTTTGGGGGTTTTGGGGGTTTTGGGGTTGTTGGGGGTTTTTGGGGTTGTTTGGGGGTTTTGGGGTTGTTGGGGGTTTTTGGGGTTGTTGGGGGTTTTTGGGGTTGTTGGGGGTTTTTGGGGTTGTTTGGGGGTTTTGGGGTTGTTTGGGGATTTTGGGGTCGTTTGGGGGTTTTGGTTTTGTTTGGGGGTTTTTGGGGTTGTCTGGGGGTTTTTGGGGTTGTTTGGGGGTTTTTGGGGTTGTTTGGGGGTTTTGGGGTTGTTGGGGGTTTTTGGGATTATTTGGGGGTTTTGGGGTTTTTGGGGCTGGTTTTTATGAGGGAAGTGACCCCACAGCTGGGAGGGAAGGGTTTGGGTGGGAAGGGACCACAAAGCCACCCAGTGCCACCCCTGCCATGGGCAGGGACATTTTCCACTGTCCCAGGTGGCTCCAGCCTGGCCTTGGGCACCGTCACCCTCCAATTCACTGTCACTTTTGGAAATCTATAAATGATGGAGTCAGAAATTAAACTTCCCTTTTCACCTTGCAGTTCCAGTGTCCAGGTTGTTTTATTTCGTGTCCTATTGCGACACCCATGTTGCCCTGATTTTTGAAGATTTTCTAAGCCTTCTGATGTTTAAATTTTTGTAACAAACTTTCTCACACACTTTCCTAAATAACTTATTATTTTGCATTCTTTTCTGGAGGAGGAGAAATTTGATGGACTGTTGTTTTGCCCAGTGTCATTGGAGAGGTGGCACTGTCACCCTCCAATCCACTGTCACTTTTGGAAATCTATAAATATTGGAGTCAGAAAATAAACTTCCCTTTTTACCTTGAGAACAGCAGCGTGTGCATGTTGTTTTATTTTGTGTAGTTATTTCATGTCTTACAGCAACACCCCTGCCCCTCACGACCTGGCTCCTTTCCCCCTCTCAGTTCCTCTAATTAAAAAAATGCCCCAGCTCCGTGCCGTCCCCAAACCCAATTCCACACAGTGACAGCCTAATTAATCTTCTTCTTTTGTTTTCCCCGCCATCATCCCTCGCTCTGCTCGGCCGCGGAATGTGGGGGGATCTTGCTGAGAGCGCATCTGCCGGGGTTGCAGCGCGGAGGAAAGGATCCAGCCGGCTTTGGGGTGATTATTTCTGTATTGATGGAGCTCTGCTCTCCCAGACGCACTAGGATGGGACAATCCATCCTGTAATGTCCCCGAATTTCCAGAAACACCTGCGATCCCAGACAGCAGAGCAGCAGAATGCAGCAGGAAAGGCATTGCCCAGGGAGACGCCATCGCTGCCACGCACGGCTCTCAGGTAAAGAAAGATGGTGTGACTCGGCCAAGGTCACCCAAAAACGGGGACAAAGCTGGGAGCTCAGCCAGCGCCTCGCGCCCTCAGCTTAACTCCTGCAACTCTTTGTTTTCCAAAATTTGTGTCCCCTCCTCTCCTCCAGGGCTGGAATTGCTCTGACTGACCCCTCTTTAGCTCCCGTGGGCTGGTGTGGGACTGGAAATCCAAATTCTGGCAAGTTCCTGCTGGAAGAACCAGCACATGGAGACACCTGGACATGGCAAAGTTCCACCGTCCTGAATGGAACCAAACCCAAGCTTTTGGTTGGATCTCCATCGCCCTTTTGTTGGATCTCTCATCCTCAATGTCCCCATCATCCTCATTGTCCCCATCATTGCCACCGGCCTCATCCATGCCCATGATTGTCACCATGATTGTCACCATCAATGTCACCATCATCATCCCCATTGTCGCCACCATGGCCACCACTCTCATCCTCACCCATTATTGTCACCATCATTGTCACCATCATCATCCTCATTGTCCCCATCATGGCCACCATCATTGTCACCATCAATGTCACCATTCCCATTGTCCCCATCATGGCCACCACGCTCATCCTCGCCCATCATTGTCACCATCAATGTCCCCATCATGGTCCCCATCATCATCCTCATTGTGCCCATCATGGCCACCACCCTCATCCTCACCCATCATTGTCACCATCATCATCATCATTGTCCCCATCATTTCCACCACCCTCATCCTCACCCATCATTGTCACCATCAATGTCCCCATCATCATCCTCGTTGTCGTCATCATGGCCACCACCCTCATCCACACCCATCATTGTCACCATCAATGTCCCCAACACTGTCACCATCAACATCCCCATCATCATCCTCATTGTCTCCATCATCACCACCACCCTCATCCTCACCCGTCATTGTCCCCATCATTGCCACCATCAATGTCACCATCATCATCCCCATTGGGTGCCCAGGGCCTGTGCCAGCTGTGCACCCTCTGCCCCCATGAAAAGGTGAATAAAAAGATCAAAAGGGTTAAAAATATTAAAAGATTTGGGGATAAAACCTCCCCGAATCCATCTGCAATCCTTCATTCCTGTGGGAAACATCGTCCCCACCTGAGCCACCTCCTGGCTGCTCCCACAGCTGGGGTTGTCCTCTCAGAATATTCGGTTTTGTTCTTCGTATTTCAGAGTCTGACACTGTGAAATGGCAAGGTTGCCACAATTTTCACAGAGTTGCCGGTTCTGAGACCTTTCACCTCAGATATGAACACGAAGCAGAGCCTCAAGAGCTCCACAAAAATTCCGGGCTCACACGAAATGTGTTCCCTGGTGTTCTGATGGGGGCTGGAGGCCGGGTTTGACCGCCTGGGCTTGTCAGGGCCGAGCTGAAATTACTTCAGCACAAAATAATGAAAGGTCACAGGATTTCAATCAGGATCCTGGGCCTGTGTAAATCTCCTCTCTCCGTGGAAAGCTCCTGGTGCTGGGTAGGCTCAGGCCTGCTAAAGCCAGGCTCAATTTATAGCTTCAATATCAATCAATAAAATTTGGTGTCCGGGTTTTAAACGAGAGCTGAATTTGTCTCTGCTTCAAGGGAATGCAGCTACATCAGTGCAGCTTCTCACGTTTACACCAACAGAGCTGGAGCTGCACCCGAGACTCTTCCAAAGGCAAAACTCTGCGGTGTTTTTTTCCAAATTGGCTCCCTAAATTTCTGGTAATTGCTGAAGAAAGTATTTGGCTAATGAGCAGCTATACCAACCACTTCCATTGGGAGCCACAGTGATAATTAGGAAGAGAGAAAGAAGGGGAAGGGAGGAGGGAGAAGCTCCAGGTTCCTTGGGATAATTATAATTTGTGTCAGGGAAGACAAATATTTCATTTTGGGGCAACAGGTAGCTGAGGAATACGACGTGGGCTGCTCCAGTCACAACATGTCAGGGGAAGTGGTGTGATCCCATTGCTGCAGTCGTGCAATTAAAGCTGGCATGTGGTAATTAGCAAGGCAGGTGCACCGCACACATCCTCCGGGGCTCCGCACGAGCTCCTGGCTCCCATCATCCCACCCCTGGGTAAGTGATCCTGGAGACAGAAGGGAATGATACCCCCAGGATGCAAAACAGAGGCTGGGGAAGTTTATTTATGGAGAGCGGTGAGGAGGGATGGAGAGGAATTGGGGTGGAATTTGGGATCTCTCCGGAACAAACTCCCAGTCAAAGAGCAGGATATTGGAACGCAATTTCACGTGAGCTTGAGGAGGACATTTACAAAAAAATACGGAATTATCCCATCTGAGGTGTTTTTCAAATTCAGTTATCAGCCTGGAACTGGGGAATGCAAAACAGAGGCCAGGGAAGTTTATTTATGGAGAGCAGTGAGAAGGGATGGAGAGGAACTGGGGTGGAATTTGGGATCTCTCCGAAACAAGCTCCCAGTCAAAGAGCAGGATATTGGAACTCAATTTCACGTGATCTTGAGGAGGACATTTACAAAAAAATACAGAATTATCCCATCCGAGGTGTTTTTCAAATTCATTTGTCAGCCTGGAAGTGGGGAATGCAAAACAGCGGCCAGGGAAGTTTATTTATGGAGAGCAGTGAGAAGGGATGGAGAGGAATTGGGGTGGAATTGGGAATCTCTCTGTAACAAGAGCAGGACATTGGAAGTCAACTTCATTTGAGCTTGAGGAGGACATTTACAAAAAAATACGGAATTATCCCATCCAAGGTGTTTTTCAAATTCAGTTCTCAGCCTGGAAGTGGGGAATGATCATGATCCACAGAATATTGTTATGATAGCAGGAACAGATGATGTTATGATGTTATGATACCAGAATATTGTTATGATACCAGGATGCCTGGAATGGTTGGGGTCCCTGGAAGGGTTAAAAAGGAGTGGAGAAGGCATTTCACAGTGTGGGACTTTCCGATGTGGTGGGATTCAAAAGTTGGATTGGTGGTCTTGGAGGCTGCTCCAGCTCCAACAATTCCCTCACTCTCTGTGTCCCATCCAAGCACAATTCCAAAAGCACAATCCCTCAGGAATAAAAGGAACAAAACCAAAAGGAATTGTCCTTTTGGAACTGTGCCTCAGATCCTGCCTCGATTTTATTTGTGCAGAGAGAAAATTCCAGTTTTTATAAACCTTTTTGCATAGAAAACTCTGAACACCACGAGCACGTCTCCTGAAATTCTGCTGCCTGAGAACCCCTAAAAAAACCCACTGTTAACAGGAATAAACATCCCAGAGGAAATTCCTGCTCCAGGAGCTCCCTGGCAGAGTTAATGAGAGCTGCAGCCCATGGCAGAGCGCAGGAAAACAATTAAGAGTTGTTCCCTTCTTCCTAAATACCAATATTGATAAAGCTGTGGGACTTAAACGACCGTGAGACGTTTTTACGGCTCCTGAGAACTTCCTGAGATATATGAAGTGGGCTAAGGAGTTAAAAAGGAGCATAAACTCCCCAGCTCCAGGCCAACAACAAAGTGCTCCGAGGCAGGAAGGAGATGTCACCTCTGGAACGGCTCGGGAGATAATTAATTGTCTGGAAGAGCATTTTTTATCATCTCCAGCACTAACGAACTCCTCACACAATTCAGCTCATTCAAAACGTTCCCTTTTATGCCTCCCACTAAAAGAGAAGATTTTTCAGAACTACCCAGGGGCATTTGGGTGCTAAATTTTCATTAGAATTAATGGGAGCTGAGCCTCCCCATTCCCCCGGTGCCTCTGGGAGGCTCAGACCAGGCACACACAAAATCCTGATCATTCTGAAGGCTCCTGACGCTTTTGGAGCATTCCTGGTCCTATCCAGATGTTTCCCTGGGATGGAGCTGCCTCTTTCCACCTGTGTCACCTCCTGACCCTTCTGCAAAATTGTCTGTATTTTCACAAACAAAATCCCATTTTTTTGCCGACACAAACCCAAAGGAAATGTTGCCCGTGTGCAGTTCTGGGTGAGCATTTGGAGCGTCCCAAACAGGATGAGCTTTTTTCACGACACCAAAAATTACAATAATCCCAGCCACAATTTCTCATTTTCAGACCATTTTGGGTCCTCTCTGGAACGCTGAAATTGGTGCTTGCAGCCCTGACAGCAAAGGACAAACGCCTTGGCAGGACATAATGCTTCCCTAAGAATAATTAAATCCAAACGTGGTGTAAATCCCAAGGGTGCCTCTCCTTTGGTAGTATTTCTATCAAAAAAATCTTCAAAACCTTAAATCCAATATTTGGAATTTATGGGTTTCCCCTGTGGTTTCAAGGTGAGAGGCAGCTGTAGCAATGCTTTGGTGCTTCTGCCTTTCTCACCTTTTATTTGGGCCAGGAAAGAAAGAGAAGAGAACAAAATGCTGCCTTGAATGCCATGGCACAGATAATTCCTGTCTGAACAAACACAATTAAAGGGTTTTCAATAAAAAAAAAGTCCCCCTAAGCCACATGGGTAAACAGAAATACAGTAGGAACAGAATTGTTTACATTGCAGCCTGAACGTTACGGAAATGTTGGCCCCAGGCAAGGTCAGAGCAGGGATTAGGAGGCAACACAGACAGGTAGAACAAAATTCTCATTATCTTTGCTTAAAAATAGGTACCCAATGCACGAAAACGTTCAGTAAATTGCCCCAAATTATTCAGGTTTCTGCCAGAGAAGTACCAAGAGCTGCAGCTCAACACTCCCTGCTCAAACTCCCATCAAATGTAATTGAGGACAAGCAGAGACACGAGGAAAGAGACAAACTTATTGATCCTCCCAGCTGCATCAACAAGCAAGAAAAGAGCAATCCTACCTCAAAAGAAAAGGGAAGAACATTTCTAGCTCATCAAAGGAAGGGGGAAAGGGTAATTTCATGGGGAATGGCACAAGGTTCCTTCAATCATTCTGCTTCCCACCCTGGGAATTCATTAATGGCCTGCAGGGTTGTGGTGTCAGTGTTTGATCTGGGGCAGTTCAGTGTCCACCACAAAAATCCCAATGTTAGGGGTCAGTGCAGTGTCCACCACAAAAATCCTGATGTTTGGGGTCAGTCCAGTGTCCACCACAAAAATCCTGGTGTTTAGTCCAATGTCCATCACAAAGATCCCAATGTTTGGTTGAATCCAAAGTCCACCAGAAAGATCCCAATGTTTTGGGTCAATTCAAAGTCCACCACAAAGACCCCAATATTTTGGTTTAGTCCAAAGTCCACCGCAAAAATTCCAGTGTGTGGTTTAGTCCAAAACCCATCACAAAAATCCCAATATTTTGGTTTAGTCCAATGTCCACCACAAAGATCCCAATGTTTGGGGTCAGTCCAGTGTCCACCACAAAAATCTCAATGTTTTGGGTCAATCCAAAATCCACCACAAAGATTCCAATATTTGGGGTCAATGCAGTGTGCACCCCAAAAATCCCAATGTTTTGGGTCAATCCAAAATCCACCACAAAGATCTCCATGAAAGCATTGAAATAAAGCAAATATCATTGGGGGAAAGAGGTTCTTGGTTTAAACCTGAACTCACCAGAGTTGAGGGAGAAAAGGCAGGAGCAGAAATAAAACAAATATCACTGGGGGAAAGAGGTTCCTGGTTTAAACTTCACCAGAGTTGAGTGAGAAAAGGCAGGCGCAGAAATTAAGCAAATATCATTGGGGACAAGAGGTTCCTGGTTTAAACCTCACCAGAGCAAAGGGAGAAAATGCAGGAGCAGAAATTAGGCAAATATCATTGGGAGAAAGACATTCCTGGTTTAAACCTCACCAGAGTTGAGGGAGAAAAGGTGGGAGCAGAAATAAAGCAAATACCATTGGGGGAAAGAGGTTCCTGGTTTAAACCTGACCAGAACTGAGGAAGAAAAGGCAGGAGCAGAAATAAAACCGGGGAAGGCACCTGGTTTGGAATATCCAGGGGAAGATCCTGTGGTAAATTAAATCAGAGCGCACTCAGCGCCGCGGAATGCTGAACGAGCTGGGAGGAATAAATGAGAGATCAGATTTGCAACTACTTAGCAGACACAGCGAGACAATTACAGCTGGTACATCATTCTGCCTTTCCACAGGGCCATAAATTGGTAATTTGACTCGGGAAAGCTCTTTGGGATGGCTTGGGGTTGGGAAGTGATATTGGAGAAGGAATCTCAGTGTCCACGGGGCTTGTTCTGCTGCAGCAGAAACCATTTCGTGCCTTCCTCTGTGGATTTGCTCTGCAGTGCAGTGAGGAGGAGGCTGTAAATGAGAGGTTGACGACTCCTTGCACTCATTTTTTGAATATAAAATGTTATTATCTGAGCAAAAAAGTTCTGGGAGCTGCTGTCACCATCCCAGACATTGTGAGGGCCAGAGGCTCAGCTCTGAAATTATCTTGAAAGGTCACATGGAGGGAGAGACAACTCTGCTAGACAATGCAATAAATAACATTTGGAATGTCAAGCCTAAAGTAAACTTCCAACAGACTTCTCATGAGGATGCTGAACGAGGAAGATGAAAGGATGAGCTGACATGGGATGGAACAGCAAACAGTGTGCCAGTGGTGGGGAAAGGATCTGCTTTCAGGGTTGCTAAAATGCATCAAAATTGTCATCACAAGAAGGAATCCATAAAAAAAAATCCAGACATCCTTGGAAGGTGCTTATCAAAACCTCAGGGATGTGTAGTGCAAGCGTGTTAAAAAGGGAACTTGGCTATGAATTGATTCCATGGCTGGATGAATGTCGCAGACATCTTTTCATGAAAAATCCTTTCCTTAGGATTTTTCCTCCTGAGAAGCTGGGAGGCCTCAGGAACAAAATGTAAACATTGATTATCTGCTGCTGTGGGATGCAACAGGTGCATCTGGGATTGGTCTCATGTGGTTGTTTCTAATCAATGACCAATCACAGTCAGCTGGCTCAGACTCTCTGTCCAAGACAGAAGCTTTTGTTATTCATTCCTTTCTATCATTAGCCAGCCTTCTGATGAAATCCTTTCTTCTATCCTTTTAGTATAGTTTTAATGTCATATAAGAAAATAATATATCATTATATATATCATATCATATCATATCATATCATAAAATAATATATGTCATTATAAATTAATATAATGATATATATAATAAAATATATAAATTATTATAATATATACTATAATTTTATATATAATAATATAATAAATAAATATATAATATATATAATATAATATATTATATTTAATAATATAATAATATATAAAATATATATAATATAATATAATATAATATAATATAATATAATATAATATAATATAATATAATATAATATAATATAATATAATATAATATACATAATATCATATATTTATATATTATTATAGTATAATATTATATATAAATATATATTTATTAGATATATTAATCATATATCACAAAATAATAAATCAAGCCTTCTGAAACATGGAGTCAGATCCTCGTCTCTTCCCTCATCCTCTGTGAACGCCGTCACAGATGATCAGATAAAACATTAACCCAGAAACAGCTTTAATTACCGACCCCTCGTACACCCCACCCACCTCACCCCGACGCCTTGTAATTTATTCAAAGCGCCTAATGATCACCAGCTCGGCTCTCAGATCCCATAAACCGCTGACCCCGCAGAGCATGGGATCCCAAAACCCAGATAATGAATTCCTCGGGGGCCCTGCTGCAACTCAGCCTCTGAGCTCTCTGCTCACATTCAGCTCATTTTCCCCTCCTCACATCGAACATTTTGGTAAAAAGCAGAGGCTTGGTCCAGAGCTCACCGAGGAAATCAAGGGGCATTTTTTGATTCTCTTTAGTACTGGGAGGGTTGGAGCAGAGACTGATGGAGAACATTATCGTGCTGGGAGATGAAAAAGGCGTCGCAGGGCTCTGATGTCTCTTTTCAAAGGGACAGAGGCTGTGCTGGGGAACTTCTGGGCTGCTGCAGCTCTGGAGCAGTCAGGAGGCCGGGGCAGCAGGAGGAGGGGATGGTCTGGGTCAGGCTGTCCCTTGATGCCTTTTTGGGGCTGCCTAAAAGCAGAGGCCAGACAAAATTAAGGGAATAAAAAGCATTTCTATTTATTGAAAGGCCTCCAGGTGCATTTAGGGCTGACAAAGCCTCCCCAGGTGCTACACCCTAAAATGGAAAATGAGTCATGGGTTTTTACACTTTTTGGTCCATTTATGTGTTGCGGTTAATCTTCCAATTACAGCTTCAGGTAATGAAGTCATTGACCCCAAGTTTGCTGCCCCCAACTCACTTTTGTTTAATTTCTGGGCCCTGAGGCAGTGAGGTGTCCTGGGTTGCCAGGCCTGGACAGAAATTGTTGTGTGTGCCCAAAAATGGGAGAGCAGCAGCTCAGACTGGGTGTGGAGTTTGGGGTTATACACTAAAGAACTACAGGATTATAAATGCAGCTATATATATATAGAATATAATAGATTTATTATTATATAAAAAATGATATAAACTGAAATTTTGGAGACGAATTTTTGTGTCTGCCGAAAATGGGAGAGCAGCAGCTCACACTGGGTGTGGAGTTCAGAGTTATGCCCTAAAGAACTGCAGGATTACAAATATATGAAAATAAAAAAGCTAAAATCCTGGAGAGGAATTGTTGGGTCTGTCCAAAATGGGGCAGCAGCTGAGACTGAGTTTGGAGTTTGAGACTATACACTAAAGAACTGCAGGATTATAAATGTATGGAAAATATAAAACCTGAAATCCTGGAGAGGAATTGCTGTGTCTGCCCAAAATAGGGGAGCAGCAGCTCAGACTGGGTGTGGAGTTCAGAGTTACGCACTCAAGAACTGCAGGATTATAAATAAATAAATCCTTTTATTTAGCTTTAATTTAACTCCTCAATGGCTGAGCCCCCATCCTCTGCTCGGCTCCAGCTTTTATTTAACCCCCAGAGAGTTCATTCTCTCTTTCTGTGACTTTGTTGCTCCCATGGGAAGGAACCAGGACAGAGCCGTCACCGCTGCCCCCTGTGCCATGCCACCACTGCCCTGCTGTCCCTGGGGACACCCAGCCATGGTCACCCTGCCACCAGCTCTGACAGCAAAACCTCTCAGCACAGCTCAGCAGGGCCCAGGGGAGGCTGCAAATGGAGCAGGAGATCCAGGGCTCCAAAAAACGTCCCCCAGCAGCTCCGTCCTGTCCCACCATCCCTTTTCCCAGTCCTCATCCTGCCTTCCTTCATAATTCCATTCAAATTTCATAATTCCATTCAAATTTCACAATTCCATTCAAATTTCACAATATTTCCCTCCCAGCTTTAGCATTTGGAGTTAATTTGGACATCATCAATTTGGACATCATCAATTTGGACATCATCAATTCCCCCCCTGTAAACTTTTCCAACACCTCCTTTTCCCTGGATGTTTGGAAGTCCAGCAATTAACTCCTCTCATCTCCCTCCTTCTGCTGCTGCCACCTCTCCATGCTCCCAGTTGTGTTATTTCACTTTTTTTCAAACTGGCATTTGTTAGTTCCTGACAGCCGCTGGCACCGTGTGAATGATTGTCTCTCATTAATTAATAGCTTTACATTAGGAAAAAAAAAAAAAAAGAAAGGATGAGCATCTGGGGGGAAAAATGCAGAGCACAAAAACTAAAAATACAGCTTTGACTGTCTCCCTGTCAATGGATGGGGTGATGAAATAGTGCTGGTAGTAGACAGCTAATTAAAAAATGTGAGTTTGGAATGAAATAAATCATCAGCTGCTCTTATTTTCATGGAGATCAAACCCCAAGCTGTGCTCAGAGCTCCGTAAGGTCATGGGGGGATGGATTTCATGGCAGGAGGAAAGGAAGGAATGGTGGGATATCATGGAATAACCCACAGGGATTTGCAAAGTCCAGATTCTGTCCCTGCACAGGACATCCCAAGAATCTCACCAGGAGAGAAAGTTGGGGGAAGGAAAATGATGAAAAAACATCAATTTATTTTTTAAAAAAATGGAATGGTTTGGGTTGGAGGGATTTTACAGCTATTCCTGCCATGAGGGGACACCTCCCACTGTCCCAGGTGGATCCAACCTGGCCTTGGGCAATTCCAGGGATCCAAGGGCAGCCACAGCTCCTCTGGGAATTCCATCCCAGCCCCTCATCACCCTCAGAGGGAGGAATTCCTTCCCATTATCCCACCCAAACCCACTCCCCAGGCTGACACAGGTGTGAAATTGGGAGATGAAGGAAATGGATGAATCCATGAGCACACAGGGTCCTGCTGTGGGATATTCCCAGTTTTCCTGCAGGAACCACTTGGACAGCCAGGAATCCCTGGATTGAGTCCCTCAGATCCCATTTTGGTAGCACAGCCCATACCTGAATGCCTGACTGTCCATGCCAGGTAGAAAACAAAGCCGGAGTTACGTTGGAGAAGAATTAATTAACAAAAAGATAAAAATGAGCTGCTGGATTCAGCCATAGTTTACAAGGACATAAAATGATAAATTAACCGAGTTTGAAACGGAAATTGCACATGGTAATTACATGATTTATATTACACAAATAATGAATTAATATTAATTAATTCCAGAGATCTGGATTCTATTCTCCTGGCAGCACAGTCGCTGTGCCAAAAAGACCTTCATCATTCCATCTTGGTTTGTTCAAACAACTTTCCTTTAATCCTCTCCTTATCGGGACCGTTCAGATTTGCAAACTCTTCAGGAGAATTCAATTTTTCTTCTATCCCAATTCCAAATATTTAGAAAGCACCTTGAGACAATCTCAGAAGAACAGATGCTTGGAATTCAGAACCTGCGAGGGTTTGAGGTGGTTCTGCTTCAATTTTTTTCTTTATAGAAAAAGGCATTAAAGAGGGAAGCACAGCTCCCAAATCCACAAATCTGGTGCACCCAATGGGTTTCCCTGGCTCCATTTTCCCATAGATTGATTCCTGGATGGGTTGTTCACTCAAGAGTTGTGGGTTCCTCCCAGCTTGGAATATTTTGTGATTCCATTATCCTCATTAAAAGATTGCCAGTTGGATCACTGGGATAACAATTTTTTCCTAATATCCAACCTATCCCTTCCCTGACGTAGTTTGAGGCTGCATCCTCTGGTTCTGTCAGTGCTGCCTGGTGGAAGAGACCAATAGGTTGGATATTAGGAAAAAAAAATTCACCAAAAGAATAATAAAGCACTGGGATGCTCTTCCCAGGGAGGTGGTGGAATCACCATCTCTGGATGTGTTTAAAAAAAGCCTGGACATGGCACTGGGTGCTATGGTCTGGGTGAGGTGTTGGGGCACAGGTTGGGCTGGATGAACTCAGAGGTCTCTTCCAACCTCATCATTCTGGGATTCTGGGATTCTGGGATTCTGGGATTCTGGGATTCTGGGATTCTGGGATTCCTTGTGATCTCCAAATCCCCGAGGTTGAGAAAGCCCTCCAAGATCATTGGATCCATCCTGTGACCCATCCCCACCTTGCCAACCCAGAGCCCTGAGTGCCACCATGTCCAGTTGTTCCTTGGGCACCTCCAGGGATGGGGATTTTACAGGGGCCTGGATCTTTCAGGGGCCCTGACTGGCACCCAAATATCCCTGCTGAGAGGAGCTGGGGCACAGGTTGGACTCGATGATCTCAGAGGTCTCTTCCAACCTCATTATCCTGCGATTCTGTGATTCTGTGACTCTGTGACTCTGTGACTCTGTGATTCTGGGATTCTGTGATTCTGTGAATCTGTGAATCTCTGGGATTTTGGGATTTTGGGGTTCTGGGATTCTGGGATTTTGGGATTCTGGGATTCTGTGATTCTGTGATACTGTGACTCTGTGATTCTGTGATACTGTGATTCTGTGATTCTGGGATTCTGTGATTCTGGGATTCTGTGAATCTGTGAATCTGTGATTCTGGGATTCTGTGATTCTGGGATTCTGTGATTCTGGGATTTTGGGATTCTGTGATTCTGGGATTCTGGGATTTTGGGATTCTGGGATTCTGGGATTCTGGGATTCTGTGGTACCTTCCCTGCTGTAGCTTGAGACTGTCCTCTCTGGTTCTGTCAGAGACCAACCCCACCTGTCTCCAAGCTCCCTTCAGAAATTTGCAGAGAGCACTAAGGGCACCTCTGAGCCTCCTCTTCTCCAGGCTAAACAGCCCCAGCTGAAAGTGTGAAATCCATGACATTTCCCAAATTTCTGTTTTTTCTTTGCTCAGAAATGAATTTTCAGGGGCCAATTGCAGAAGAACCACAGCCCCACAATCTGAGCTGGGTGGGCATAACCCTGAATGAGCAGGGCAGTGACAGGCAGGGAACCAGGAGGGAGAGCAGGGCAGCAGGGAAATGTGTTCCCTGCAGCTCCCAGTGCCCCTGGGAGCAGGTGACAGTGATTTATCAGGCACTATTAAAGTGTCACCGTGTACCTGTCACTGCTGCTGCTCCCAGAGCTGCTCTGCGCCCGCTGCACGCAGAGCCCGAGCTCAGAACGCTCTGCTGGGGGAGTGCAATGGGATCTGACACTCTTTGTTCCTCCCAGCACCAGCACAAGGCAGAAATGAAACTTTCCGTGACACCGCCGCTGTAATTTGGGAGGCAATTTTTGTCGGGAGTGTGTTTGGAGCGGGGTTTATGTAAGGAGTGGGCATGGAAGGGAGGGAGGGATGAGAACAAGGAGCTGTTTGCAGCTCTGGCAGGAAAAAAACAGCCAGCCCAGTGTGTTCTGATAGCCAGAGAGGCAATAACCAAATTACAGAGCTTCCCAGGGGCTTATTCCCAGAAAAAGGCCAAATCCTTCCCAAATCCTGACACCTCTGTACTCCTGGGTGGAGAAAGGGCAGTGACCAGGCCCTGCTGAAGCACCAGGACAGAGGGAAGAGAAAAGGGAACCCTCGGATTGCTTCTCTCAAAATCACTGTGTAAGAAATGGACTTTTGAGGTTCAGTCTTAAAAGGAATAGTGGAAAACATCAGCGTGGAGTTTCAGTGTGGAATCAGAGCCTGGATCCCATCCCATCACATCCCAGGGATCTCATCCCATCCCATGGATTCCATCTCACGCCATGGATCCCATCCCATCCCATCCCATCCCATCCCATCCCATCCCATCCCATCACATTCCAGGGATCTCATCCCATCCCATGGATTCACTCACGCCATGGATCCCATCCCATCCCATCCCATCCCATCCCATCCCATCCCATCCCATCCCATCCCATCCCTTGAATTCCATCCCATCCCACAAGCCCAGGCTGGACAGGGCTCAGAGCACCCTGGGACTGTGGAATTCCCATTCTGGAATTCTGATTTTCTGGAAAAACCCCATTCCAGACAGACCATCCATGAGCTTTGTCCATCGGTTTTCCAAGAGTTCCTCACCTGAGGTCAAGCATCCCATGACAGCAAATTCCTCACCGGGTCTGGGAAGTCGTGACTCCAACCCCCAGTTGTTGGGGAGCTCACAGGAAGAGTTTTGTCACAAATCACAGAATTCCAGAATGGTTTGGAATGGAATTGTCCTCAAAGCCCATCCAGTGCCGCCCCTGCCATGGCAGGGCCACCTCCCACTGTCCCAGGTGGCTCCAACCTGGCCTTGGACACTTCCAGGGATCCCCTGGGCATCCTAAACTCCAGCAGGACACAGAATCTCCTTATTACAAGTCTAATTCCCCCTTTTTTCTGAGGATTACAGTATTTTAGTAGGACTACAAAAGAATATTTGCATGTACTCCACTCCTCAAATTCGTGCGACTTTAATCTGGGAAGATTAGGCCCGTTCCGCTTCGGATGTTTAATAAAACAGATGGGGAAAAAAAAAGCCTTAAGTAACCAGTGTGGAGTTAATTTTCTCATTAAAAAGCTCTAATTTCCACTGCTTTTTTCCATTTTTTGGAGGATTTACAGTGATACAGCCATGCGCTCATGTATATCCAAGGAATAGCTTTGGAGATAAAAAAAAAAATCCTATAACCCGTGGGAGATTTATTTTCCTAAGGAAGAATGTAAATTTGGCAGAGAAAAGTAGAATCAGGAGGATGTTGACAGCTGCCTGAAAAGAATTATTGGAGGAAATCTAATTTTACCACTGGAAGCAGATCCCAGCAATGAGATGAATAACGGGGAAAACAATTTTCCATTAAAAACACTTCCATGGGGTAGTTTTCAAGCAGCTGAAGGATGGCTCCACATATGTGTGGATAAATTCATAAATCAAGGAGCTGCAGACAAATAACAAGGAGGAAATTCAATCCAACCCTGCATTATGTCCACATCAGCACTTATTGATGAATAGACACCAATTCTGGAAATATTTTGCTTCTGGTGAGGACTTTTGAGGGAAATATTTTCTGCTTGCATCTAAATCAGGATTGATGTTTATTTTATGAAGAAAAATGCTTCTTTCCAGTGAATAGTGGGCTTTTAAAGAGTTGTCTGTCCTAAAAAATCAAACACAGGTTGACTTTTCAGGTGTTAAATGTGTCTGGGCCTAAGAGTGGTGGTGTTGGGTATTAAATTTTTTATTTCTGTGGTCACAAATGTACATCTGGTAATTTTTTACTGTTTAAACCGCTTAATGTGCCACTTAAAGTCTGTGTAACAAGAAATGGCATCAGCTGAAAGTTTGTAAAAGAGAAACTGGGTGGATTTACAGAGCAGGTTCCAGCCTTGAGCAGCAGGAAAGTCCAGGCCTTCATCCAAAGGAATTTTTATCAATGGCACCATTTCTCCAAAATTCATCTCTTTGATTTCACTGCATTCATGAGGTTTTGGCACTAAATGACGCAAGGGAGTGACTAAAAACAGAGGAAAGAATTTCTGTTTTCTGAGCTTTAATTATCACAGTTTACTCCTCCTTACAGGAAGCCCCTTTGGATGAGGGCCTGGACAAGAGGGAATGTCCAGAACATTCCTCTTGGAATGGCTTCCAGTGCCAGAGAGCAGATTTGGGTGGGATTTTGGGAAGGAATTCCTTCCTCTGAGGGTGCTGAGGGGCTGGGATGGAATTCCCAGATTTGCTGTGGCTGCCCCTGGATCCCTGGAAGTGCCCAAGGCCAGGCTGGAGCCCCCTGGGATAGAGGGAGGTGTCCTTGCTCACAGCACAGGGTGGAATTTGGTGACTTTTTATTTCCTTTCCTTTCCAATCCATTTAATTATAATATTTAATCCTCTTCTGGACTTATCCCCCTCTAACCAACTCCCACAAAAAACACCTTTCTCCTCTGGGAACGGGAAATAAAAAGATGTCACTATTTGATGTCATGATGTGATTGAACAGATCTTTGTCACCTTTCTGAATACAGAGACAAAACCCAGATTCCCATTTTTTTTTCCTCCTTTGTTTCCCAGTTTGAATGCCTTTGCCTGATAGAAATGAGAAGGAAGCTGGGAAGTAAATCCATCTTGGAGAAGAATGGTGAGAAGTAAGTTATAATACAGGTGTCATACATGATTTAGGGGATTCTGGCCCCAGAACTAAACAGCAAAGCTCCGCATGCAGATTCATTGACACCACCCTAATTTATGTGACAGCATTTAAAGGCGAAAAAAAAAATTATGAAGCAGGAATACACAAAAATAAATTTCCTTCAACACAGCCTAAATTTAATAAAGCAATCTAGCAACTGCCAGCAAGAGCAGGGCAACTCCAGAGTGATTAAATAAGGAGGAGCATGAATTATGCAAGGCAGTTAATCAGCGTGGAGCTGCTCTGTGCAGCACCCACTGCACCCCTCCATCCCCTGAGCCCCCAATCCCTTGGCTCAGCATTCCCTCCTCCCATTCCATGAGGATTTTCCCCCTGCACATTCATTTTGGGGTCCTGCTGGAGGTCAGGTTCTCTCTGATGTTTATTTCAATGCACAAAAAGGATTTTTAAAAAAATTTGAATGCACAAAAAGGATTTCCTTCCCCACTTTCTGCCCATTTGGGAAGATTAGGGTGAATCTGAACAGTGTCCCAGTGGAAATCTGGGATTTCTTTTCCATCCTGGCTCCTTCCAGTGAGAAGCAGTAGTTTGAATTTACATTTCTCCCTCTGTTTAGCATCACTGGCTGGATCTATTAATAGCTTTCTTTCCCAGTTCCTAATGTTAACAGAAGTTTCTCTGCATCCACACTTGCACAGTTTTCCTTTGCCATTTCAAAGGCATGAATTTATGCTGGCAAACCCAAATGCATTTAAAGGGTGTTAAAATGGCATTTCCATGAGAGGAGCAGCTCAGTCTCTCCATCACCCACCTGAACTGAGGGACCAAATTTGGGATTTTTGTACCCAAAACTTTGATTTGGATCCCTCACCCAGGCCCTTCTGTTCAAGTTATTCCCTTGGGAATAACTTCCACTCGGGAAATGTTGGGGTTTATGTAATTACAACCCTCCAAAAACCTGGAAACTTGGAAGTTTCTCTCCCTCTGCACCTCACTTTAGTCATCTTTAAAACTCCTGTAAGTGAGCCCTCAACTCATGGAGATAATGAGGGATGAGCAGGGTGGAAATCATGAGGTGTCAGGATAATTTTAATTTAGCTGAGACTGACAACTGTCAGGCTCTTTTGAAAGTCAGAGTTTATTTTTAAATCTGTATTATGAACAATTCCGGATGGGAAGAAATCGGAGCATTATAAACAAAGGCCTTGAGTTCTATTAATTGATCCTGAGCCACTGCCATTTACAGACAGGATGGAAATATCTTTGATTCAAAGCAGTATCAATTTTTAAGCCTTTAATTCATAGATTCTTATTTTTTAGTAATATTTTTCCCCTTCTTTAATTCGGTCTTTAAAATCTCCAAAGCAGAGCAGGAATTCAGACTTGTGGTCTGCTCAGCTCTGGGTTCTTGCTCAAGAAATGTCCCCACTCCACCACAGCGCCAAGACCTTCTACCTGAACAGGTAAAACCCATTTTCCTTCTTTCAGCAGGATCAGAAAATGGATTTCCTTATAAAAATGCAGGGACACCTTGCAATGGAGTAACTCCAGATAGAAATGAGGTGACAGAGAGGGAAGGAGATGCATCCACAGAACCCCAGAGTTCCTGAGGTGGGAAAAGCCCTCCCAGACCCTCGAGTCCAAGCTGTGACCAGACCCCAGCTTGTCACCCAGCCCAGAGCACCGAGTGCCACCTCCAGGACGTCCCTAGCCACCTCCAGGGCTGGGACAGGACACCAAGAGGTCCCTGGCAGGGAAGGAGCAGCTTTAGCTGAGGTGTCCTGAGCTCAAACCTCTCCTCTCCTCTCCCTGGGATAACTCTGCTCCTGCCAGCCTGCTGCAGAACAAAGGGACAGGTACCAGGACACAGGGACAGGAACCAGGACAGAGGGACAGGCCCTAGGACACAGGAAAAGGCTTCAGGAGCCAGGGACAGCACCCAGGGACAGGCTCCAGGACGGAGGGACCTGATCCAGAACAAAGGGACAGGCATCAAGACAGAGAGACAGGCGCCAGAACAGAGGGACAGGCACCAGGACAGAGGGACAGGATCCAGCACCCAGGGATGGGCTCCAGGTCATAGGGACAGGGACCAGGACACAGGGACAACTCCAGGACACAGAGACAGCTCCAGGACATAGGGACAGACTCCATGACACAGGAAAATGCTCCATGACACAAGAAAATGCTCCATGGCACAGGGACAGGTTCCAGGACAGAGGGACATCCTCCATGACACAGGGACAGGCCCCATGACACAGGGACAGGCTCCATGACACAGAAAAAGGCTCCATGGCACAGGAAAAGGCTTCAGGAGCCAGAGACAGCACCCAGGGACAGGCCCCAGGACACAAGGACAGGCCCCAGGACACACGGACAGGCTCCATGACACAGGAAAAGGCTCCATGGCACAGGGACAGGCCCCAGGACACAGGGACAGGCCCCATGACACAGGGACAGGCTCCATGACACAGGGACAGGCTCCAGGACACAGGAAAAGGCTCCATGGCACAGGGACAGGCCCCAGGACACAGGGACAAGGCCCCATGACACAGGGACAGGCTCAATGTCCTGAAGCCATGCCCACACCCAATTAAAATGCTAAACCAGGCTTTATGCACTTGTTTCTAGCAGGATCCATCACCTCCCTGGCTGATAGCACTCCTTATCTCTGGGCTGCTCCAAGCAGGGCCTGAACATCATCCACACAACAGGGCCGCGGTCCCAGGACACCTCAGCATTCCTCCCATATAAATAACAATTTGTGAGTGCAAAGATTAGATAAACACCTTTTCCATAACCCTGGCAGCACATCTGCTGCTCTGGGAGAGCTGAGATTCCTTGGAGCTGCTCCAGAGGTGAATTTGATCCTTTTACACAGATTCCCTTTGGAGTCTCCTCATCCTTTCCTGTTCATGCACACTTTTAACACTTGCTTCTGAATTTTATCCCAGCACAAGCTGGCTCAGGTAATTTTCCACCTATTTAATTGTAATTTTTGCCTCAAATACCTCCACAGGAAACCCTTCATTTCACTGAGTGCTTTTTAATTTTTCACCCTTGTAAATAAAGATGAAATCCATGACATCCAAAGTGTGTAAGAGATCCAAGCTCCTGAGCCCTCAGCACAATTGTTGAGATGATGCTGGGTTAAGGATCTGAGCTAAATTTCCTTGAAGAAAGTGTCTGGAGTGATATTTATCCTCACCAGACTTGTGAGAAGTCCACAGAGAGGTGCGAGGGAGTGAAGGAGCCCTTTGCACCCCTTATGATCATCCCCAGGTCACATTCCCCGCACAAATCCCGCTGAAGCGAAAAAAGAAAAAAAGAAATGAAAGAAAAGGCAAGTGGGAAAATAAAAAGAGGATTCACAAGGAAAGCCAGAGGCCCAATTTAACAGCAGCTTTTCATGTGCTTAATCAAGCTTTAGGTTTTTGTGTTTATCTTTGATGTTTCTCCAGCAGCTTCAAACCGCCAGAGGTGTGAGTGCAAAGCAAATCCTGAGCAGCTGCTGGATTTGGGAGCTGCCCTCAGAAATTCCATGTGAGACCTGGCTCCTGTGGGGCTGGAGCTCTCTCAGGACTTCTGCTGCTCAGAGAGACCCCAAGATGTGTCAGAAATTCTCTTTTCCCAGCCTGAAGAAGGAGTCAGAGCTCTTCAGTTCTCGGTCTCAAGGTTGTTTATTGTTTCTTATCTATAAAATTCTTTGTGCTGTCCAGCCAAGATCTGGTCAACAGGGCAGGCAGAGGCACACTGACACCCTCAGGGTGGTGTTATCTTTTTATACTAAAAACTACATGTACAATATTTACAATAATTTCCCAATACCTATCACCTATGTTAGACAGTGAGCTTCTACCTTAAACCAATCCAAAGGTGCCACCACCGCAGCTGAAGACGGAGGCCAAGAACAAGAAGAAGAACAGGACATGCCCAGACTCCTCCATCTTGTCCCCATGCTAAAAACCCCCAAAAATTCTGTTTTTCACCCTGTGATAAATTCAGTATCATTCTACTCAGACTTTCATGGCTTGCAGATCCTCATCTAAGGTTGGTAATTTTTTCCAAGGGCTAAATCAAAGTCACAGGAGTCCTGGACTCTGTCCTGGATTGCTCAAACCCCTGCCAGCACCAAGGCTCTTTATTTTGCTGCAGATTCGCAGAGATTTTCATAATTCCTTGCTATTAGACCCAGCTAATGATAACCCTTCGTCCTCTTCTTCCATCAAAATATTTCAGGGATTATTTACAGACAGAGAGAGATTTGCTTTGCCTGCTGCCTGTTTGAACCCTTGGATGAGCAAGGAAAAATATCAAACAAAAATTATTTCCATGCCTGTGCAGCTTCCCTTGGAAAAGCTGAAGGAACAAACTGCATGGAATTCATGCTGTACTTTGGGGTTTTTTGGAACAATTTCTCAGCTCCTCAAAGAGAAATGCCAGGAACTGCAATTTGGAGTCCTGCCTGGATCATCTCCACCCCAAAATGTGTGGATTGGCAAAGTGCTCCCAGTTCCCTCAGGAGAGCAGGAATAATCTGACTTTTAATAGGAAATTTGGACCCAGCAGAGGAGGTTTGAGATCTGATTTTACCTCAGTGGTTCAGGCACAGTGTGGGGACCACAGAAATAAAGGAGGCAGAGCTGAGGGAGAAATAGCAGAAATAAAACAGGACTGGGATTGGGATTTGTTCCCACTGAGCCCCCATTCCTAATTCGGGACCTGAATTTCCTAAAGCACCCTCAGAAAGCAAATCTGATCCATTCACTGATAAATTCCCATGATTACAGTGATAATATTCCTAATTTTAATCCTTTCATTAAATAAAAACCCAGAGTTTCACTAAACACGTAAAATTCAGCTCATCCTGGCGTTAAAAACAACTAAAAAAAGCGCAAATAAATACACAGAACATTCTGATTTTTTTTTCTTTTAATTCACTATTTTTCAGAGTTTTTTTTTTTTTACCGCTAGCAGCTGGTAATTCTGACAAGTTTGGGATTGGCACTGCTGGGAAAGGATGTGGTTTTTTTTATTTTTTATTTTGTGCTCTCCAAAATCCTTCAGCAGCAATTGTGAGCTAACCCAGGGACTCCTCCAGCACCAGGCTGCTGCCAACCAGCTGATTCCCAGGCAGCTGCCTGATCTCCCTCAAAATTATTCACAGCTTGGGGATGGAAAAAGATAATAAACATATGGAATAAGATGGTGAGAGGCTGGAGAAGAGAGGGGGATAAATAAAGGTTCAAAATCTGCCAGCTGGGGAAATATGAGCCAGTAGGTAGAAAGCAGGAGAGAAAAATGAAGTCTTGTCAAAGAGACAAGAGTGATTTGGTCAATTTTGGGAATGAAAATCCCTCTGTAATGAAGAAAATGAATGGAACAGCCACCAGTCCCAGGCAGCAGTGACATTTTCAAGCAATACTGGTGTAAGTAGTGAGCTGAAAATTTCATTTTTAGGGACCTGCCAGCTGCCAATCCAAAAGACAAATCTCAATAAAAGAATGTGTTATGTGCCAGAGTTACTTTAAAAAATCAGATTTCACAGGATCCTGGGATGGTTTGGGCGGGAAGGACCTTAAATCCCATCCAGCCATGGGCAGGGACATCTCCCACTGTCTGTGGTGGCTCCAACCTATCATTAAATGAGAACCCAGAGTTTCATTAAACATGTAAAATTCAGCTCATCCTGGCATTAAAAACAACTGAAAAAGAAAATAAATACACAGAACGCTGTGCCCATCCCCATTTTCCCCTCAGTGACACCAAGACCCCATCCATGGCACAAATAATCCACAGTAATTCTTTACCCATCCCCATTTTCCCCTCAGTGACACCAAAACCCCATCCCTCCATGTCCATTTTCACAAATAATCCCCATTAATTTAGTTCCTGTCCCCATTTTCCCCTCAGGGACACCAAACCCCATCCATTGCCACAAATAATCCCCATTAATTTAGTTCCCATCCCCATTTTCTCCTCAGTGACACCAAACTCCATCCATTGGCACAAATAATCCCCATTAATTTAGTTCCCATCCCCATTTTCCCCTCAGTGACACCAAACCCCATCCATTGGCACAAATAATCCCCATTAATGTTGTGCCCACCCCATTAAAGCTGTGTCATCCCAATTTTCCCCTCAGTGACACCAAAACCCCATCTCTCCATGTCCATCAGCACAAATAATCCCCATTAATGTTGTGCCCATTCCCATTTTCCCCTCAGCAACACCAAACTCCATCCATTGGCACAAATAATCCCCATTAATTTAGTTCCCATCCCCATTTTCCCCTCAGGGACACCAAGACCCCATCCCTCCATGTCCATTGTGACAAATAATCCCAATTAAAACCCTGCCCATCCACATTTTCTCCTCAGTGACACCAAACCCCATCCATTGCCACAAATAATCCCCATTAATGTTGTGCCCACCCCATTAAAGCTGTGTCATCCCCATTTTCCACTCAGTGACACCAAAACCCCATCTCTCCATGTCCATTTTCACAAATAATCCCCATTAATTTAGTTCCTGTCCCCATTTTCCCCTCAGGGACACCAAGACCCCATCCATTGGCACAAATAATCCCCATTAATTTTATTTCCCATCCCCATTTTCCCCTCAGGGACACCAAACCCCATCCATTGGCACAAATAATCCCCATTAATGTTGTGCCCATCCCCATTTTCCCCTCAGCAACACCAAACTCCATCCATTGGCACAAATAATCCCCTTTAATTTAGTTCCTGTCCCCATTTTCCCCTCAGGGACACCAAGACCCCATCCATTGGCACAAATAATCCCCATTAATTTTATTTCCCATCCCCATTTTCCCCTCAGGGACACCAAACCCCATCCATTGGCACAAATAATCCCCATTAATTTTATTTCCCATCCCCTCCCAGCTCCCACCCACTCTCCCTGAGCCAACAAAGTCACAGGATCCCTCTCCAGCATCTCTGGCTCGTTTGCTGCTCCCAAAACGAGGATTTTCTCTTTTCCCCAGTGCTCTGAATGCAAAACTTGGATGCAAATATGCCCAGCCCCTCCCTCCTGGAGAGAAATATGGACAAATCCAGTTATTAATTCCCCATTGTTGTTCTGACTTTAAACTGCTCTTTAAAGCCACTGCCATCCCTTTCAAGCAGTGGAGGAAAAAGAACTCTTTAATCACTAAAAGTGCATTAAAAATTCAGCACTTGAATCCTGCCTAATAGATTGATATTTCCCATGAGCTGGCAGGGGAAGATTAGCTATTAAAAATTCCCCTGTCCACTGGCATGTTAAATCCACCTGAAATTGGGCCCTGCTTGTTGTGCTTGTTTGTTTTTCTGCTTAAAGAGACACTTCAATTCTGACCTCTTCACACTTTAAATAAATCAGGGAAATTTATTTCTTGTGTTTTTTACAGGGTTTTAAGGCTGGCTTGCATTTCCACACTGGATCCTGCCTGTCCTTCCCAAATTCCCAAGGCTGCCTCGATGTTTGGAGGATGCTCTGGATGAATTTAAATCCAGGTGTCATAAACTCTGCAAATTCTGCTTGGTCACCCCAAACCTCTCCATTAGCTGGGTTAAGGATTAAGATAAAAAAGACACAAACACTTTGCAGAGAATCAGGAAATGGAGTGAAAGATTAAATCAGCCCCTGGAAATGCAAATTCCTCTCCAATGATGGATTTAGGGGATGTAGGGAGGAGTTTATTCCCAGCTTAAAACCAGGAAAAATCCTCAGCTCCTTCCTCAGTCCTTCATTCCTCCCATCCACCCCTTCAGAGCCCTGCAAGAATCAAGGGGTTAAAATTATTTGATGAGAATCAAATCGTTGGTTTTGATATGATTCTTGAGTATCAAAACCTTTTGATAATCAAATTTTTTTTTTTTTTGCTCTTTTCCAACCTCAGCCCTGGAATAGTTTGGGTTGGATGGACCAAAGCCCATCCAGCCTGGTCGAACCCTTTTAAACCCTCCAAATGTGGGCTGGAAACTGCAATTTTGAACTCAAATTTGAAATTTGGGACTTTCTCACCCACCCAATCCCTGCTTTTTGTGGCTTAAAAACAACAGGGCTGGAAGTGCCCTGAATTTAGGGACAGAGGGATGAAGAAAAGAGGCATGGATGGGTCTGACAGAAAAATATGGGAAGGTGTTGCCTGGTTCCTCTCATATTTCCTACAACAGGGCTTTTTTTGCCATTTTTAACAATTCTTTTGCAATTTTTTACTTTTTATTTTTTTGCAAATTTTGCAATTTTTATGCAAATTTTTTTCAATTTTTTTGCAAATTTTTTTGCAATTTTTTTGCAATTTTTTCCAATTTTTTTTGCAATTTTCATTTCAAACCAAAGGACCTGCACATGTCTGCAACATCCATAAGGATTCCTAGTAAAGAATTGTTATTCCTGCTCCCATATCTTTGCCTGAGAGGCTTTTAATTTCAAAATCATAATAATTTGGAGGGAGTGGGTTTACATTTTCCATTTCAGGGGCCTTCCTAAGCAGGCACCTGGATTTCCAAACCAAGATGGACAACAAACCCAAACCCACCAATAAAACCCCACAATTTTCCCTTTTCTCCACGCCTGGCTGTTGGTGGCAAACCCAAAATTGTCATTTGCAGAATCCATGGATGATTTTTTTCTGGGATTTTCTGTTGTTTGCCACCAGCTGGAGGAACTCCTGGAATTCCAGTGCAACTCATGTGCAACAATCAGAGACCTCAAAAAAGGCATAAAAACCCCTAAAATTATCCCAATCAGCATGGAAAACACTCAGAATTTCATCTCAACGCTCTGCTTGTGGTCAAGTTCTGGGGTTTTTTTGTTGCCTTTTTTTTAATTTGAAAATTCCGGGTCTTGGGAGTTTCAGCTGTCCCAAATTAATCAGAAATTCAGAAGATTTTCTCTGTGTCCTGCAGGACAGATGTTCATCCCAGAATTCCATTTAAAACACAAAATTTTCACCTTTCTCTCTTAAGCCTCAGCTTCTCCCACCTCTCCTGACTGAACTGGGTGGGGAGTGTGGTTAAAATGGGATTTTTTTTGGGATAAATATCTGGTAATACTTTAAAACCACAGTGGAATTCTTAAAAATTTAACCTTAAAAATAAACTAAAATTCTTAATAATATAAAAACCCCAAATGCCTTGAATTTGACCTATGCTGGACACATCAGATATTTATGGTCACAAAAAAAAATGTGATTTATAGGCAAATCCACGCTGTCTGTGGCAGCTGAGAGAATTCTGCTCTGACAAGATCCTGTAGATAAATTTCTGTTTCATTTCATGGTATTTCTTCCAGCCTGATGTTCCAACCAGAAACCACACTGGGAACAATTTGGGATGGAATAGAAAATGATAATGTCTAGACAGCAATGCTGCCTGAAGTATTTTCAGGGAATATTAAAAATCAAGCATTAGCAGCAGCTCTAATAGCTACAAGTTAATAATGACAATGTTAATTTTAATTTTAATGGTTCGAGGTGGGCACTTAAAAAAAAAAAAAACAAAAAAAAACAAACCGCAAAACAAAATCAATGAGCCGGGATAGGAATTTTAATTTGGAAAGCTGGACAATTATTAATCATTTGTATTATTCAATTAATAGTGACTTTTCTAATTAATAGGATGGTTTATGTCCCCATCTGGCATTTAGAGGCATCATTCATTTTTATTCTTGGGAAATATAAACAGCTGCAAAGGGGCTTGATGCACGAATGGAGAGAGAAATTAAACTCTGAACAGGCCAAGTGGGAACTTGAACACAAACATCACCACAGCCCAGGGAAATTTTCACTTTCTCCATCTCCTGTCCCCTTTCCAGGACTCCTGAACCCAATTTGGCATTTTTACCAAGATTTCCACGGGATTGTGCCTTTCCCATCTCAGGTGCCACAATGCCAGTGCCATCAAACCCCAAATAAACTGATTTTTCCAAGATTTTTCAGATTTTTCTGATTTTTCAGAAGACCCCCTCAAAAAGAAAGAAATAATTAAACAGAATGAGCTGTTGGAAGGGCAATGGATGCAAATTCAATATCTCCTGATTTTATTCCGGGCTTTTGCCAGTGACTTAATGAACAATCACAGACAAGCCACTTCATGTTGTTTCTCAATCCATTAATTAGGAATAACAACACTCATCTCCCAGGCAGCTCCGCAGCTGAAGGTGGCAACGATTTCCTTTTTATTGTGTTTAAAAAACCCACCCCCACTCGGAGATGGAAACAATTTGCCAGAAATTTCCACATCCAAACAAACAGCAGCGCCACGAGCAAGAGCAGCAAAGCTCTGTGCGCACCCAGGGGCGCTGCTCAGGACCCAAATCCATTTGCCACGAAAAACTGCAGATTTAGGGTCATGCTCCACTAAATAAAAGGCAAAAAGCTCAGGGAATTTTGTAGCAGGTTTTTTTTTTCCATGCCTAACAATCCTATTTGGAAGAATCTATCGTATGTATTTAGAAAAATAGGCTTTCAAGTTGTCAACGCTCCCAATTCTTGCTGAATTTGCTTTCCAGATGTTTTGGAGATGACAGAGGAAGGGGAGGAGGAGCTGAGGCATCAGGACATTGCTGTGTCCACCCCTCTGGAGTGGCAAACTCAGCAGCAGATCCTGTCCCACATCTGGGATTCACCAGGACACAAATTAATGAATTAATTGAATTAATCCGATATCCCAACAGCTGGGAGAAGGAAAGGTTCTGCCGTGATTCCCTGCAGAAGATGGGAGGCTCAGAAAAATGGCTTCAATTTCCACATTGGGCACACAACACCTGGGCCTGGCTTTGGAATTAAAATCTGGAATGGTTTGGGTTGGAATTAAAATTCGGAATGGTTCGAGTTGGATTTAAAATCTGGAGTGGTTTGAGTTGGAAAAGACCTTCGGAATTGGAACACCTGGGACTGGCTTCGGAATTAAAATCCAGAAAGGTTTGGGTTGAAAAAGATCTTTGGGATTGGAACACCTGGGACTGGCTTCGGAATTAGAATCCAGGAAGGATTGGGTTGGAATTAAAATCTGGAATGGTTTGGGTTGGAAAGGACCTTTGGAATTAAAATCCAGAAAGGTTTGGGTTGGGAAGGACCTCTGGAATTGGAACACCTGGGATTGGCTTTGGAATTAAAATCCAGAATGGTTTGGGATGGAATTAAAACCCGGAATGGTTTGGGTTGGAATTAAAATTCGGAATGGTTGGGTTGGAATGGACCTTTGGAATTAAAATCCAGAAAGGTTTGTTGTTGGGAAGGACTTTTGGAATTGGAACACCTGGGATTGGTTTCGGAATTAAAATCCAGAATGGTTTGGGTTGGAATTAAAATTCAGAATGGTTTGGGTTGGAATTAAAACCCAGAATGGTTTGGGTTGGAATTAAAATTTGGAATGGTTTGGGTTGGAATGGACCTTTGGAATTAAAATCCAGAAAGGTTTGTTGTTGGAAAGGACTTTTGGAATTGGAACACCTGGGATTGGCTTCGGAATTCAAATCCTAAATGGTTTGGGTTGGAATTAAAATCCAGAATGGTTTGTGTTGGAATTAAAATTCAGAATGGTTTGGGTTGGAAAAGACCTTTGGAATTAAAATCCAGAAAGGTTTGGGTTGGAAAGGACTTTTGGAATTGGAACGCCTGGGATTGGCTTCGGAATTAAAATCCAGAATGGTTTGGGTTGGAATTAAAATTCTGAAAGGTTTGGGTTGGAATTAAAATTCAGAATGGTTTGGGTTGGAATTAAAATCCAGAATGGTTTGGGATGGAATTAAAATCCAGAATGGATTGGGATGGAAAAGACTTTTGGAACTAAAATCCAGAAAGGTTTGGGTTGGAAAGAACTTTTGGAATTGGAACACCTGGGATTGGCTTTGGAATTCAGATCCTAAATGGTTTGAGTTGGAATCAAAATCTGGAATGGTTTGGGTTGGAAAGGACCTCTGGAATTGGAACACCTGGGATTGGCTTCGGAATTAAAATCCTAAATGGTTTGGGTTGGAATCAAAATCCAGAATGGTTTGGGATGGAATTAAAATCCAGAAAGTTTGGGATGGAATTAAAATCCAGAAAGGTTTGGGTTGGAAAGGACTTTTGGAATTGGAACACCTGGGATTGGCTTTGGAATTAAAATCCAGAAAGGTTTGGGTTGGAAAGGACCTCTGGAATTGGAACACCTGGGATTGGCTTTGGAATTAAAATCCAGAATGGTTTGGGTTGGAATTAAAATTCGGAATGGTTTGGGATGGAATTAAAACCCAGAATGGTTTGGGTTGGAATTAAAATCCAGAATGGTTTGGGTTGGCATTAAAATTCAGAATGGTTTGAGTTGGAATTAAAATTCGGAATTGTTTGGGTTGGAATGGACCTTTGGAACTAAAATCCAGAAAGGTTTGGGTTGGAAAGGACTTTTGGAATTGGAACACCTGGGATTGGCTTTGGAATTCAAATCCAGAATGGTTTGGGTTGGAATTAAAATCCAGAATGGTTTGGGATGGAATTAAAATCCAGAATGGTTTGGGTAGGAATTAAAATTCGGAATGGTTTGGGATGGAATTAAAATCCAGAATGGTTTGGGTTGGAATTAAAATCCAGAAAGTTTGGGATGGAATTAAAATCCAGAAAGGTTTGGGTTGGAAAGGACCTCTGGAATTGGAACACCTGGGATTGGCTTCGGAATTCAAATCCAGAAAGGTTTGGGTTGGAATTAAAATCCAGAAAGGTTTGGGTTGGAATTAAAATCCAGAATGGTTTGGGATGGAATTAAAATCCGGAATGGTTTGGGTTGGAAAAGACCTCCAAGCTCATCTGGATCCAACCCCCTGCCATGGACAGGGAATGATTTTGCCTTTGGTTTTCTGTTTTACAGACAAAGCCAAGATGATTTCGCTGCTGTCCCTTTGTTTTGGGTGCTGAACTCTCGGATTCCGTGTCTGCTGGAAATTCAGGAATAGCACAGCCATGGCTGAATTGGCTCAGCACGGCGGCAGCTGCAGAGTCTGCACTGAAAATCCCATTTTTTTCATTGATATTTTAGAATTCCAAACTTTCCTGGACTCGCACTGGGTCAGAATCCAGATCTGGGAGCTCCAGCCAAGGACAATGCCAATATTTGCATCAGCTCCCAAAGAGCCAGGCGGGATGGTGACACATTTCTGCTAAAAAAGGGAAATCTGGGTAACTCTGAAAAGGAAAATCTGAGGAATTTGGGCAACTTTGAGGAATTTGAGTAACTTTGAGGAACCCTGGAAGGTTTGGCCACCCCCAGGTCTCACCTTGACTGTGGAATCAGACAGAAAGAAAATGACCTTAAAATGTCTGACAGAAATGATGGAAAGAGCCGGAGTTTAATCTTAAAAAGTCATCATTGATCATTTTAAGGGCTCTTTGACATCCCTCTCTTGAAACAATGGAATTGTCTGTAATTATCCCTGCAATCTGGGAGTTTGGCACACGCTGGGAGCCCCTGGGATGAATGCTGCGCTGAATTCTGTGTGCTCTTCAGGATTTTGGGATAATAATTATAAATATAAAAATAAAATATAAATATATATTGTATATATAAATATAGAAATACATAAATAGATAAAATAGTAAACATATATTAAAATCTCTATAAATCTATAAAAATATATCAAAATAAGAATAAGAATAAAAATAAGAAGAAGAATAAAAATAAAAATAAAAATTAAAATTAAAAGTAAAAATAAAAATAAAAATAAAAATAAAAATAAAAATAAACTTAAAAAATAAAAATAAATAAATATATAATTTTTTTTTGCAGGTGCATTTTTGATTGGCCCCACGTGAATTGTTTTTTCTTAATGATCAATCCCAGTCCAACTGTGTCAGACTCTCTGGTCAGCCACAAGATTTTATTATTCGTCTTTCTGATGTCTCCTTTCTCTATTATTTTAGTATAGTTTTAGTGTATAATTTTCTTTTAATATAATAATGTAATAACATAAAGTAATGTAATGTAATGTAATGTAATGTAATGTAATAATATAATATAATATAATATAATATAATATAATATAATATAATATAATATAATATAATATAATATAATATAATATAATGCCCTTTGCCTTCTCACCCACCTGGATTTTAGGAAAATTATGGAAATTGTTCCTTTCTTAAAATCCAGGTGGAAACATCCCCATCATTTCCCTCCCTCACTCAGCAATTACCTGGCTGAGATAATTATTCCCCTCTTTCAGGTCGTTCACAGCAGATTTATTAATTGTATAGGAAAGAAAGGCATCTACAATGTCTACCATATTTCCTTTATTAATTTTTAATTATTTTCTCTTCATTATTAGGACCCGCTCTGCAATGTCCTGGATGAGTGCTCATAATTAAAGTTCAAGTATTTGCTCTAAATTAAATCTGATCTCAGCTCTTGGGCAGAGGGAGGTATGTGGGGGGATTTTTTTTTTTTTTTCCCCTTTTAAACATGGAAAATTGAGGAAACACATTTGTTTCTGCCGTCCACGGACGAGCTGCTTCTCCAGCAGACAAATATTCCCCCAAGTGAATCTGGAGGTGGTTACGTAATGCAGAATATCAATTTTTGGGGTGGCATATGGGCAGAATAACAATTCCAAAGCAGCTCTGGAGTGCCAGTGACCATCACTGCTCCTCAAAGAACCTCCCTGGGGCCTGTTCATTACATTCCCTGCCAAAAAAAACCCCAAAAATGAGAAATTCTTCCCATTTTCCCACATTAATACTTCCCTCAAGGCCACAATCCCTCACCTCCTGCCAGGACTCTAATTTTATAAATCCAGCCCCACTGGGATGAAAAAGAAAATTCCATTGTGGACACCCCAAAATTCATTTTCCTCTGCCCCATCCAGCAGTTTCAAGATAAAAATTGAGATGAACACCATGAAATGCAGCCCTGAAAACTCCTCACTCCCATTTTCATACAGCCCAGAAATTGCCTGCAAACACTCCCTGAAAATTCCCAATCCAATGGAAAAAAATCCTGGAAATTCCCAATCCAAGGTAAACAAGTGCTGAAAATTCCTCATCCAAGGTGAAGTCCTGAAAATTACCAATCCAATGGAAACAAATCCTGGGAATTCCCAATCCAAGGAGAACAAATCCTGAAAATTCCTGATCCAAGGGAAACGAGTCCTGAAAATTTCTGATCCAAGGGAAAGAATTTCTGGAAATTCCTGATCCAAGGGAAAAAAATCCTGGAAATTCCCAATCCAAGGAGAAGAAATCCTAAAAATTCCTGATCCAAGGGAAACAAGTCCTGAAAATTTCTGATCCAAGGGAAAGAATTTCTGAAAATTCCCAATGCAATGGAATCAGGTGCTGGAAGTTCATGATCCAAGGGAAACAAATCCTGGAAGTTCCTAATCCAAGGGAAAAAAATCCTGGAAATTCCTGATCCGAGGGAAATAATCCCTGAAAATTCCTGATCCCAGGAGCTTTTTTGTGCTCCTGTTGGATCCCTTTTGTTGGAAAAGTTTCTGCTTTAATCCCATCAGATTTTGTGTCAGTTCTCCCAGGGTATATCAATGGAATTACAGAGAATTCCATTGGGTTTAGTGAGATTAAAACCCTTCCAGGAGAATGAATAGATAGAAATAAAAAGAAAAATTAAAAAAAATTAAAATAAAATTAAGAAAATATAAAGATATAAATATAAATAAAAATTTTAAAACTTGGTGTTTGGGCTGCCCAAGAATGAGCACACAATTTACATGTCTGGGCTTCAGAAAAGCAAGAAATCACCCAAATTCATCATTCCATGTAAAAATTCCAATTTCTGCCACCCTTTCTTGTTCCTATCTCACGTGAAATTCTCTGACACAGGAGTCTGACACCCAAATTATTTCTCAGAGACCTCCCACAGCACGAGGGCCCCACAGTGTTTTGAAAACAATGGGAAATGTGGAAAAACAATCCCAAATCAGATTGCTGAAACCAAAACTGCTCTGGGGGAGATTATCCAGAGTTAGATAAATGCAGGACTTTCTCCATGCTCCCTCCGAGCATCATTCCTGACATTTCTGGGAACTATTTTCAGCATTTGATCTGTGCTGGCGTCAGTTGTTGCTACCCAGAGTAATCTCCTTTCGCAGGGAAATAAAAAGTGAGATTATGTAAAGGCAGCCAGGAATAGCAGGGACTAAAAATACCCAGGATGGAGGGGCTGGGAGCAGCCCCAACCTCTGGGGGCCTCCAGCAGGAGCTCACCTGGGGGTGTCACCAAATTTTGGGGTGTTGGGGGTCCCTAGGGTGAGGTGGGAGATGAGAATTGACCCCAAGTTATCAGAAGGTTGATATTATATATCGTATTATATTATATTATTGCATTGTATCACATTATAGATTAATTTATTATATATTATTATATATCACTATATTATGTATTATTAGATTTCATTATAGATTATATTATACTACATTACATTACATTACATTACATCATATTTTACTACATTATATCATATTATTTCACATTATATTACATTACATTACTACATTATATTATATTATATTACATTATATTATATTACATTATATTACATTACATAACATTATATTACATTATATTATATTATATTATATTATATTATATTATATTATATTATATTTATTATATTATATTATATTATATTATATTATATTATATTATATTATATTATATTATATTATATTATATTATATTATATTATATGAAAATTATATACTAAAACTACACCAAAGAAAGAGAAAAGAGACATCAGAAGGGTAAAACAAATTATAATAAAAACCAATGACAGACCAGAGTCCTGACACAGCTGGACTGTGATTGGCCATTAATTAAAAACAATTCACATGGAACCAATCAAAGATGAACCTGTTGGTGAGCAACCTCCAGCCCACATTCCAAACATTCAGATAATTTACATTTATTTTCTGAGGCTGAACTGAAATAAATTTATCTGAAATTCACGTGTGTCTGTTTGATCCATTTATATCAGCACGGCTTCCGAGCCTCTTATTAAGAAAGCACAGCTAATGACAGAAGGCAAATGCTAATTTTGCTTGGTGGCTCTCCCTCCATTCGAGTTCACTGATCAGGCAGACAGATTAAGAAAGATTGTGAGCTGATCCAGGAGCCATTTGGGAGTGGACAAAACCAAGGAGAGTTTGCCAGGTAAGCAACCAGGGAATCACAGAAGTGCCAGGGAGGGAAATCTCAATTTCAGCCCCAAAAAAGCCCCCAGTGAGCCAAACCCCACCAGCATGGAGATGAGGATCTGCTCTGCACCTCTGGAGCTGATTCAGGGAACTGAAATGAATTTATCTGAATTTCACGTGTGTCTGTTTGATCCATTTATATCAGCACGGCTTCTGAGCCTCTTATTAAGAAAGCACAGCTAATGACAGAAGGCAAATGCTAATTTTGTGTGGTGGCTCTTCCTGCATTCAAGTCCACTGATCAGGAAGACAGATTAAGAAAGATTGTGAGCTGATCCAGGAGTGGACAAAACCAAGGAGAGTTTGCCAGGTAAGCAACCAGAAAATCACAGAAGTGCCAGGGAGGGAAATCTCAATTTCAGCCCCATAAAAGCCCCCAGTGAGCCAAACCCCACCAGCATGGAGATGAGGATCTGCTCTGCACCTCTGGAGCTGATTCAGGGAACTGAAATGAATTTATCTGAATTTCACGTGTGTCTGTTTGATCCATTTATATCAGCACGGCTTCCGAGCCTCTTATTAAGAAAGCACAGCTAATGACAGAAGGCAAATGGTAATTTTGCTTGGTGGCTCTCCCTCCATTCGAGTTCACTGATCAGGCAGACAGATTAAGAAAGATTGTGAGCTGATCCAGGAGCCATTTGTTCGACATCTCCCCGAATCAGCGCCCGGCACAGCCGAGCGTCTTCGTGCAGCGGAATTTTATTTGTCATGTTGGGCCGGGAGCCGCAGTTAATAATTCACTGCACAGCTCCGCGGAGCTCCCTCGCTCTCTTTCACACAACCTTGCGGTTTCACAGGGCTCTTGTTAGGGAGCAGCTTAAAATAGTTCTGTTATCAGAGCTGTGGTGGCTGTCAGAGCCCGGGCAGAGGCACCGCTCTGATCCTTCTGACAAGGGAACAAAACAAACACGCCGGGAGCTTCGGGAAGGACACGGACACGTGGAGTTCATCCCCACAGGATGGCTGCTCCAGAGCTCAGAGCCGGAGAGATGGGGAAAAAAAGGGAAAATCACCGACTCAGGTGCTCTTCTTGTCACTGGAACCATGGAATGCTTTGGGCTGGAAGGGACCTTCAATCCCACCCAACCCCACCAAATCATCTACACTGGAACAGAGCTGGTTGCTCCAAACCCCATCCCACCTGGCTTTGGAGCCATTTGTGGTTCAGATTTGGATTTTCTGGTTCAGATTTGAATTTTCTGGCTCAGATTTGGATTTTCTGGCTCAGATTTGGATGTTCTGCTTCCCCACACATCATCACCAGCTCAGGATGCCTGAGGTCACAACAGTCAGGCTCAGGTGAAGGTACAGAGTGGAGAATTCAAACCAGGCCTGGTGATCTCTGCTCACCACAGAAACCTCAAAAGCAGCAAATAAAACTCTCCAGAATGCTTCATTCTGCAGGTTTACCCCCACAGGATGGCTACACCAGGGCTCAGAGCCAGAGAGATGGGGGAGAAAAAGGGAAAATCACCAACTCAGGTGCTCTTCTTGTCACTGGAACCATGGAATGCTTTGGGCTGGAAGGGACCTTCAATCCCACCCAACCCCACCAAATCATCTACACTGGAACAGAGCTGGTTGCTCCAAACCCCATCCCACCTGGCTTCAGAGCCATTTGTGGTTCAGATTTGGATTTTCTGGTTCAAATTTGGATTTTCTGGCTCAGATTTGGATTTTCTGCTTCCCCACACATCATCACCTGCTCAGGATGCCTGAGGTCACAACAGTCAGGCTCAGGTTAAGGTACAGAGTGGAGAATTCAAACCAGGCCTGGTGATCTCTGCTCACCACAGAAACCTCAAAAGCAGCAAATAAAACTCTCCAGAATGCTCCATTCTGCAGGTTTACCCCCACAGGATGGCTGCTCCAGAGCTCAGAGCCAGAGAGATGGGGGAAAAAAGGTAAAATCACCAACTCAGGTGCTCTTCTTGTCACTGGAACCATGGAATGCTTTGGGCTGGAAGGGACCTTCAATCCCACCAAATCATCTACCATGGGAAGGGACACTGGAACAGAGCTGGTTGCTCCAAGCCCCATCCCCATCCCACCTGGCTTTGGAGCCATTTGTGGTTCAGATTTGGATTTTCTGGTTCAGATTTGGATTTTCTGCTTCCCCACACATCATCACCTGCTCAGGATGCCTGAGCTCAGAACAGTCAGGCTCGGGTTGAGGTGCCTGGAAATAACAGAGTGGAGAACAAAAGCCAGGAGCAACACAATGGAAACACTCCACGGACACCTTATTTTTGGTGGAGGGTCCCAAATTTAAGTTTTAGCCCCTGTTTTTATCTCTTTTCTGGAAAAATATGGAATAATTGATTGGATGATGGGGTGAGAGAAGTCAGGAGGAGCTTGGGAAAGAGCTCAGGGCTGCATCCGGGGTTAACCAGGGAAATACTCCATGGACACCTTATTTTTGGTGGAGTATCTCTAATTTAAGTTTTAGCCCCTGTTTTTATCTCTTTTTTTTTTGGAAAAAAAATAAGGAATAACTGATTGGATGCTGTGGGAAAACAGGAGGAACATGGGAAAGAGCTCAGGGCTGCATCCGGGGTTAAGCAGGGAAATATTGCAGGGAGAGAGGAGAAATACTCCATGGACACCTTATTTTTGGTGGAGGGTCCCAAATTTAAGTTTTAGCTGCTGGTTTTATCTCTTTTCTGGAAAAATATGGAATAATTGATTGGATGATGGGGTGAGGGAAGTCAGGAGGAACTTGGGAAAGAGCTCAGGGCTGCATCCAGGGTTAGCCAGGGAAATATTGCAGGGAGAGAGGAGAAAATACTCCACGGACACCTTATTTTTGGTGGAGTGTCCCAAATTTAACTTTTAGCTGCTGGTTTTATCTCTTTTTTGGGAAAAAATTAAGGAATAACTGATTGGATGCTGTGGGAAAACAGGAGGAACATGGGAAAGAGCTCAGGGTTAAGCAGGGAAATATTGCAGGGACAGAGGAGCCTAAAGTGGATTATCTGGAGGTTCCTTCTGGCTTTGAAAGCAGACAAATGGAATCCGTGAGCCTGCTGATTATCCCACTGTCCTCAGCCTGAACCCAGGGGACAAAGCCACACCGAGGGAAAAGGAAAAACAGGAATGAAACGAGGTGCAAAAGGTTCCTAATTATTTATTTTGGTCCCTGGAGATAAATTCTGTCCTTAGGGAATGCTGCACGTTCCTGCTTGGTGTCTGTCCCAGAGCAAAGTGTGGCAGGTTTAGAGAAATCAGATTCTGATCACTGAATTTTAATCAATTTAGGGTTGAAAAATTCACCATTAATCCTTCATGCACAACCACCTGGTGGTTGGTTTTTTCCTAATTATTTATTTCAGCCCCTGGAGAGAAATTCTTAGGGAATTCTGCACATTCCTGCTTGGTGTCTATCCCATGTGTGACAGCAAAATCTTACAGGTTTAGTGGAGAAATCATCCATTAGATCCCACGGAATTTTAGGCAATTTATGATTAAAAATCATTTTAATTATTTTAATTAATGATTAAAATTTTAATTTATTATTTAATTTTTTTTTAAATTTAATATTTAAAAAATCCACCAAAACCCATTAATCCTTCATGCACAACCACCTGGTGGTTGGTTTTTCCCTAATTATTTATTTTGGCCCCTGACAGCAAAATCCCACAGCTTTAGAGCAGAAATCACCCATCAGATTCTGATCACTGAATTTTAAGCAATTTATCATTAAGAAATCTGCCAAAACCCATTAATCCTTCATGCACAACCACCTGGTGGTTGGTTTTTCCCCAATTATTTATTTTGGCCCCTGACAGCAAAATCCCACAGGTTTTGAGCAGAAATCACCCATCAGATTCTGATCATTGATCTTTGGGCAATTTATGATTTAAAAATTCAATTTAAATCAAATCATAAATTGATTTAAAATTCAATTTTAAACCAATTTATGATTTGAATAATCCATTAATCCTTCATGCACAACCACCTGGCTTTAGGTTTTTAGGCAGCTGGATGTTTGTTATTGCTCTCTGATGTTTCTGGATACAAAATTCAGGCAAAAAAGTGCCAATTTCACAACCCTGGAGCACCAAATCCCAGGAAAACACCCAGGAAATCAGGGGACAGCACACAGTGCCACCTCTCTGGTGTCACCTCCCTGATGCTGATGCAAATATTGCAACAAATTCAGCGCCAAAAGAGGAAGGAAAGGGAAAATAATTCCACCAGACACAAACACAGCCGTGCCTAAATTGAAATATAAAGCCCAAGCAGGCTTAGAGAATATCCTGATTAGCCTTGAAAAACTGTTGTGTGTTAAAGAGACCCTAGAATATATTTCATTTTATTTTTGCTTTTTCAGCCCAGCAGAGGAACCCACTGATGCTCTGCCATTTGTTCATTTACAACAAATATTAACACGGGGCCCAATTTTCTGCCTGGCGAAAACCATTTTAATTTTTTAGCAAGACGAATGCTTGGAAGGGCGAGGAATAATTAAATCATTTTCTACTCCAAAAGAAGCCCTCACGGTCTCGTCGCGGGGTTCCAGCGTTTTGTAAATCATCTAATGATTTTCTGCTGGTTTAAATATCGCCTGCCCATCCCAAACTGATTAACCAAGGGGGAAAAAAATACAGGGTGGAGGGATAAAGTTCCTAAATCATCCAAATATTTCCTGATCATGGGAAAACCTCTTAGGGTAAAGATCCTAAATCATCCAAATATTTTCTGGTCATGGGAAAACCTCTTGGGATAAAGATCCTAAATCATCCAAATATTTTCTGATCATGGGAAAACCTCTTGGGATAAAGTTCCTAAATCATCCAAATATTTCTTGATCCTGGGAAAACCTCTTGGGATAAAGTTCCTAAATCATCCAAATATTTTCTGATCATGGGAAAACCTCTTGGGATAAAGTTCCTAAATCATCCAAATATTTTCTTGATCCTGGGAAAACCTCTTGGGATAAATTTCCTAAATCATCCAGATATTTTCTGATCATGGGAAAACCTCTTAGGGTAAAGTTCCTAAATCATCCAAATATTTTCTGATCATGGGAAAACCTCTTGGGGTAAAGTTCCTAAATCATCCAAATATTTTCTTGATCCTGGGAAAACCTCTTGGTCTGGGAGCTGGAATGACCAGAGGGGCAATTTTGGGGCACCAAAACCCTGAGCAGGACATCGAAACACCAACCTGCACCTGCCACAGGTGGGTGGAAAGAGGAAATTCGTGTTTGGAGCTCAAAAGAAGCTGAAAACAGATAAATGGAATCTGTGATCCTGATTTGTTGGGTTCCTTTCAGAAACCAACAAATGGCACCAGAGATTCCTCCAGTGCCAATTTAAAGATTTCTTCTTCTTCTTCTCGCCATAACGAATCTGGAATTCTCCTCTGCTCAATGACAGGAAATCAAGTTTTAAAAGCACGAGGTTTGTATGGAGACAGAGATTTTAAAGGAATTGAGGTTTTTTTTTAGTGGGGGGAGGGAAGAATATGACAAGTTAACAATGGTTGCAAATTATATTAAAATCTTATTGAAAAGAAAGGAAGATTCGCTTGCTCCTACAGGCAGCGGAGCTGTAACCTTCCAAAAGCATCATTATTCTGCTGTTAAAATGACAAAAAAATAACCCTCTGCCCCCAGAGATAATGCAATTTATTAGTATTTCAGTGCTGAATGCACTTGTCAAATATTTAATCATCCGATTCTTTACATTGGAAACTCTGCAGAGGGAGTCTGCCACCGGGGAATTGCAACAATCCGCAGGAGTGGGAATAGGGTTGGAGGATACTCGTGGAGAAAAACTGGAAATATCAGTGGGGAAGGAGGTTCTGCTGTCGTTGTGCTCTGAGGAAAACCTCGGGAGGGGATGGGAATGGGAAATGTGGGAACAGCAGGGCTCGTCCTGATGCCTTTTGGGACGACCTAAAAACGGAGTCGGACCAAATTAAGGGAATGAAAATTTCTAAAAACTAGAGGCGAGACAAAATTAAGGGAATAAAAATGGCTATTTTAATATCAAATTTATGAGGAGGCTTTAATATAAATTAAATATAATAAATATAAATAAATATTTAAAAAGATATAGATATAGAAATACAAATGGAACTCCAGAAGCTGGTGGAGCTCCAGAGGCCAGTGGAGCTCTGGCAACCGGTGGAGCTCCAGGGGCTGGTGGAGGTCCAGAGGCCAGTGGAGCTCCTGAGGTTGGTGGAGTTCCAGAGGCTGATGGAGCTCCAGAGGCTGATGGAGCTCCTGAGGATGGTGGAGCTCCAGGGGCTGGTGGAGCTCCAGGGGCCAGTGGGGCTTCAGGGACTGGTGAAGCTCCAGAAGCTGGTGGAGCTCCAGAGCCTGGTGGAGCTCCAGACGCTGTTGGACCTCCAGGGGCTGGTGGAACTCCAGAGGATGGTGGAGCTCCAGAGCCTAGTGGAGCTCCAGAAGCTGGTGGAGCTCCAGAGCCTAGTGGAGCTCCAGGGGCTGGTGGAGCTCCAGACACCATTGCAGCTCCTGTGGCTGGTGGAGCTCCAGAGGATGGTGGAGCTCCAGAAGCTGGTGGAGCTCCAGACACCCTTGCAGCTCCTGAGGCTGGTGGAGCTCCAGGGGCTGGTGGAGCTCCAGACACCCTTGCAGCTCCTGAAGCTGGTGGAGTTCCAGAAGCTGGTGGAGCTCCAGAGCCAGCCCTGCTGGACAGGATGAGGTGCTGGAAGCTGGGAACAGGACAGGACAGAACAGGACGGGACAGGGCCTCAGTGTCAGTCCTGGATTTTCCCCTGGATCCCTGACTGACAGAGGGGTCAGCACTGAGTTTAACCCAGAGTTTACCACAGCTGGCTCAGCTCCCCTAACTCTGCACCAGCCTCTGGCTCCTTCCTGCCCGATTCCCTCCACACTTTGTTCTCACTGCTCCTGCCCGGCTGCCTCCCCTCCCAGCCTGCCTCTCGATGTAAATCAGGAGTGCGCAGCAAATCTCCGTGATAAAACACCTGCTCCCCTCAGAACAATCCCCAATCCTGACAAGTGACCTTTCCATCAAACTCCATCCCCTGGTGCCAGGGAGAATTTCAAATCTGTCTCGAGCTCGGAGCTCGGGTGCTTTAACCTGCAGAGATTTATGGCTCCGGAGAATATTTAACTTATGAATAAGCTGATTGCTGTTGGCCTCACTTTGTAACAGAGCGTTTGAGTCAGCAGAGTGGCTGAGTGAAGCCTTCCTGCAGGTGAAATGTGTTTCCATCAGTCATTCCCAGCAATCCAGCTCAGCATTTCCAGCAGAACCCCTGCCCTGCTCCATTTCTCACCCTCCCCATGTCCCTGTGGGCCCATGGACACAGCACAGAGCTGATTCCGTGACCCAGAGCTGATATTCCCGACACAAATGCCAAAAACCAGACCAGGGAATGCATGGAAATACATCCCAGCAAGAGCTGCCCCCAGAAAAATGGAAATTCTCTCCCAGGAAATCTGCTGTTCCCAATTCACCACACTGGGATTGTCATGTGCAATTTATTCCCTTAAAAATCGATTGACTCATCCTGCTCCCTCCCAAAACTCAGCTCCTCTTGCAAAATAATCCGATTTTATCTCCTAAACTTAAATTTATTGGGTGGGGCTCTGGTGGAAGGTGTCCCTGACCATGGGGAGAACGAGATGAGTTTTAGGGTTTGTCCCAACCCAAGCTGTTCTGGGATTCTGGGATTATAAATTATAAATTATTCTGGGATTATAAATGATAAATTCTAGAGTTCCTTGGTGAACTGAATATGGAGCTGAATATGGAACTCCTTCCTTCCCAATTCACCGCACCTGGATTGTCCCGTGCAATTTATTTCCTTAAAAATCAAAGATTAAAGAGCCACAAGTGTAGAGTAAAAAGGGACAAGGAAAAGATTGTTGTCTCCATATGGGAAGCGAAATGGCGATATTAATATTAAAATTAATATTGACTGAACCTGAGTCACTTTGCTGTGATGGGTGCAGAGTTGCTGAGCCCCCCAGATCCCCTTCCTGAGCAAAGGGATTGACTCATCCTGCCCACTCCCAAAACTCAGCTCCTCTTGCAAAATAATCCAAATTATTTTGGATATTAAACTTAAATTTATGGGGTGGGGCTCTGGTGGAAGGTGTCCCTGCCCATGGCATGGGGAGAACGAAATGGATTTTAAGATTTAAGTTTTATGGTTTTAAGTCCCAACCCAAACTGTTCTGGGATTCTAGGATTATAAATTATAAATTATTCTGGGATTATAAATGATAAATTTTAGAGTCTCTCACTGAACAGAGTCACTTCCTTCCCAATTCACCACACCTGGATTGTCACACGCAATTTATTTCCTTAAAAATCGAAGATTAAAGAGCCACAAGTGTAGAATAAAAAGGGACAAGGAAAAGAAAGGATTGTTGTCTCCATATGGGAAGCGAAATGGCGATATTAATATTAAAATTAATATGAACTGAACACTTTGCAGAGTTGCTGAGCAGGGTGTGGGGGAGGCAGTGAGGGGAATGAAAAGCGACAATAAAAACCCCAATAAATCCGAGCTCTCAGAGGCCGGCCCTGCAGGGGAGAAGTCACACGTTTCTTGTCCATATTTACTTTACCAAATCACGGTTTGCTCTCTGTCACTGACATTTGCAGCGCTGAAAGGCCCTCAAAGCTCACCTGGCAAATTCCAAAAGCCATTCCCAGCCTGATCCCTGTGCTGGGGGCACCGGCTGGACCACAGGAGATAATTACCCTCATCCTCGTTAGCCTCACCCAGCACAGCCCATCCTCCCTCAGAACACGGCTTCTGTCACAGAATTCTGGAGAAAACGTTCCTGAGCAAATCCATTCCTTCAGCTGCACTTGGAATCACAAAACCCTGGAATTGTTTGGGTAGGAAGGGACTCAAATCCCATCCAGTGCCACCATGGGACAGCTCCCACTGTCTCTGGTGGCTCCAACCTGGTCTTGAGAATTCCCAGGGATCCAGGGGCAGCCACAGCTGCTCTGGGAATCCCATCCCATCCCAGCCCCTCTCCCAATATTTCTTCCCAAAATTCCATCCATATCTGCCCAGGGAATCCTGGAATGGTTTGGGTTGGAAGACACCTCAAAGCCCATCCGGTCCCACCACGGGTCCCACACTTTCTACAGATCCAGAGTGCTCCAGCCTGGCCTTGGACACATCCATAGATCCCAGCTCCTCTGGGAATTCCATCCCAGCCCCTCTCCTAATATTCCTTCCCAAAATCCCATCCAAACCTGCCCAGGGAATGCTGGAATGGTTTGGGTTGGAGGAGACCTCAAAGCCCATCCAGTCCCACCATGGTCCAACATCTCCCACTGTCCCAGGTGGCTCCAACCTGGCCTTGGACACATCCATAGATCCCAGCTCCTCTGGGAGTTCCATCCCAGCCCCTTCCCACCCTCAGAGCCAGGAATTCCTTTCCAAAATCCCATTTAAATCTCCTCTTTCCCAGTTTGAAACCATTCCCCGTGTCCTGTCCCTCCATCCCTTGTCCCCAAATCCCTCTCCAGCTCTCCTGGAGCCCCTTCAGGCCCTGGAATGTTCTGGAAGCTTTCCTTGCTCCTTCCCTTCTCCAGGTGAGCCCCCTCAGCTCTCCCAGCCCAGCTCCATTGGGTACACAGAATATAAGGAATTCCCTAGAAGTTCAAACATTCAAACTTAGAATAAAAAAAAAAAAATCTTCAAACTTTCAAACTTAGAATCAAAACTTTCAGATTTCTCTGTCTCAGTTTTCACACCAATTTATCCGTCAGTGAATTCATTTGGCTCAAGGGGAGCTGCACATTAAAAAAAAATCAGAAATATTCAGCCCGAAAAGCCCTTGGACACACCTTTAATGTACAGTTTTAAACTTTAACTGTACATTAAAAAATCAGAAATATTCAGCCTGAAAAGCCCTGAGGACGGCAGGCCTGTGGGGTGGGTGGTTTCCCAGAGGGAAAAGGGAATTTCATGGTTTTCATTTTTTCCTTTTCTGACCGGAAAAAGGAAAAAGGAAAACCGTGAGGTTCCAAAGGCATCCAGGGAGCAGAGAGGAGGAGAAAAAGGGCCGAGAGTTCCCATCCAGGGCTTCCCTCTCCCCCTCTGCTTCCAAACTTTGCCACATCCAAACCATCCTGCAATTTCCTTGGCAACGGAGCTTAATGACGGGAATTGGAATAAACGACCTTTCCCAATAAGATTTGGGAACTTTCTGCATAAGTTGAATATTTACAGAAGCGTTTCCAACCTCTGGAAGCGTTTGAAGGAGTCGTTTCCAAAAGTTTTTATTGCAGATTAAAGCCCAAATCTCATTTTTGAGTCCGACTCAGCAAGCCCTGGCCTTGCAGGGGGAGGTGGGAGAAGCCGCATGCAAACTGTCAAATCCCATCTCAGCGAGGGCTAAAATCTCAATTGAGAGCTCGCAGAGCCTGTCAGGAGAATTAATTAGCCTCTTGATTTAAGGAGTTCATTGCTGTCCCCACGGACAAAGGCAGCATTTAACCATTAAAATCTTATATTGGCCGACAAGTGACAGCAGCTCCTGACGCAGCCAGAGGCACCACAGGGCGGATTTTAAGCAGCCATGCCCAGCGCTTTATCCCTTTTGTGATTTAATTGGGTTTTAGCCAAATTTCCCTCAAAGATTTGCCCAGAACTCGTTGGAGTCATCATTTTATTGCCTCGGAGCAGAGATTTGCAACCTGAGCTTTCTGTGACATCAAAAATAAACAAAAAAATCCAGATTATGTGGGAAATGCTTAAATGACCCCAGAATGCAGCCACGCCATGCCTGGCTCAGGGGGATGCTGCTAAAAAAGAAGAAATTCAGGATTTGCTTCCTCCCACGTCATTCCATTTTGTCCAGAAAGTTCCCCAGGGAAAGGGATCCCAGTGAGCAAAAGGTTTGGTGCAAGACACTGACCAGGCAAAGCTCCTGAAATAAAACAGGTTTTTGATGAGAAAAATGGGTTTAAATGGGTCCAAAATCTTGGATTTGTTTTGGAATAAATAAATCCAAGATTTTGGATCCATTTAAACCCATTGTAAGTATTATAAACCCAAAATAAGTATTTTTTACCAACCCAAATCAACTGATTGAGTGCTGGTTGAATTAACTCAATTAACACAATGGGATATTATTATTATTATCAATAATAATAATAATAATAATAATAATAATAATAATAATAATAATAATAATAATAATAATTTACAAGGAAATTAAGAGGAGATAAAATCACTTCAGGGAAAATCCAAGCTGAGAATTCAACTGGTGGCTGCTGTGTCCCTGTTTTGTGCTCTGCCCACTGTGGCCGACACCAGGAATACTCAGATTACCCAAATCCTGTGAGTTTTGGTGCTCTTCCAGCTCTGTCTGTTTGAGTCACCTCCTCATTGACTTCTCTGAAGGGGGTTGGAAAACACACAGCAAACCCAAACAACTCAAACGCTCAGAACAATCCCAGAGAGCTGAACTCCAACCCCAGCTCAGGAAAACGTTCTTCTCCTCTTAAATTTCTTTTCAATTTCTCTTGAAAGAGAGAAAGCCACATAATGGCTCTGACTTTAAAATCTGCATAAATAGCCTGAATAATTGATGAGTTTTGCACTTTATCACCATTCTGCGCTGAATATGAATTATTCTTTTAAAGAAAAAACCTGAATAAAGTTGATGAAAAGAATGGGTACATAAGGAGCGTGTTTGGAGGGTGAGAAACAGAATTGGCATAGAAATGTGGAATGGTTTGGGTTGGAAAGATCTTAAATCCCATCCAGTGACAGGGACACCTCCCACTGTCCCAGGTGGATCCAGCCTGGCCTTGGGCACTGCCAGGGATCCAGGGGCAGCCACAGCAAATCTGGGAATTCCATCACCCTCAAAGCCAGGAATTCCTTCCCAAAATCCCGTCAAATCCTCCTCTCCACAACATTCCAGACTGCCAGGCAATGCCAGGTTAATACCACACATTTCTGCTGCTGCCCTGAATCCCTGATGTCCAAACACCTCCTGCTGAAAGGACCCAGCTCCAGCTCCGAGGATCCTTCAATCCTGAGGAACATCCTCCAGCCAGAGGGCTGCCAATCCCTGGATCATTACAGCTGTGAATATTTAACCCGTGGAAGAACAACAAATCCTAAACAAGGAGCTGAAAATCCTTCCATTTAAGCGCTCACCCGTTTAGCTTTATTTTTTTAACACCATTTTTCATTAGACCATTTCCCCCCTCTCTTCCCCCCAGCCCCTGGCAGAGATTTTACTGTTGGAGGATGTCACCGGCGCCGTTTCGGATCTGTCAGAAATAATTTTCTCATCTGCCAGCTCCTCCTGGGGAGGAGATGAGCTCATGTTCCGAGTGACAAGAATGTGCTGAAGAGCCCGGGCTCCTCGGAGCCTGTGAGAAGCTCAGCTCCCCCCGATTGTGAGAATCCTGTCAGAGTTTGGCCCCGCAGTTTCCCTAATGACAGCTGCTGTCAGCCGAGGAGGGCAAATTATTCTGTTCAGCTGGGAAGGGCTGACAGGAGCTGCAGGAAGGGCCTGGGTGCTGGAGGGAAGAGAAAAAAGGGGCCAGGTATCTGAGGGGAGGTGTAGGAAATTCACAAAAAAGGTATTTTCAGCTCGAGGTATTTTCAGCCTCCTTCCAAAATCCTGGGGAGTTGTTTACTCTGGCAAGAAAGGAGTAACATAAAATTAAATAACCCACCTCGGGAATAATGTTTGAGACAGCCAGCCAAGTGTGTTTTGGTGTCAGTAATTGCACATTTTAACACCATTTCCAAGGACATGATGTAATCAACATTGTCCAGTCCCACATGCTTTCAGGAAGAGATCTGAAATTATCTGAGATCGTTTTTAAGTCATTAAAAAAGCTTCATTAGGTGCATTTTTGGGAGCCTGTTTCCACTCTTTCCTATTGTAAAGGGGACTCATCACAGAAATTTTGCAATTTCTTCCTTGCCCTGGAGCCAGAGATCCAAACACATTTCTGTGGAGATCCCACAGGTCCAGGAACAAATGGGATTCCAACAGGTTTTCTGCTGAGGGTGCCCAGGTGAAAACACAGCTCTGCTGCTGAGAAAAGGGAAAAAAACCAAACCCAGGAAGAAAAAAAAAAAAAAATACAATGACAATTCAAAATTCATCACCTCCTAAGGAAGAGATTAAATCTGTTACAAGCAGGAAACTCTTTTCCCAAATGGGGAAGGAGACTCAAGTGCAGTAGCCTGAGGTTCCAGACTTGTATTTGTTATGCAAAACTAACTAAAACCAGCTAAAAACAGACCTCAAAAATCCACATGATCACAAAGTCTGGAGTGATTTTTATCTCCTAAACAGTTTTCCAGCTGTTGCACTTGTAATTAACACCATAACAGCTTTTTTGCCTTTCTAATTTCTGCTTCCAGGGGGAAGAAAAGATAAATCAAGAGATGAGAAAGGGAAGCTTTGCTGGACAATTAAGAGCAGCCAAACCAAACAAAACCCCTGCAAATTATTCCCGGCTTAAAACCTTGTCAGTGTCTCGGCGGCTTTAAATCCTATTCAGGTGATTATTCAGTTCCACTGTCAGAAAGATTAAGAGATTGATCTTTGAGGAGGATTAGAAGAAGATTTCAGTAATTTTTCTAGGCACAGTGCACACTCTTGGTGGGAAGTTTCCCCTCCTGGACCTGGCTGTGGTTTCATTGGGGATAATTCTGCTCCTTCTCTCCTTTCACAGCCTCCTCCTGTGGATGGTCAGGTGACAGAAAACAACTGAGATGAACCCAGTGGATGGGGTGGTGGGGAGAACAAGGAGGAGCAGCTGATCTGGTGGGAGCAGCCACTTCTCCATGAGCCACAGTTTAGGGAGCTCTGTGTTGTAAAGGACAAAACAAAACCAGGGTGATGTTTGTGCTCAGTCCTTAAAGATCCGGGAAAGGTGGGGCCTAAATCAAGGCAGGCTGCCAGGAGCTGCAAGAAAGCATCAGTTCTAGGAATTATAGTGCCATAATAATATAATTATTATATAAATATAAATATAAATATAAATATAAATATAAATATAAATATAAATATAAATATAAATATAAATATAAATATAAATACAAATATACATATACATATACATATAAATATATATAATTTAAAATTATATATTGTATATATGCATGTATATGTATATATACGTATGTGTATATACATGTATATATATGTATATGTATGTATGTGTCTATATATGTATATGTATATGTATATGTATATGTATAATATTAGAAATATATTTCCTAATATTATATAAATTATATACATTATTTTATATTCTATTAATATAAATAATATATATAATTGATTATATTGCCTTTATTATAAATATAACATTTATTTTTAATACATTATATTAGAAATATTTATTTCTAATAAATTATATTATATTTCTAATAAACTTATTAGAAATATATATGTGTATATGTATGTATATATATGTATATATATTATATATATACATATATATGTATATATGTGTGTATATATATATATATATGTATATATATATATATATAATATTAGAAATATAATTTCCTTTCCTACTAATTCTTTCACATCATTTTGCCCATTTTGCTGTGGCTGCCCCTGGATCCCTTCAAGTGTCCAAGACCAGGCTGGACAGGCTTTGGAGCACCCTGGAATGGTGGAAAGTGTCCCTGCCCATGGCTGGGGTGGAATTGGGCGAGCCTTAAGGTCCTTCTAACCCAAACCATTCAGAATTCTGTCACAAAACGCAATTCAGGTTGGGGAAAACCCAATAAAACCCCTGGAGGTACCAGAGGTACCAGTTTGGCCAAGACCTCCCTATCACAGACACATTTTATGAAAAATCTTTTAATTAGGACTTTTCCTCCTGAGAAGCTGGGAGGCCTCAGGAACAAAATGCAAACATTGATTATCTGCTGCTGTGGAATGCAACAGGTGCATCTGGGATTGGTCTCATGTGGTTGTTTCTAATTAATGGCCAATCACAGTCAGCTGGCTTGGACTCTCTGTCCGAGCCACAAACCTTTGTTATCATTCTTTTCTATTCTATTCTGATGAAATCCTTTCTTCTATTCTTTTAGTATAGTTTTAATATAATATATATCATAAAATAATAAATCAAGCCTTCTGAAACATGGAGTCAGATCCTTGTCTCTTCCCCAATCCAAGAACCCCTGTGAACACCATCACACCTCCCTGCTCCACAAACCTTCTGATTTTCAGGAGTTTTCACCAGCTCCCAGCTCTCCTCATCCATCTCCTGGGGCTGGAATGCAGGGCAGAGATGAACATCCCTCCCTGCATCCCCAAGGGCTGCTTTGAACTCCCCCAGACACAGCTTTGGCTCCTCCAATGCATCCCCAGGGGTTTTGAGCTCCCTGGGGGAGTTCAGCTTCTCCCCAGCCCCATTTTTGTTGTGTTTTCAGTAATTCTGGCCAAGGGGGTGATGGAGAACCCCCATCTCTGAGCAGACCCTCCCTCATTGTCTGGTGTCTCATCTCTTGATTTTAATCCCTCGCCCCACTTCCTTTGTGGCTTTTGAACACCGGTAACAAAACCTTTGAGGTTTCATTCCCCGTAATTTCAGTGTTCATACCAAATAACTTCATTTCAATGCAGTTTGGAGTGTTCTCAGCACCGCATTATTTGCGTTTCCGCCCAATCAGAAGCACAAAGCAAACAGCTTTATTTTCCTGCACCACCCACGGCCTGCTACGGGGTAATTCCAGGCGCTGAAAGCTCCAAATGGATGAAACACCACTTTCTGAAGCACCCACTGTGCTTAAAATTTCTGGTTAGGCCAAAAATCTCATTTATTTCCCACCCAGGGACCTTTATAGAGAGAAGGGGAAGGCCATGGCCTGAAGGGAACTCTCTTCCCACCCTCACTGGTGAACAGAAACATCACAAAGGAATTGTTCCATTTGATTCCTATAAAAGATCCTTTAACTTTGTTGTAGCATCTGCATGAAGCCTTTGACTTCTGGCTCAGAATTTCCCAGCTCTGCATTTTGTATTTTTTTTTCTTAATTCTGCACTTTCAGAAGCTGAGAGGAATTCCCTGTTTGTTCTCCCCGAGTCTGTATTTTCTTTTTTCTTTCAATTCACTGAATAATGGTTCTATAAAGAGAAGAAAGGAGTGGGTGAGAAGGATCAGAACTGGGATTTTTGAGCTCCCTCCCTGCCCATTCGCCTGAGCATCACATGGGGCAGCAATTTAATTTAGAGCAAGATCAACAAACAGCATCCAGACCACTGAGAATTGTCAACTGCAGGCAGAGGAGATCAGCCAAGTGGGATTTTGGAAATCCCATCTTCAATATCTGCACCAGGATGCTTTGGCATCTTCTGGAATTGTGGAGAACATTTAATTAAAGCTGATTCACCTCGGAGCTCCCAGATGTGGAAGGCAGTTGATTGAGGCAAAAATTGTTAATTAAAGGCCCCTGTCCAGACAGCTTTCAACAACTTGCCCTCAAAAGAGAAAAGGAAAAAGTTGCAAGAAGGGATTTGAATAATGAATTTTCTGGGCAACCCAGGGGAGCAGCAGGTTCCAGGGCTCACCGCAGCTTTGGTCCCACTGGATGGGAATGTGGATCTGAATGTGGATCAAAATCTGGATCTGAATGGGGATCTAAATCTGGATGAAAATCTGGATGAAAATCTGAATATGGATCTAAATCTGGTTCTAAATCTAAATCTGGATCTAGATCTGTATCTGAATCTGGATCTGAATCTGGATAAAATTCAGGATCTAAATCTGAATCTGAATCTGGATCCAAATCTGGATCTGAATGTAGATCTGAATGTGACTCTGAATGTGGATCTGAATCTGGATCTAGATCTGGATCTAAATAGGGATCCAAATCTGGATCTGGATCTGAACCAGAATCTGAATATGGATCTGAATATAAATCTGGATCCAAATCTGGATCTAAATCTGGATCCGAATCTGGATCTAAATCTGGATTGGATCTGGATCTAAATCTGGATCAGAATTTGGATCTGTATCTGGACCTAAATATGGATCTGAATCTGGATCTGAATTTAATCTGGAAAATTATCCCCATCCATGAGGAGATGGAAAAACTATGCCAATCCATGAGGGAATGGAAAGGGATGGGAAAATTATCTGAGGACAGGATGGCAAACCCGTGCAGGAAGGAGGTGACACCAGTGCCCCTCTACCCAACATGAGTGCCACCAGTGCCCGATCTGAGTGACACCAGTGCCCGATCTGAGTGACACCAGTGCCCCCTGCCCAGTTTGAGTGACTCCAGTGCCCACCTGCTCAATCTGAATGACACCAGTGCCCAATCTGAGTGTCACCAGTGCCCCCTGCCCAGTTTGAGTGTCACCAGTGCCCTCTGCCCAGTTTGAGTGACACCAGTGCCCCTCTACCCAACCTGACTGCCACCAGCGTCTGATTTGAGTGCCACCGTTGTCCCCCTGCCCAGTTTGATGCCACCAGTGCCCAATCTGAGTGACACCAGTGCCCACCTGCTCAACCTGAGTGCCACCAGTGCGCCCCTGCCCAGTTTGATGCCACCAGTGCCCAATCTGAGTGACACCAGTGCCCACCTGCTCAACCTGAGTGTCACCAGTGTCCCCCTGCCCAGTTTGATGCCACCAGTGCCTGATCTGAGATAAACCGGTGCCCACCGGCCCAATCTGAGTGCCACCAGTGCCCCCTGCCCAGTTTGAGTGACACCAGTGCCCAATCTGAGTGACACTAGTGCCCCCTGCCCAGTTTGATGCCACCAGCGCCCAATCTGAGTGACACCAGTGCCCCCTGCCCAGTTTGAGTGACACCAGTGCCCCTCTACCCAACCTGACTGCCACCAGTGTCTGATTTGAGTGCCACCGTTGTCCCCCTGCCCAGTTTGATGCCACCAGTGCCCAATCTGAGTGACACCAGTGCCCCCTGCCCAGTTTGATGCCACCAGTGCCCAATCTGAGTGTCACCAGTGTCCCCCTGCCCAGTTTGATGCCACCAGTGCCCAATCTGAGTGTCACCAGTGCCCCCTGCCCAGTTTGATGCCACCAATCCCCCAGCCCCAGCTCCCCAGCACACCCCTGGATCAGCACCACGACCCCTCCTCCAGAGCAGCTCCTGGTGTAAAACTCTGAACCTCCACAGGCGCCCCCAGAGCTGCAGGGATGATCCAAACTCAGAGCAAAAAAGGGGAAAATGATGAAGATTGAGCTTCCCAACTGCTGCTGAGCGTTTAACAGAAGTTCCTGCCTACCAAACCAGTATAAAGGGATTTTTACTGGGCAGACTGGAGTAAGCTGAAGTGACAGCAGTGGGAAGGAGCTGCTGCTCAATAGGAAGTGACAGTGAGAACACCCAAGGGTTGCTGCTTAACTCACTTACTGTGATTAACAACGTTGTCCACAAAGATTGAAACTTAATTAACATTTTTAAATTGTGCTTTGACATTTTTAGCTGCTCCTATCAAAGCACTTGTGCAGCTGTGTGGGTAAAGCAGAGCTTTAACTGTTTGGAGCCCTCACCCTCTGGAGGCTGATTGTGTTTGACTCCTGACAACAAAACCACCCAAAATCCAGATGGAACCAACGTTCCAAGACCTGCTCCCAGCTCCTGCAGTGATTTGGTGCCTGGGATCAGAGCCCTCCTCCTCAAAACAGGATTAAAACCCTCACAAAACGTTCCATTAACTTTGGTAAAAGAGTTTTGCTCGAATGGGATCTTGGAGCAGAGGATTACAGTAAGCTTGACCCTGGTGAGTTGATAACACCACTATCTTTGGGTGAAAAAAATAAGAAATTCAAGCTGCAGCAAGAGCTCTTTGTGCGCTGCTCCCACTGAATTTCCAAAGTGAGATTCCCCATTAAAGCAGAGCAGCAAAGAAGATGGAAAGGGACAGAATTATTCAATTTCCTTGTGAAAGGGCAGGGCCTGCAGGAGAAAACTCAGAACTACTACTACTACTATTATTATTATTATTATTATTATTATTATTATTATTATTATTATTATTGACTTATGAGTTAGAGTAATGAATTTAATGACTTATAACTTATGAGTTATAGAACTCATAATAAATATTATTATTATATTAGAGCTATTAATATTTAAATTATTATTATTTGTATTATTATTATATTTGACTTATGAGTTACTGAGTTAAATAATTATGAGTTAAAAAACTCAAAATTATTATTATTATTACAATTATTATTATTATTATTATTATTATTATTATTATTATTATTATTATTATTATTGTTATTATTATTATTACTATTATTATTATTATTTTAGTGTGCTGAAATCAGAGTTCCTCAAACATTCCCAGTCTCCCAAGAGTTTATCCTCTTTTCCAGGTCACTCCTTGGCTTTTTCACAGGTTTGATCCAAGGAAAATCAACATTTCTCATTGAGTATTAAAAAATAGGACAGAAGGAGTCTGGAAAAAGAAGGAAATACAATTTTCTGAGGATTATGATTCTGTTAATTTAGTCAAAGAAAATATATGTGGGAAAGTGGGGAGAGAAGGAAATTTTTTTCTGAGTTCTGGTAGGAAATCCACATCCCCTTGAAGTCTCCCACACGCACCAGAGAACAGATCTCATCTTTCGAGTGGGAAAACAATGGATTTAATAAAATTCACTCTGCTGGGCAAGGAAATGTAAATCTGTGGAGTTATGTAAACACTGCAGCAGGGCAGTGCGGACACGGCCAGCCAGGCCAGGCTGCAGTGAACAACTCTCCTGTGCTCCACGGAATATTCAACAGCTTCATTTAGGAAATCAGAGCTGCTCCACCTCCTCGGCGCGCACCAGGTGTCAGGACACAATCACACATCAATCCATCCAAATCAACCCCAAACCAGAGCCTCTCCCAGAGAAAACACAATGCAATTAGAAGGAAATGGTCAGCTCAATACCGGCCCAGTAATGAGAACTGCCTCGATGAAATGACTGAATTCATTTAATTAAAAAGCCCATTATGGACCCCGTTCCAAGTGCTGCTCACTGAACTCTTTCATATCAATCTCGTTTGTGTTTGCAGCATGTTTGGGGCGTTATGGTGATTTGTGCAAGCAGGTTCTGGAGAACAAAGTCTTGGGGAAAAGCACTTGGCCCCTCATGAAAGGGTTTTACTAGAGACAAATGGATATTTAGATAAATATGAGCACTAATGGTTGTTTTCTAAACTACCTGCAGCCCTGGTGCAGGAGTAGGAGGGATGTAGTAATTCCCAACCTGGAGTACAGCTCAACTCCACGTGCAGCAGTTGCTGAATCACCACAGATTTCACTCAGGTGCTGTCACATTTTCTGGAAAAATCCCTTTGCCCAGGATTTTCTCCTGGGAAGCTGAGATGCCTCAGAGAAAAAGGAAAACAATAATTTTCTCATTTGCTTCTCCTGTGTTTTGCTGCTTTGGAATGTGGTTGGAGATTGTTTATCCAACTGGTGAATTATTTCATTGGTTTCTGTGAATTGTTTTGACTTATTGACCAACCAGGGCCAAGCCAGGTTGGAGGGGCTCAATGCCAGGGCTGAAATATTCAGTTGCAGGGTTGAAATAGTCAGTTCCAGGGTTGAAATAATTCCAGGGCTCAGGTTCTTCATTTCAGGGATGAAATACACAGTTTCAGGGCTGAAATACTCAATTCTAGAGCAGAGGTTCTCAGTTCCAGGATGGAGGCTGAATTCCAGGGTTGAAATAATTCCAGGGCTGAAACACTCAGTTCTAGGGTTGAAATCCTCAATTCCAGAGCTGATGGGCTCAATTCCAGGGCTGAAATATTCAGTTCCAGGGCTGAAATATTCAATTCCAAGGCTGAGGGGCTCAATTCCAGGGTGAAAATCCTCAATTCCAGGGCAGAAATCCTCAATCCTCAAAAAAATCCTCAATTCAATTGAAATCTCCAATTCTGGAGCTGAAATCCTCAATTCCAGGGCTGAGTGTCACAGTTGCAGGACTGAGGGCCTCAATTCCAGGGCTGTAATCCTCAGTTCTGGAGCTGAAATCCTCAATTCCAGGGCTGAAATATTAATTTCCAGGGCGGTGGAGCTCAATTTCAGAACTCAGACGCTCAATTCCAGGACTGATGGGCTCACTTCCAGGGCTGAAATCCTCAGTTCTGGAGCTGAAATCCTCAGTTTAGGAGCTGAAATCCTCAGTTCCAGGGCTGAGTGTCTCAGTTCCAGGGCTGAGTGTCTCAGTTCCAGGGCTGAGGGGCTCAATTTCAGAGCTCAGGGGCTCAATTCCAGGGCTGAAATCCTCAGTCCTGGACCTGAAATCCTCAATTCCAGGGAGGAAATCCTCAGTTCTGGAGCTGAACTCTCTCTTCCAGGGCTGAGTGTCTCAGTTGCAGGCTGACCCTGCTGTTCACATTTTGCTGAGGCCCAGCCGTGCCAGCCCCTAAATTATGGATGTGGTTGCCAAGGCTGAGGCCTGGCGTTTCCAGGGGAGGCCTCGTGCCCCGGCATCTGGCACCGGAGCTGCTGCTGCTGCTGCTGAGGGCCTGCGGTGCCAGCGGCCTCCATCCCTGCTCCATCCCTGCTCCATCTCTGCTCCATCCCTGCTCCATCTCTGCTCTATCCCTGCTCCATCCCTGCTCCATCCCTGCTCCCTCCCTGCTCCTGCTCCATCCCTGCTCCATCCCTGCTCCATCCCTGCTCCTGCTCCATCCCTGCTTCTGCTCCATCCCTGCTCCATTCCTGCTCCATCCCTGCTCCATCCCTGCTCCATCCCTGCTCCACCCCTGCTCCATCCCTGCTCCATCTCTGCTCCATCCCTGCTCCATCCCTGCTCCATCCCTGCTCCATTCCTGCTCCATCCCTGCTCCTGCTCCATCCCTGCTTCTGCTCCATCCCTGCTCCATTCCTGCTCCATCCCTGCTCCATCCCTGCTCCATCCCTGCTCCACCCCTGCTCCATCCCTGCTCCATCCCTGCTCCATCCCTGCTCCTGCTCCATCCCTGCTCCTGCTCCTGCTCCATCCCTGCTCCTGCTCCATTCCTGCTCCATCCCTGCTCCTGCTCCATTCCTGCTCCATCCCTGCTCCTGCTCCATCCCTGCTCCTGCTCCATTCCTGCTCCATCCCTGCTCCTGCTCCATCCCTGCTCCTGCTCCATCCCTGCTCCATCCCTGCTCCTGCTCCATCCCTGCTCCATCCCTGCTCCATCCCTGCTCCATCTCTGCTCCATCCCTGCTCCTGCTCCATCCCTGCTCCTGCTCCATCCCTACTCCATCCCTGCTCCATTCCTGCTCCATCCCTGCTCCTGCTCCATCCCTGCTCCTGCTCCATCCCTGCTCCAGCTCCAGGGGACCCCTCTGGGCATGGAAACCATGGGCTGGCTTTCCTTCCAGCCTCTGGAATTCAGAGCTTTGCCTGTGTTTCCAGACTCTGGAATTCACAGGGCTCTGCCTGTGTTTGCACCTCCTGGAATTCACCGAGCCCTGTTGGAATTCACAGGGCTCTGTCCATATTTCCAGCCCTGGAATTCACAGGGATCTGTCCATATTTCCAATCTTTTAGAATTCACAGAGCTCTGTGTTTGCATCCTCCTGGAATTCAGAGAGCTCTGTTCGTGCTTCCACCCTCTGCAATTCACAGAGCTTTGCCTGTGCTTCCTTCTCCTGGAATTTCCAGAGCTCTGTCCGTGTTTCCAGCCTCCTGAAATTCCCAGAGCTCTGTGTTTGCACCCTCTGGAATTCACAGGGCTCTGTCCATATTTCCACCCTCTGGAATTCACAGGGCTCTGTCCATATTTCCAGCCTCCTGGAATTCCCAGAGCTCTGTCCATGCTTTCAGCATCTGGAATTCCCAGAGCTCTGCCCCTGTTTGCATCCTCCTGGAATTGCCAGAGCTCTGTGTTTGAACCCTCTGGAATTCCCAGAAGTCTGGGAATTTTACAAGGTAGAAAAGAGAGAAGTTTAATTTCTGACTCCAACATTTATAGATTTCCAAAATCAGTGGATTGGAGGATGACAGTGCCACCTCTCCAATGACACCGGGCAAACCAACAGCCCACCAAATTTCTCCTCCTCCATAAAATAAAGTAAAAACAATGAGTTATTGACCTAAAAATGCAAGAGAAAGTTCATTACAAGAATGCAAACATCAGAAGGCTTAGAAAATTTAAATAAATCAGGCCAACATGTGCTGTGTGTGTCCTGGGAGGTGCCACCTTGTCCCCAGAGGACAGACAGACAATTCAGAACTCTCCTGGAGGTTATTCCAGGCGTTTCCAGCTCTCTGCTCTCTCCCTGCCACACAAAAGGCTGAGAGAACAATGTAATTATCCCCATGAATCAGCAGCACCTCGTTATGACAATATCAGAGCCTAATGAAAGCAGCTCCTTTCTGTGTCCCTGCAGAGCTACAGCAGGTTTGGAGTTTGGGAGAGAGCAGCTGAGAGATATTCAACATTCTTCTGCTCTCCTTTCCTCTCCAGAGCCAGGAGATCACACTTGGAGCCTTAATTTCACAGCAGAAATTAAAAGGCTGGCATTAAATTAACACACTGCGAGGCACACTGCTATTTGGTTCAAATATGCTTTTGAAAAACCCTCCCGGAACTCTGATTTTTTGGCACAAACGTGGCCTGGACTAAAGGAGGAGCTGCCCCAAAAGCTCCGTCTGTCACTGAGTCTCCCATTCTGAAATGTTCCATCCTTTAAATCTTGCAGGATTTCAGTTTATGGAAGGAAATTTCTTTATTCTGGAACTTCCCTGGGTTTTGTTTATTCTGGCAGGTGTAAATCACGGGTGCAAATTTCAAATCTCACATCACAGGTGAGCAAAGAGCTGGTTTGAGTTCTCCCCCTGCAAACTGAGACATCAACAGGAGAAATTGAGGAAAAACTGAGGAAAACAACCTCACCCCTCCTGTGCAGATGAAATTGAGCTCTGTTTCTTCACATAAATAACATTGTGCTGGATTCTGCCATCAGATTTGCATCACAATTTCACCAAGAGCTGCCACGCAGGCTTTAAAGAGTTCTCTTTGCTAATATTGGTTCTTAATTTGTCATTTCTGAGCTGGATTGAGGTTATTCTGCCCATCACCCTCCATTCCTGGAGCTTAATGCCAGCAGCAACTTTTTCATCCACTTAAGCGACGACATGTTCATTATAAACAGGAATTAATCCCCAGCAAAAATCAGGAGTTGGTGAAGAGTTAAACCAGAAATCACCAACTCCTGGGAACAACAAACACGGATTTTTTCCTGAGGTTTTTTTTTCTGAGCTTGCCCAAAAATAAAGCACAAGGCAGGGCTGAAACTGAACCAAGCCTAAGCCTAAATAAATCAAGCTGTTGTTAAGAAGATCCAGAGCACAGCCTGTTCATAAATCCATCCCTGACCACACAAAAGGTGCAGTTGAAGCCCAGCATTTTATGATGCTCCAGAATAAAAATGTTTTTCTTTAACAACACCAACAGATTCCACCCTCAGCCCGTGATCCTGCCAATAAACAGCTCATTATCAGCCTTGGCCTTACGGCTCATTAACGTTTTTAAAAAGAAGGGGAAAGAAATGGAGAAAACAAGGGGGATCAGTGGGGTCTGATCCTTCTGGAATTCCCAGAGCATTTTATAAAAAAAAAAAAAAAAGATTTAAAATTTAAAAAACTAAAAAATTAAAACATTTCAAAATTAAAATATTAAAAACTAAAAAAAGTTATATAAAAATTGGCGCTTTTTTCTGTTTGCTTAAAAAGCTGTTATGAATTCCAATTTATGCTTTTCTTCATGTAAAATATATATAGCTGTTAACTAGCTTTTCATAAGTATTTATTTTTATGTCCTCCATGAAAAGAAAGCAAATTCCAATCATGGGATGGCTATTTTTTAATCTATAATGTTAAATAAGAAATTAATTACACTATATATAATATTAATATACAATATTAATGTATATGATATGATATGATATGATATGATATGATATGATATGATATAATATTATATTATATCATATCATATAATCATATGATTATATTATATAATATAATATAATATAATATAATATAATATAATATAATATAATATAATATAATATAATATAATATAATATAATATAATATAATATAATATAACATATATGATATATGATATATGATATATAATATATCATATATCATATATCATATATCATATATCATATATCATATATCATATATATTTAATTAATTAAAATTTATTATTTTAATAATAAAATTTATTTAAAAAATAAAATTGATATAATTAAACATAAAAATTGAAATAATTAAAAATAAAAAATTAAAATAATGACTGTGTCCCCCTGAGCCTCAAAGCCTGGCGATCCAAGTTCACCATCCATGACCTCCTCCAGCATTTCTGGGATGGCTAAAATTGAGTCCAGCACAAAAAGTGGGGGGAAAAGTTTAAAACCCACCACAAACTGTGGTTGCTGACATTCTGGTCAGAGGGAGAGAACCAGATAAACTCAACTTTCCCAAATCCCTCCATCTTGGCTTCTGAATCCCCATTCTAAAAACCCCAAAAATTCTCCTTTTTCACCCAAAATTCACTGTCACTCTGCTTAAACTCTCGTGGCTTGGAAATCTTCATTTGTCACCTGGGGCTTCCAGGACCTGGATTTTGTGTGAGCTCCACTGTTTCCGTGTCTGTTTATAAATCTGGGAGAAAAATGCATTTTCCTGAGCTGCAGCTATGGCAACGAGAGGCTGGATATTGAGCTGGGTTGCAGGGGGTGATAGCCAAAGGATTTGGGTTGTTTTGGGGTTTTTTGGTTAATTTGTGAAATAATTTATTGGAAAATACAGCACAATTAGTACTTCTGGCCACAGTATGGATGGGTTTCATATTGTTTTTATTATTCAATTATATTGAATTCATATATAATTTTATTATTCAATTGAATATTTTATTATTCAATTTGTTTTTAGCTTTGTTTCTCAGAGCTTCTGTTTTATTGAAAAAGAAAAAATGAAAATAAGAACCCCAAAACTGACTCACCCCAAACTTGAAATCCTGAGCTTTTGTCCAGCAAGATGTCTGAAAATCTGGGATTTCACAATTGGCCATAAAGTTGCCAATTCTTCCAGAAATGAGACACCTGGAATTTGGAATTTGGGGATATCTCTGTCAATTCTTTTGACACCCTTGTGTGTCAGCTCCTCCTGAATTACAACAAAGAGAGGGATAAAAATTTAGGCCTTAAACCTGTGCCTTTAATAAATACAGCTCTGAAAATGGTTATTTTGGGACTAAATATTTGAAATATCCAACTGCTGGCACCAATGTTTCAATTAAGCACATCCCTGGTATCGCCTGTTCACATATTCTCAGGGCGTTGTCATCTGAATTTATCACTTTAAGGGGAAACCAGTCATTTTTGTGCTGCTTTAAGAGACAAATTAAATCATCTCCACAAATTAGGAGTAGGTGGTTTTTGGCCAAGGAGGGACATTTGATGTTTGCGGCTAAAATCAAATCAATCCCTGCCTCAACGTGCTTTTGTTTTGTTTTGTTTTGTTTTTTTAGGCAAGGAAAACAGCGCTGCTTTTGTTGTGAAATACTTTGGGATTCATCAGGAAAAAGTGGATTTTATTGGCAATGCCCAGCTGGATCCCGAATCCCTGTGTGTGTCTCCTGCGGGTCCAAGAAGCCATAAAATAATTGAGGAGCCATCTGCACACAAACGACCAAATAATGGACTCCAAACCCTTGGATTTCCTTTAATTTCATCCCAAAACTCCTGCAAAAAGCGCAACCTTTCCCTCCCGGTGCCGGGCCTCTCCCCCAGCCTGTGTTTGCCCTCAGAGCTGTTGCCACAGCTGCTGGGAACGTGCTCATCAAAGGAGCAGCTCGTCTAAATTATTAAGGAAACAGCACAATTGATGTTCCTCTAATTCACAGAATTCCCCATCCGAGCCTTGAAATCAATTATGGAAAGCATCAGGCTCCTCTGCCTGCCTTTGGAGCAGTTTCAAGATCCGCTGTTTTATCCTCATTTGTTCCAACCTCGTAATTGGCCGTTGGCTTTGATGAAGCTCTCGAGCTCTGCTTCTCTTTGCAGGGGATTCCACCCCTTCCCCTCACTTTTTTATTGCAGCTGAGTTGGTTATTTCCAACCTATTTTCTGTGATTTCCCTTCCAAAAATCCCTTTTCCCCTTTTATTCCAGGATTTAGGGACTGTTCTTCATTAGGGTTCTTTTCCTGCTTGCAAAGTTCATGTTGGAAGCTCAACCAAACCTGGAGGTTCTCAACTTGTTGAATTTTGGGCAGGATTCCTCAGTCCTTTCACCAAATTACCACAATCCTTGGAATTCTCTGCAAAATGATCACTTCTTGAAAATTAGGTTTTTTTTCTGGAATTAATTCAATTAAATTAGGGAGTGTGTGAAATTAATTCAGTGTCTTCAATTGCCATCTCATCACTGAGAGCCCCACGCCCTTGTTCCACCTGGATGACAGGGGAAAAGGAGGTTGGGCTGAAAACCAGGCTCCAAAATTTTGGGATCACCTGGGAATGTTTTCGTCTCTCTTGGTTTCAGCCCTGGGCTGGACAAAATTGACATTTTTATTCCATAAGAAAGGTGTGTTTGAAAAGCATCCCACCCTACGAAGCTCAAAGTGCTGTGACACTGAAATGCTGCTGAATGTCCCTGATTTCACTGTTTCATGGAGGGGGGAGAATCTGGATTTTATGAAAAGGAAAGGATTTTATGAAAAATCTTTTCCTTAGGATTTTTCCTCCTGAGAAGCTGGGAGGCCTCAGGAACAGAATGTAAACATTGAGTATCTGCTGCTGTGGAATGCAACAGTGCATCTGTGATTGGTCTCATGTGGTTGTTTCTAATTAATGGCCAATCACAGTCAGCTGGCTCAGACAGAGAGCCCAAGCCACAAACCTTTGTTATCATTCTTTGCTATTCTGTTCTTATCCAGCCTTCTGATGAAATCCTTTCTTCTCTTCTTTTAGTATAGTTTTAATGTAATATATATCATAAAATAATAAATCAGCCTGAAACATGGAGTCAGATCCTCATCTCTTCCCTCATCCTCAGACCCCTGTGAACACCATCACAAAAATCCACCAGGGATCAGGCAGGAGCTGTCCTGTGTTTGACTATAAATCCTGATGGAGAGGATTGGTAAATATTGAATTTTGACAACACCAGGCAGAGCCTTTCCTGATTTTCCCCTCGAATCCCCGGCTCTAAGGACAGAAATCACCTCTTCCCACCTCCCCAGCCCCATCCAACCCCCATTTCCATCCCTCTGCCTGGAAATCCGCGTATCAGAGCAACGAGCTGTGCAAGCAATGCCCTTTTTTCTAGCACAGAAAACAACCCAGATGAACCTCCTGAACCCTGACAGCACCCTGGGGCTTTCACCACTTGCCCTGCAAAACGTTTCCTTTCAGCCTGGATGAGCACCACGCGTCCCACAAGGGGCCCCGAGTCCGGCATCTGCTTGACCTGGCTGCCTCCATCTGCCAGGTATTTAAGCATGAACTTCCAACTAAACCCTGGGGGATGTTTGGTGCATGCTGAGGAGCTCGCTCGGCGACCAGAGCTCTGCCCACGCCACAATTCTCCGCTCCAAACCAAATTAATCCGTCAGTTTTCGGCGGGGCGGATGAATTGCGCCAAGGAGCAGGACAGAGGAGGGAAGGGCGGGTTTGGAGGGTGTGGAAAAAGTGAGGTTGGAGCCCAAAACTGGGCTTGTGTGGTGAGTTTCACCAAAAAGCAGAAGAAAGGCAGGAAGGGCAGCTTTGGAGGGTGTTTTGGGTCTACAGGTGTGGAAAAGTTGAGGTTAGAGCCCAAAACTTGGTTTGCGTGGTGAATTTCACCAAAAAGCAGAAAGGAAGAGAGAAGGGCAGGTTTGGACAATTTTGTTGGGTCTGAAGGTGTGGAAAAGGTGAGGTTAGAGCCCAAAACCTGGCTTGTGTGGTGAATTTCACCAAAATGCAGAAGAAAAGAGTGAAGGGCAGGTCTGGACAGTTTTTTGGGTCTGAAGATATGGAAACAGTGAGGTTGGAGCCCAAAACTGGGCTTGTGTGGTGAATTTCACCAAAAAGCAGAAAGGAAGAGAGAAGGGCAGGTCTGGATGGATTTTTGGGTCTGAAGATATGGAAAAAGTGAGATTGGAGCCCAAAACTGGGCTTGTGTGGTGAATTTCACCAAAAAGCAGAAATGAAGAGAGAAGGGCAGGTTTGGACAATTTTGTTGGGTCTGAAGGTGTGGAAAAAGTGAGGTTAGAGGCCAAAACTGGGCATGTGGGGTGAATTTCACCAAAAAGCAGAAGAAAGGAGGGAAGGACAGCTTTGGAGGGTGTTTTGGGTCTGAAGGTGTGGAAAAGTTGAGGTTAGGACCTAAAACTGAATTTCACCAAGGAGCAGAAGAGAGGAGGGAAAGGCAGGTTTGTAGGGAGTGGAAAAAGTGAGGTTAGAGCCCAAAACTGGGCTTGTGTGGTGAATTTCACCAAAAAGCAGAAAGGAAGAGAGAAGGGCAGGTTTGGACAATTTTGTTGGGTCTGAAGGTGTGGAAAAGGTGAGGTTAGAGGCCAAAACTGGGCTTGGGTGGTGAATTTCACCAAAAAAGCAGAAGAGAGGAGGGAAGAACAGCTTTGGAGGGTGTTTTGGGTCTACAGGTGTGGAAAAGTTGAGGTTAGGACCTAAAACTGAATTTCACCAAGGAGCAGGAGAGAGGAGGGAAGGGCGGATTTGGAGGGTGTGGAAAAAGTGAGGTTGGAGCCCAAAACTGGGCTTGGGTGGTGAATTTCACCAAAAAGCAGAAGAGAGGAGGGAAGAGAAGGTTTGGAGGGTCTTTTGGGTGTGAAGATGTGGAAAAAGTGAGGTTGGAGACCAAAACTGGGCTCGTGTGGTGCTGACAGAGCTGGAGTTTGGGATGGATATTGTTCAACTTCCCTAAAAACCAGCCCTAAAAACTTCCCTACAAACCATCCCCAGCTGCTGCTGGGAATGAATTCTGGCCACTGGGATCAGGGCAGGTTTAAAGTCATTATCACTCGGGCAGAAAGTCCATTATCCATTCAGCCATTTGGGCCTCCTCTCCTTTTTTTTTCCCCTTTCTTTTCCCCTTCCCTGCACATCAGCTGACGGTATTGACTCATCCTCCTGTAAAAAAATAAACATTCTTGGATGTTGAAAGAATATTTGAAATCAATTCTTGACTCACTGCTGAAATCCAGGTCCTTGGGCTCATTTGGCTCTTTCCTGACTGGAAGGCAGAGCTCTCGTTAGAGACAAATTGCTCCCATAAATAAAACAAATCCCTGAGACCCTGCGAGGTCCCACAGAGGGATTTTCCTTTGGAATGGTCAAAGCACTGGACGAGAAAAGCCAATATTGGGTTATTTTGTCAGGGATTTCGCAGGGCAGCTTCCCGAAAAAGCAGGGAGGAATTGCAGTGGCACAGGCAGGAACAGGGAATGGGTTTATCTGAGGAGAAAGCAGGGTGTGAAATATAAATCCTGAGCTGCTCCTCAACCTTTACACCTGTTTGGAGACCCAGAATTACACGGCTGAGATGTCCGGCTTTGTGCTGCAATCCACACAGGGGTTTGGAAAGTGGGGTGAATTCAGCAAAACAGCCAAAAAAACGAGCGGTAGGCTTGGAAAAAAACCTCCTTGAGAACGAGATTTTAAATCCTCAGTCTATTTATGCCACTGCAAAGGAGTGAGCAGCTTATCCTGTGTACATAACTCCTGAGGAAGCAAATAGTAGCAAAGAGAGTTTTAAAACCCAAATTTGAAAAAAAGTTTAAAGTAGCCAAAGGAGCAGCAGCCAGGCATGAAATCCCAGAGAGGCAAAAAGGAGGAGTCAGCGTGAATTCCATTATTTATGCAGAGAAGATTTGCTGTGCTGAGGGAAGGGGAGGCACCTTTGTTTTCTGAGTGCCCCAATCAAACCTGAACGGCTTAATTAATTAAATTAATTAACTTGACACAAGTGAGGGAAAGTTGGCACCCACTTCTAGCAGGTTTTTCTATCCCAGCAGGTGTTTTTAAACCTTTTAATGGATCTCTGTCCACTGCAGCCTGGTGGAGTGGAGCCCAAGGGAATGGGAACCCATTTTCTGTCTCATTTACTTCCCACTGCCACAGGGCAGGGATGGGTGGGATTTTGGGATGGAATTCCTGGTTTGAGGGTGAGGAGGGGCTGGGATGGAATTCCCAGAGCAGCTGTGGATCCCTGGAGGTGCCCAAGGCCTGGTTGGAGCACTCTGGATCTGTAGAAAGTGTGGAACCTGTGGTGGGGCTGGATGGGCTTTGAGGTCCCTCCAACCCAAACCATTCCAGGATTCCATGGGCAGGTTTAGATGGGATTTTGGGAAGAAATATTGGGAGAGGGGCTGGGATGGAATCCCCAGATTTGCTGTGGCTGCCCCTGGATCCCTGGCAGTGCCCAAGGCCTGGTTGGAGCACCCTGGGACAGTGGGAGGTGTCCCTGCCCAAGGCAGGGGTGGCACTGGGCGACTTTTAAGGTCCCTCCCCAACACAAATCATTCCAGAATTCCAATAATTCCCCAGACTGAAGAACCTATGCTTTCCATTTGGATCTGGATCCCTGGCAGTGCCCAAGGCCAGGCTGGAGCACCCTGGGACAGTGGGAGGCGTCCCTGCGCATGGCAGGGGTGGCACTGGGTGGGATTTAAGGTCCCTTCCAACCCAAATCATTTCAGAATTCCAAGAATTCCCCAGACTGGAGAACCTCTGTGTCCCATTTGGATCTGGATCCCTGGCACTGCCCAAGGCCTGGTTGGAGCACCCAGGGACAGTGGGAGGCGTCCCTGCCCAAGGCAGGGGTGGCACTGGGTGACTTTTAAGGTCCCTTCCAACACAAATCATTCCAAAATTCTAAAAATTCCCCAGACTGGAGAACCTGTGTTTTCCATTTGGATCTGGATCCCTGGAGGTGCCCCAAGGCCTGGTTGGATCCACCCGGAACAGTGGGAGGTGTCCCCTCATGGCAGGAGTGGCACTGGGTGGGATTTAAGGTCCCTTCCAACACAAATAATTCCGAAATTTTAATCATTTCCCAGCCTGGAGAACCTCTGTGTCCCTTTTGGATCTCCCAGAGCCCCCTGGTCCCCCTGGCTGTGGTTTGGGGCCCTTTGCTCTTTGCTCCCCTCCATTCCCGCCCTCAGAGGAGCAGAGGAAATCCCACTTGTCCTCTTTGCCCTCTGCAGGCGCCATCAGCCAGTAAATTCCAGCGAAAAGGATCCTTTTCATTTGCAGTTCTATTAGTGGAAGGCACGGTTAACAATTCCAATCCAGGATAATTGTAGGAGCTGATTGCCAGCCATCCTCCCGGTGTTGACTCACAGGGCACAACGAGGGAGAGTGAGAAAGAGAAGCTAAAATTACAGCCCGAGCTCTCTGGGGAATATTAATGTAATAGTTTTAACATGATCCTGCTCACATTTCAGCAAGGAATGTTAATAACCAGGAGGGCAAAGCTCTGATAATTTTTTTTTTTGCAGCTTTCGTCTTTCTTTGGAATAATTGGGACACAATGCTCGCTTTGCGAACTTGTACAGCTGGGAATGGTTTTGCCTTTTTTTTTTTTTTGTCATTTTTTTTTTTGTTATTCAGGTGCAGCCTGTACTTGTGGGGATGTGCGCTGTGGAATGTTAATCTTGTTTGCTGAAATATTGACAGTGCTGGGCCTCGGAGGCTCCTGGCAGCCAGGGATCCTTCCCTGTGGAACTGCCATGAAATCCCTGGGATGGCTCCCAGCAGCTCCTTGGCCCTGCAGAGTGGGGCGGTCTGGGGTGTGAAAAATGCCTGGTTTATGATTGGCTATTCGCAAATATTAAAATGAATATTATATGTGTTATGTTAGAAAGTGATGCTGTATTAATTCTCTTTAGTAGTGTGTTAAATACAGTTTTAGGCTATAACAAAATGTTAAAGTAGAAATGATGCTATGTGAGATTTTTTTTGTAAAGAAAGGACTCAGAGGGAGATAGCAGCCACAGGACACCTGAATCTTTCAGAGAAAAAGAATTTATTGCTCCATTATTAGGAGAAATGAACTTCTTCTTGCCTTGCTCAGCCCTGAAGACACCTCAGGATTCAGAGGCAGAAGCTGGCACTGCCCAGACAGAATCCTGTGTTTGAATGGAATTTATGCACCATGTATGAGGTGTATGAATATGCAACAGGCTGTTGCTTTTAAGGGTTAATCCTCTGTTAACGTGGGTCCTTTTTCAGACTTATTTTGCCCAGAAAGAGGTACCTGGACTGTCCATAACTCTTTGTTTTTATTGTCTTGTATTGTCCTAATCCAAATTATTAATACTCTAATTATATTGCTATTTTTGTAATGATTTTATTGCTATTAAACTTTTAAAATTTTAAAATCAAGTGATTGGGGTTAATTCAAATCTACAATTCTCATGGTGGCCCCAGTCAAGGCTCTGGGCCCTGCCCTGTCAGCAAGCACAAATCCCTTGTACCTTTGCTCTTCCAAACCTTCTTATTCAGAATTATTCCTCTTCCTAGAATCCTAGAACTTATTATTTTTAATAAACATTATGACAATTCCTAGCTCCTCCCCATGTTTCCCTAAATTTAAACAAACCGAAATCCAAACCCAAAATGCTTTTCATTCTCATCAAAACTTTTCAGCAGAGAGAGGAAAAATCATTTCCTTTTTCCCCCCCACCTCGTTTCATTCTCTGCTAGGCTCTCATCAGCATTCCACATGCTAAACTCCTTTGAAAATCCAGGGTGGAATTATAAGATTTAAAACACGCAAGCCCCCTTTGCTTTCAGTGGTTGTTATCCTGGAGATACTTTTCTCTTTGGAAAATCCGGTGCATAATGGCTCAAAATTATCTTCCCTTGCTGCTGTTTGGCTCCTTAATGCTCATCGCTTTCAATCCCTCTGCCTGCTCCCTGGAAAATTCCATCTATTTTGGATTATTCTCCCCCTGTTTTGGATTATTCTCCCCTAAAGCTTTCAGTTCCTACACCAGAGCATGGATGGAATTCTGCATCCAGAAAAAGGAGCTGGTGTTTTCCCAGATTTTCTCATTATTCCTGAAATGAAGAACTGATTCTTTTATCCCTTGGATGAATCTCCACAGCCAAGATCCAACCACAGGAGAAAAAGGAAAGAAGGAAAGGAAAGGAAAGGAAAGGAAAGGAAAGGAAAGGAAAGGAAAGGAAAGGAAAGGAAAGGAAAGGAAAGGAAAGGAAAGGAAAGGAAAGGAAAGGAAAGGAAAGGAAAGGAAAGGAAAGGAAAGGAAAGGAAAGGAAAGGAAAGGAAAGGAAAGGAAAGGAAAGGAAAGGAAAGGAAAAAGGAAAGGAAAGGAAAGGAAAAAGGAAAGGGGGGAATCTTTCATCCACCAGAAGCACCTGGTGATCCAGAGCTTCCCAGGAATGCATTCCATGGGAAATCCTCTCTCTGCAGCATAATGCACTCATCAAACCTCCTGAGACAGGGAAGAAAACGTTTCCTTTCCTTTTTCTATGTCAAAATTTATATTTATCCAGCTCTCTTAGGAAGGAGAGGCGAATCCTTCAGACCTGCTGATATTTACAGCAGGAATTTTGTTGGAGTCAGAATTTTAACGTCTTTCCTTGAGGGTTTTCAGGGAGAGGGGGGCAGGCAGTGACCCAGAACTCCAAAAATAAGCAGAAATTATGACAATTTTACACTTCAGGTGCCACACGAAGGAACCTGGGGGCTGTAGCACCATTTCTGAGCAGGAAAATGGGAATTGCAATGAGCTGAGCAGCACTGATGGGCTGGAGATAGAACTGAGTTTTCCAAGGCTGAGTTTTCCAATTCCTGCTCCAGTCAGACACAGCCTCCGAGCAAATCAAAGTTGTTTTCCCTGGAAAATGGGTTATTATTTTTCCATCATCTCCCAGGTGCTCAAACACTCCGCTTCTCGATGTTATGGAGATATTTGCATTCCCTCCCAGTCCCATCTGGCTGCGATTTCCCCGCTCCCTCACCTGTGCAGGGTCTGTCTCCCGTGGAAACATCGCTCAGAAAATCATGGAAACGACTCCCCAGGCTCCCTGGCTCCAACAACTCCAGGCAGGAGCAAAAAGGAGTTGCCTGAGGATATCAAAGTCCTACAAATGCAAAATCTTCCCTCTTTTTCCAACCCTTCTCTGTCCCAGGTATGTGATCCACAGGGTGGCCTCAGGAAATTGGGGGTTCCTGTTGTGCTGCAAAAGCCCCAAAACTTGCACTAAAACCCTCTTAAAGGGCTGTTTATTTATTTTATTCACCATCCTCACTCAAGACACATATCCCCAAGTTGTTTTTGTTAATTTTCCTTAATTTGCTTAATTTTGATCCCTGAATTCCTATTTTTAGCATTAAAATTGTATTAATTATTATCAACTATTAGTCTGAAAGGAGCATCTTTACCACTTTTTATGAAAGTTTTTCCTTAATTATCTTTTTGTTGGTCAAGGCAACTATTCCAGCTCAGCTCTTACACCTGAATCCTGCCCAAATCCTGACTTTCCTGCCCAAATCCTTCCTTCAGGACCATCCTGAGCCTCCTGTGCCGTTTCTCTGCTCTGTGCCACGGCTGCAGAGAAGGACGGAGCCTCTCCCAGTGTGACCCAGGGCCACCATCCCCAGGCAGACACATTCCAGCATCGCTGGGTCTGGAACATCCCTTTCCCCTCCATTTTTCAGGATAACCCCCAGGTCAGGCCCCCCTGATTAATTTCCATTAAAATCCCATCACACCTCACTGAATTTCATCACCCAAACCCCACTGGGCTCGCTCAGGATCTCAGAACAACCCTAAAATTCAACGTTACCCTAAATCCTGCCTTGAACAGGAACAACTTTTCCCTCAGCTGCTCAGGATTGCCCTCAGAAATCTTTGCTTTTCAAAAGACTTCCCGAAACTTTTCAGTGTGAAAAGCACTTTGAACTCCCCAGCTGGAAGGTCCTGGGAGGATTTATGCCATCCCTGTCTCCCTGCAGAAGCTGATTAGGTGACATTAATACCTTGCAAAGAATCTTCCCCCACCAAAATCTTCTCCGTGCTGCCAGAAAGTGCCAACGTCAAGCATTTCATTTTCCCACTAATAACATTTCCCTATTATGGCTTCAAAAAAGAAATCCCAATCTGTTTAGCACTTGCTGCATTTCAGGCCTCCCATCACTCCTCTGCTTCTCATGTGTGAAGAGGGAAAAGGAGGGAAAAAAAAATAATAAATTCCACGGAGTCACCTTGAGAATGTGTTTGAAATTTGGGAGAGTGCAAATTAAAGCGAGGGGTGGGAAGGGCTGTGAAGGTGCCACTTTTTTTAGGGGGTCCATCCAATCAACCAGCAATTAAGAAAGATTAAATTATCACTGGGGGAAAGGGTTTTGTTGTGTTTATCTTCCCAAGGATCCTGCTCTTCACCTTCCCCAGAGGGCTGTGCCTGTGCTGGTGCCTCATCAGGGAGGGCTGAGCAATAATCAGAATTTCCCGATGGGGAATTGTGCTGCTGGGAGATTTACAACAGCCCAGATGGCCGAGAGTGCCACAAAGATTCCAGCACCTGACAGCTCTGCAGAGGGAAATTCGAGCTTTCCCTCAGTGACCTGACACAGGGGAGAGGATTTTGGGATAATTATCAGCACAATTATCGGGATAATTACTGGGATTTTGGGTGTGTTTTGAGAACCCCCTGCAAAATCCCTCAGGGCTCTACGTGAGCCACGTCAGGGACAGGGGCTCCTCTTGTGGCAAATTATTTGGCAACAATCCCAAGGAATGTTTGTTTTTCAGGCTTAGGGCCTGTGGAGGTGGTTGGGTGGTGAGGTGTCCTGGATTGTAAAATAAATCTGTATTTTATTGCCATCTGTTACAGGTGGGGCAGTTATCTTCTGTTCTTTAGGCAGTTTTTATTTATCTCTTCCACACCCAATTCTCCCTCCAGGAGATCTCTGCTGTTAATGAGCCATTAATTATTAATTATCTTCTGTTCATGGCCTGTGAGTGTCCCTGCACGGCTGATCAAATCCCATCATGCCATGGGGTGATGCTCCGCCCAGGGGGAGGAGCCAAACATTCCTACCTGGATACAATCTGAGATTTCAAACATTTCTGCCTGGATACAATCTGAGGTTTCAAGCATTCCTACCCGGATACAATCTGAGATTTCAAACATTTCTGCCTGGATACAATCTGAGGTTTCAAACATTCCTACCTGGATACAATCTGAGATTTCAAACATTCCTGCCTGGATACAATGTGAGGTTTCAAACATTCCTACCTGGATACAGTCTGAGATTTCAAACATTCCTACCTGGATTCAATCTGAGGTTTCAAACATTCCTACCTGGATACAATGTGAGGTTTCAAACATTCCTACCTGGATACAATCTGAGATTTCAAACATTCCTACTTGGATACAATCTGAGGTTTCAAACATTCCTGCCTGGATACAATCTGAGATTTCAAACATTCCTGCCTGGATACAGTCTGAGATTTCAAACATTCCTGCCCGGATACAATCTGAGGTTTGGGACATTGCAGCAGACTTTGCCCTCTGCATTCCCTTTCTTCTCCCCTGCACTCCCAGAGGAATTCCAGGCCCATCTCCAGCATCCCTGGAGCTCCAGAGGAAAATTCCACCCTTGTCCAGGATCCCTGCTCCAGCAGAACCACAGCTGGCACTGCAGGAGGGCTGCAATTTTACCCAAATAGAGAATGAGAGACTTGGAAAAAGTCTCATTTCAATCCTCTGCTGTGGTTCATTAACACGTGGCTGGGACAATTTAAGGTGCCCCTCTGAGCAATGAGAAACGTAAATCTATGAAAAAACTTCTTTTCTCATAGTTTGAGTTTCCCGTTTGGCTGCAATTTCAAATCCTCCCAAGCAGGGACTCTCCAGTTGTGTCCAGGATATAATTCCAGGAGTTCTTGTTCTCTGGAGGTTTTAATTGCCTAACAAATAACAGCAAAAGCAGATGAATGAATAAATTTAACCCTCAGAACAGCCTGAAATAATAAAGCAGCTGCTGAGGTGGATTAGCACCATCCAAACTGCTGCCAACAGGAACCTGCCACACTAAGAGAGGCACTCAGGATAATCCCAGGCTCCTTGGAAAAAACCATCCAGACATGAAAAAAATACTTTAAGGAGAAAAAAAATTAACATGAGAAAAGACTTCAGGACTGAATTGTGCCACTTGATGCCACGTTAATTAGGGGACCCTTGGACAAGTTCTGTTGTCTTTTCATTTGTTCTCAGTCACAACATGACACAAAAAGAACTCCAGTTGTTCCTTTTCCTCCTGATTTTTACTTTAAATGCTCATTTTCAGCTGCTCCAGCGTTGAGCTGGTTCATTTCCAGCTTCCCCTCTCTGGGCATTATCTGCTTTCTTTTTTTTTTTTCTGCAGTTGCCATAAAAAAATATGTGAGTCAGAAAAAAAATAAAATAAAAAAAAAAGGCGACATTTTATATCAGCCTGCAGTACAAAATAATTACAGCATCCCCTGCTGAGTGATGGGCTCACACAGAAGCCTGGAGGTTTTAATCCCATCTAATTCCAGGAGCTTCCCAACAACAGGTGCTGCCATGTCCACCTCCAGCATCCCAGGGGTTCCAGCTCTTCCCACGGCCTGGAAGGACTGGTGGCCAGCAGGGAGTCATGAAAACATCAAAATTTTAATTTCATTTTAATGCTGCAGCTCATCTAACAACAGGAGTCAGTGAGGAGAAGCTGCTACCCAGGAAAACCTCTGGGATTTGGTCCCTGAATAATGATTGCTTTGTTTTTCACGCAAACACGGAAAGAAACAGGTGCAGGTTGATAATTTACATATTTATGGGATCCTGCAGTGGTTTGGGTGGGGAGGGACCTTAAATCTCATCCAGTGCCACCCCAGCCATGGCAGGGACACCTCCCACTGTCCCTGGTGGATCCAACCTGGCCTTGGGCACTGCCAGGGATCCAGGGGCAGCCACAGCAAATCTGGGAATTCCATCCCAGCCTCTCTCCCAATATTTCTTCCCAAAATCCCATCCAAACCTGCCCATGGAATCCTGGAATGGTTTGGGTTGGAGGGATCTCAAAGCCCAACCAGTCCCACACCTCCCACTGTCCCAGGCTGCTCCAACCTGGCCTTGGACACTTCCAGGGATCCCAGTTGCTCTGGGAATTCCATCCCAGCTCCTCACAGCCTCCCAGCCAGGAATTCCTTCCCCAAAAAAGGGACAGGAGCTCTGCAGCTCCCGCTGTCCCCTCCCAAAGCAGGACAGGCTCTCAGCCAGGACGTGGAGTGAGGAACACCCCCAATTCCAGCAGGAGCTGCAGTAGGTCCAGCAAGCACAGAGATCCCACATTTCCATGCCCTGGAACGAGCCCCAGGGCCCAGGCCAGACTCTCCTCAGGCCCTTTCACCCCTGCACAGCCCCTGTCAAACACTGGGGACATCCCAAACCTCCCATCCCTTTTTGCTCCCTCTTTCTGTCCCTCACCATCCCAACCATTCCCAGCAGGAGCACAAACATCCCTGGGTCCTGCACAGCCTCTGCCTCCAGCCCCAACTCCTTTTTAAGGCTGAAAGGAGGATTTTTGGAACTTTAACCTCCCTAAACCATCCTGGATTTTCTGGGCCCTTTCCCACTTGTCAGCATCACATTCACCCTGTCTGAGCAGGGAATTTTCAGCAAGACGAATAAACCAGGTTTTTTGTGCAAGTTTTATGCATATCAGAGTTTTCTCCCCCCCCAGCACGAAAAGCCTTCATTCTTCTCCTGAAAGCTCTGCCAAACTTAGGTGCTATTTCTGGTGAGCAATTAGCAAAAGAATCAGTCCCAAAAATACTGCGGTTACCAGGCAGCAGCCTTGGGGAGAGGGGAAAAAAACCAAGGGAAAGGAAAAAAAAAAAAATTATAAAAAAAAGGAACACATGGTGGAGCCCAATGGCATCTGATATTCCTGGGGAGCATGAGCAGGGTGGGATTTAATTGGAGAATTCTCTTTAATTGGGGGCTCCTTTTGCTCTGCACCACGATCCCGTCTCGTCGTGTGCTCGGAGCTGTCCCATTCCTGTCCCTGTCCCATCCAAGCACCTGCAGCTGCCACCAGCTGGGCCCCAGGGTGATGGAAATCTGTTCCCAAAGTTCAGCTGCCTGTCTGAGCCTGCCCTGATGAGAAGGGAGGGAATTCTCATCTCCCCATCACAAGGACGGCCCTGTAGCTGTCGCTGTCGCTGTCACAGCACTTCATGGCCAAAATCACCGTTATTATCCCCACTTCTGAAGGGTTTCTGAAGGGATAGAATCACCCACGTGGCATCAGGGGCTCAGGCACCCTGGATTACTGAGGAGAAGGATTTTTGAAGGAATAAAATCACCCACACAAGGTCAGGAGATCAAACACCCCAGATCCCTAAGGAGGAGGATTTCTGAAGGAATAGGATCAGGGGCCCAGGCACTCCAAATCCCTGAGGAAAAGGATTTCTGAAGAAATATCATCACCGAGGCAAGACCAGGGGCTCAGACACCCCAGATCCCCAAGGAGAAGAATTTCTGAAGGAATAGAATCACCCACTTGAGGTCAGGGGCTCAGACACCCCAGATTCCCAAGGAGAAGGATTTCTGAAGGAATAGGATCACCCACACGAGGTCAGGGGCTCAAACCTTCTGAAATCCTGCTCCAGATTCCCAAGGAGAAGAATTTCTGAAGGTTTGGGATCACCCACATGAGGTCAGGAGCTCAAACACCGTGGATTCCCAAGGAGAAGGATTTCTGAAGGTTTGGAATCACCCACATGAGGTCAGGGGCTCAAATACCCCAGATTCCCAAGGAGAAGAATTTCTGAAGGAATAGAATCACCCACATGAGCTCAGGGGCTCAAACCTTCAGAAAGCCTGCTCCAGATCCCCAAGGAGAAGAATTTCTGAAGGAATAGAATCAGGGGCTCAGACACCCCAGATCCCTGAGGAGAAGGATTTCTGAAGGAATAGAATCAGGGGCTCAGACACCCCAGATCCCTGAGGAGAAGGATCCTCTTCCACACCCCAAATCCTGATGCCCCTGGCTCTGTCCCAGGGCAGGTTTGTGTTGCAGCCACAGCCCCAAAAACATTTTTATGGTTTTCTATTGAAGTGCAGAGTGAGCTGACGCAGAGAAATATTCCCAGGACAAACAAAGCCTCTCCTAAGCAGTTTCTTGCAGAAATTTGGGGTCAAAGTCCTGGGTTTTCTGTCTGGTTGGGAGAATGAAGTGTTTCCAGCACATGAATTCAGGAAAAACAGGATTGTGCCTCCATGAAGTGTGTCCAGAACATGAATTCAGGAAAAACAGTTCAGTTACAGCACATAAATTCAGGAAAAACAGGATTGTGCCTCCATGAATTGCTTCCAGCAAAGAAATTCAGGAAAAACAGGATTGTGCCTCCATGAGGGGTTTCCAGCACAGAAATTCAGGAAAAATGGGATTGTACCTCCATGAGGGGTTTCCAGCACAGAAATTCAGGAAAAACGGGATTGTTCCTCCATATCTGCCCAGAAACTCAGGTTTCAACTGCAGGGAACTCAGGAGATTTTTCCAAAGAGTTGCACCAGCAGAGAGCACCCAGAGATCTCCAGAATCCGACAGAAATTGAAAATACGGCCCAGAACTCCCAGTTGGGGCCACCAGAAAAAATCCCAATCAACCTCAACCTCCAGGACTGAACCCCTTCAGCTCCTCCTCACGTTCCCAGCAACTCATCCAGAGGAATTGTCCCAAACTTGGGAGCTCAGTAGAAATGAGAGTTTTTCCAGCACCATCAGGTGGAATTGGCTCGGCCCAGCTGCCGCACGTGGACTGCAGAGATTTTTCCTCCATGAAAAGCAGAGGGTGGGGAGAGGCAGAGCCCGGGATCTGCCAGGCACTGTAATTTTAGTTGTTTTTGCTGGAGAAAGGAGGGGGGGCTGGGGAGGGAAATAGAATTAATTTAAAGGTTGGTATTTTAGGCTTTGCGTTGCTGCGCATGAATCTGAGCGCGGCCCTCTAAAAATAAGCTGGTGCAGAAGAAATGAAAAGAACAAAAAGCAAGGTTGGAGGTGTGCTGGAGTGACTAATGCTCTATAATAAGTGAGCAGCTCAGTGCTTGCCCTCAGAGTGTGTTGGGATGGTATTTTTGAGAGTCCCAAACCAGTCATTCCTTTGGTGGTCAACACTGGCCCTTGTTCAGGTATTTTATTTTATTATTTTATTTTATTTTATTTTATTTTATTTTATTTTATTTTATTTTATTTATTTTATTTTATTTTATTTTATTTTATTTTATTTTATTTTATTTTATTTTTATTTTATTTTATTTTATTTTATTTTATTTTATTTTATTTTAATTTAATTTAATTTAATTTAATTTAATTTTATTTTATTTTATTTTATTTTATTTTATTTTATTTTATTTTATTTTATTTTTGTTGCCAACGTCACGGCGAGTACAAATTGTTGTTGTGTTATCCCATATTCATCCAGGAGTCCTGCAAACATTTATTTAATATATACCTCATGGTATTCCAGAGGGTTATTAAATATTTAATAATATTTAATAACCCTCTGGAATACCATGGTTCCATTCTACACCAGTCCATCCCAGTTGTACATTTTGAAGAACTCCAGGGTTTCATCCCAAGCTGATAAAATACAGATTGATAAAAATCTGAATTTCCAGGGGATGTGTGAGTTCCTCCTCTGGCAGTGACGTTTACTGTGACACAAACTGCCCAGCTTTCCCTTGCCCAAAAAATCCAGGAGAGGACAAATCCAAGGCTTTGAGCTCTTTAATGTGACTTTATTGGGATCAGAGGAGAGAAAATGAATCTGAGCAGCAGAGAGGAGCGCAGGAGCAGTGCAGGTATAAATCCACAGGTATCATAAATACAGGAGGTAACTCCAACACTACTCAACATTTCCAACCAGTCTTGGAACACTTGTTTATGTCCTTGAATTTAAGATTTTGCACCCCCACCAAAAATCCAGAATACTGACCCTGAAGATCCTCATTAACCACACAGCTGCCCTTTGAAAATGCATTTATTTCACTCCGTTTGCGTCCTTGAACTTAAGAATTTGCATCTCCACCAAAAATCCACAATTCTAACCCTGAATATCCTCATTAGCCACAAAACTGCCATTTGAAAATTCATTTATTTCACCCCTTGGTGCTCTGGATCTCGAAGCCGTCTCAGAGTCGTGATCTCCAAGGAATGACTTTATGTTACATAAGCTGAAAAAAAGCTTTTGTTTTAAATGTTTCCTGTCAGCTCCTCGAAAGGTTCCATTATTCTTCAGGCTGTGAAGTGAAATTTGGGTTCTCTGGGATGGATGCTTTTCCTGCATCCCAGAGAGTCGTCCTTAATCCAGAGAATCCCAAGTTTCCTGTCACGTTCAGTTCATGTGAGACCCGACAAATTCCCATTTTTACAGCAAATCAGAGCATGCAGAGCCTTTATGGAGCTGTCTGGAGTTTTCACCCCCTCGGTGCTGCTGTCTGAGTGATTGACCACAATTAATTAGCAGCTGGAATTTGTTGAATATTCCAGGGGCCGGGAGCGGGAGCTGTCCCTGGTGCTGAGCTGCTGTGGCAGCAAAGCCTCATCTTTCATTTATTGCTGAGTTCGGAATGGCTTTGTGTGCTGGGCTGGAAAGGAGCAAATTCCCTCATTCCAGGTCCATGCCTGAGCTCCAGTCACACAGAACAACTTCAAAAAACCTCTTTTTAAAAAAATTTTGGGCAGCCACAGCTGGTTTTACCCCGTCCTGCTGTTCCTGTTTTAGGGGGTGAGAAGGGATCACTCCCAGCACTCCCTGAAGGCTCCAGCACTGGTAGAACTGGGGACAAACTGGGGCAAAGGAGTGAAAAGAATTAATTCAATAATCAGATTATTCCCCCCCCCCCCCCAGGCACTGCCTCTGTCTGAAGCCAGACACGACTTCAGTGTCTGCCTCAAAAGCTCCAGGTAATTTATTTAAATAACTTAACGAGGGAAAGAAAAAAATATTTTTAAAAAATCCTCTTTGATGAAGGGTTTTGAAGAAGTCAGAAAGATTCCTGCAATCCCATTCCCTGATCATTCACAGGGAATTATCTCCTCAGCTTCTTTGGTGCCTCTGAGGAATCAGCAATAATTCCTGGGCGCTCAGGCTGTCCCTGTGCCACACCAGGGGTGACACAAAGTCCCCTGGGTTTGGTGTCCTTGTCACCCTCATGCCAGGGAAGGTGACCTGGGGGGAATTTTCAGTTTAACAATTTCCATTTCTTCCAGGGGAGAAGAAATGGAAGTTGTTAAACTCATGGTTTATCCACGAGCTGGACTTCAAACAGCTCCACAGCAACCCCGCCCCTGCAATTCTGCATATTAAACATGGAATATGTCATTGAATAGGTATAATTTCATATCTATGTGATGTAAATACAATTTCATATGTATTATATATATATATATACACATTCCTGTATTTTATGTGTGAATATAAATAAATATAATATATTTATCAAGAGGAAACTGAGGGGGAAATCTGCATATTAAACATGGAATATGTCATGCAATAGGTATAATTTCATATCTATGTGATGTAAATACAATTTCATATGTATTATATATATATATATATATATATACATTCCTGTATTTTATGTATGAATATAAATAAATATAATATATTTATCAAGAGGAAACTGAGGGGGAAATCAAGGGGAAACTGAGGGGAAAATAATGGGAAATCTAGATATATTATATTATATTATATTATATTATATTATATTATATTATATTACATTACATTACATTACATTACATTACATTACATTATATTACATTGTATCTAATATTATATATATTATTATATATTATTATATATAATATATATGCTATATATATTATCGTATACTATTACTATATAATAATATAATTATTATATAATATAATATATAAATTATAAATAAATAAAAATATAAATTATAATATATAATATTATAATAACATAATACTTGCAGGTCTGGGCATGGGCCCAGAATTCCCCAGCATTTCTTCCCAACACCTTGGGGAGAACATCAGCACTGCAAGCTGCCAGCTCGGGGAGCTCAGCAATTTTCCCAACAAATTTAAACATTTTTAGCCCTTTTGGAGAAGGTCAGACACCCACAGGGCATTATCAGTCCCAAAATACACACAATTTCCTCTCCCACTTGGATATCTCCAAGGGCTGGAAGACATTCCCTGAATCACCACTTTTCCTTCTGGATGCCATCAGAATTCTGAATTTTCCTATAAAAATCTATTTTTTTTTTTTAATTTTGCTATAAAACTAAATTTTCTTTTTCTTAATTTTCCTATAAACATATTTTTTTTTTCCTCCACTGCTCTGGAAAGAGAAGGCTACTCCCCAAACCAAAATTCCAGCTGTGACAACACCTATTTTTTTTCCAGTTCCTTTGGTTTAATTGGCGCCAGGACTTGACCTTGATGATCCCTGAGTCTCCCTTCCCACTCAGGACATCCCTGATTTCTCTGACTAATTACTTCCTCTTGCTTAAGTGGATTTCCCATCCCACTTTTTATCTCCATCATTAATTAAAGGAGGGATGAAAACCTCAATCTGCACCGTGTGGTCAAAACTTCCTGGTGCTTTGATCCATGCGGAAAATTCCCTTTGATGCTGCAGCTCCGTGGCACCACGGGACGGATCTGCAGAACTTCCCAGGGAGCTGAACATCAGATCTTTTTCTTCCAGAATAGAAAACCTGCTCTGCCTCTGCTCAGATGGCTTTCTCAGGGGGTGAAGAGGGAAGGGTAATTCTGAGAGCTCATTTAATTCACTCCAGCCTTCAAAAGGACCTCAAGAACCCGACGGAAAAAAATTTAAAAAAAAATTCCTCTGCAATCCATTAAATGGCATTAAATACATCACTTATTCCTCCTGAATACTTTGAGTAAAAAAAAAAAATCAAATTATATTGGGCCTAAAGAAGATTCCAGGAGCGAAACCCCAACATTTTGCAGCGTTTTGCGAGCTTGGATATTCCCAATTAACTGTGATAAATCCTCTGTCGGAGCCTCTTCTCATTTCAGAGTCAGAACAGATGGAAAGCTCAGCCCATGGATCTGCAGGACGGTGCTGAACAGATTTCTCCCAAACCTGTCTCAGGGTTTCTTTTTGCCCATCCCCAAGAGCAGAGCTGTGAGCAGGGAAAGCTCAGGCAGGAATGATGATGAAGATGATGATGATGATGATGATGATGGTGTTCCCAAAGCCATCCCCAGGCTGCATCTGCACACCTGCAGCTCCCCCATCAGCTCAGATTTACAGAGGGGCCTCCTCGCTGGGTTTTTTTGGTTTTTTTTCCTGGTTTTTAAAGAGAAAAGGAATTCTCAGTGTTCTCGGCAGGAATTTACAATTGGTGTGCTTTTAACAGCTCTCCTCCCCCAGGCTGGGAGAAGAAACCGAATCCGGAGCCTGCACTGGCACAGAACCATCTCCCCAACACCTCCTGCTCTTCCCCGCTGGAATTCCTCTCCTTGCAAAGACCCTGGAATTCTGCAGTGCCCACCAGCTCAGAGTCCTGCAATGTTTATGAACTATAACATCAAATAACGACTACGCCAATTATATCTAAAATAAACGATATATTTATCACAAATTATAATTTTGTGGGGGCCATTGTGGGGTGATTTCTCTGTTTTAGCCGAGTCCTGCAATGTTGATAAAATATAACACAGAATAATAACTATGCCAATTGTATCTCTAATAAATGATACATTTATAAAAAATTATAATTTTATAGGGTGATTTGCCTGATTTAGCAGAGTCTTGCAATGCTGATAAACTACAACACAAAATGATAACCATGCCAATTGTATCTATAATAAATGACACATTTATCCCAAATTATAATTTTGTGGGGGCTATTGTGGGGTGATTTCTCTGTTTTAGCAGAGACCTGCGATGTTGATAAAATATAACACAAAATAACAACGATGTCAATGATATCTAAAATAAATTATGCATTTATAAAAAATTATAATTTTATAGGGTGATTTGCCTGATTTAGCGGAGTCTTGCAATGCTGATAAACTATAACACAAAATGATAACCATGCCAATTGTATCTATAATAAATGACACATTTATCCCAAATTATAATTTTGTGGGGGCTATTCTGGGGTGATTTCTCTGTTTTAGCAGAGTCCTGCAATGTTGATAAAATATAACACAAAATAATAACTATGCCAATTGTATCTAAAATAAATTATACATTTATCACAAATTATATTTTTGTGGGGGCCATTATGGGGTGATTTGCCTGTCCTGTACAGGTTCTTGGGGTCACCAAAGATTGGGAGGATTGAGGAAATTTGGGCTCAAGTGGTTCTGTTTCTGTCTCTGGGACACCTCCATGTTCTCCAGTAGGTTTGGGATGTTTGGGCTCATTTTTCCCTTGGTTTGTTTGGTTTTTTTTAAGGTTTCTGATGTAATTAATACGAGATAATTTGGCTCAAGCTTAGAACCAAACTTACCAAAACCAACACACGCAGAACCCCAAGATGGAAAAGAGATGGGACCACAAAGGACATAAATGGATTTAACCCCTCAGAGCCGCCACACCACCGAACCTGTGCTCCAGAGCTCCAAGTAGCAGCAGAGAGAATTAAAATACCTGAAAATGCCTAAATCCTGCAGCCTCTCTCCAAAAACCCTCCAGGATTTTGGCCTCTTCATTCTGCTGAGGTGAAGCCTTGGCTGCAGTCCCTGCTGCCACACAGGAGCAGCGGCTCAGATAATATCTTGTTTATTTATTTATTTTATTCATGTTATTCATTGCCCTCAGCCTCGGAGAGCTCTGGTTCAGAGCTGGGAAAACGGGATGTTCATCATTATCTTCCTGACAGAACATGAATTTCACGCCTCTTTTTGTCCCATGGAAAGGGCTGCACACAGAGCTGAGGAAAACAAGGAATGTTTCCCCTACCAGATGATTTTGAGTGGAATCAGGGTGGCTTTTGGGGACAAAACAATGACAGGGCCGTGGGATCAAGTCTTGAACTCAGAACTGTGAGAGGAACCAGAAATTCTGGTCGAGGAGCAGCAGGAGGAGAAGCTCTGGTTCAGAGCTGGGAAAACGGGATGTTCATCGTTATCTTCCTGTCAGAACATGAATTTCACTCCTCTTTTTTGTCCTGTGGAAAGGGCTGCACACAGAGCTGAGGAAAACAAGGAATGTTTCCCCTACCAGACTATTTTGAGTGGATTCAGGGTGGCCTTTGGGGATAGAAAAATGACAGAGCCCTGGGGTCAAGTCCTGAACTCAGAACTGTGAGAGGAACCACAAATTCTGGTCAAGGAGCAGCAGGAAAAGACGGGAGAAGGGAAAAGCGCGAAGTCGCTGCTAAAAAAATTAAAAAATTGTTGTGCAGCTTCACATTCTTTTCAAGTCTAAATAAATTCCCTCAGAGCAGGTTTTGAACTCGGGTTTTTGATCTGGATTAAAGAGAAACCCGAGTCAAGAGCGAGCGCTAATGACAAGAGCTGGAACATAAATAATTAATGACTCTGCAGGGGGAACCCTCATCTCCCTCCTGCCTGTCCAGGTCCCTCTGCTGAGCCCTCCAGCACATCCACACCTGCTCCAGCTTGGTGTCATTGCAAATCTGAGAATCGTGAGGGTTCTGGAATGGTTTGGTTTGGAAAGGAGCAGTTCCAACCCCTGGACACCATCTCCAGATCTGAGAATCATGGAGTGGTTTGGGTTAGAAAGGATCAATTCCAACCTCTGGACACCTTCATCTCCAAATCTGAGAACTATGGACTCCACACCTGCTCCAGCTTGGTGTCATTGCAAATCTGAGAATCGTGGAGTCATGGAATGGTTTGGGTTTGAGAATCATGGAACCATGGAATGGTTTGGGCTGGAAAGGACCCGTTCCAACCCCTGGACATCGTCTCCAAATCTGATAATCATGGAATGGTTTGGGTTAGAAAGGATCAATCCCAACCTCTGGACACCTTCATCTCCAAACCTGAGAATTATGGACTCCACACCTGCTCCAGCTTGATGTCATTGCAAATCTGAGAATCGTGGAGTCATGGAATGGTTTGGGCTGGAAAGGAGCAGTTCCAAGCCCTGGACACCTTCATCTGCAAATCTGAGGAACATGGAATCATGGAATGGTTTGGGCTGGAAAGGAGCAGTTCCAAGCCCTGGACACCTTCAGCTGCAAATCTGAGAATTATGGAGTAATGGAATAGTTTGGGTTGGAAAGGGCCAGTTCCAACCCCTGGACATCGTCTCCAGATCTGAGAATCATGGAGTGGTTTGGGTTAGAAAGGATCAATTCCAACCTCTGGACACCTTCATCTCCAAATCTGAGAATTATGGACTCCACACCTGCTCCAGCTTGGTGTCATTGCAAATCTGAGAATCGTGGAGTCATGGAATGGTTTGGGTTTGAGAATCATGGAACCATGGAATGGTTTGGGCTGGAAAGGAGCCGTTCCAAGCCCTGGACATCATCTCCAAATCTGAGAATCATGGAATGGTTTGGGTTAGAAAGGACCCGTTCCAAGCCCTGGACACCTCTCAGGACTTCTGCTGCTCAGAGTGACTCCGAGATGTGTTAGAAAATCTCTTTTCCCAGCCTGGAAGTTGAAGAAGGAGTCAGGGCTCCTCAGTTCTCATTCTCAAGGTTGTTTATTGTTTCTTATCAATAAAACTCTTGCTCCTGTCCAGCTGAGGTCTGTTCAGGTGTTCCCTCACCACTCAGCCTGCCCCTGGGGCTGTGTCATCTTTTTATACTAAAAAATACGTGTACAATATTTACAATTCCTTCCCAATACCCATCACCTATGTTAGACAGTGAGTTTCTACTCTAAACCAATCCAAAAATGCCAACATCACAGCAGAAGATGGAGGCCAAGAAGAAGAAGAAGAAGGAGAGAGGCTGGACAAGCCCAGATTCCTCCATCTTGCCCCCTGAACCCCCATTCTAAAAACCCCAAAAATATATTTTTTTCACCCTGTGATAAATTCACTATCATTCTACTTAAACTTTCGTGGCTTGCAGATCCTCGTGTAAGGTTTGTAGTTTTTTCCATGGGTCATAATCAAAGTCACAGGGGTTTTGGGCTCTGTGTCAGGGTCTCCGAGCTCCTTGGAAGGGGTTTGGGCAATCCAGGACAGACAGAGGGATGTCCTGAATTCCTGAATTCCCACAGACACCTTCCACTATCCCAGGGCGCTCCAAGCCCCATCCAACCTGGCTTTGGACACTTAAGGGATCCTCTGGGAATTCCATCCCCAATTCCCTCCCAATATTAAATTATTTCTCTCTCAGGCTGAAGCCCTGTCCTGCCCTGTGTGCTCAGGTCCCCTGAGTTCTGCTGTTGGTGGCAGCTCCGGGTTGATTTTTGTGTTCTGTGATTCCATCTGAGGCAGAGCCCCGCCGTGCTAATGCAATATCTGCCATAATTTCCCCACACAGCAAATGAGAGTCGGCCCGGCTCTCAGCAAGACAAATCTCTTTTTGTTGTTGTCACGCACATTATTCCGCTCTCTCCCACTTAAGGCAGATGCTTTTGTGCTGGTTTGTGCTCTGAGTTTGTAAATGTTCATCCTTTCAGTGATGTTTGCCTGATAACAGAGCGAGGGAATCAGACAGAATCTGCAATGAAATCAATGGAATGTGAGCTCCAACAGCAACGGGAACACGCAGAAACGATGCTCTGGCCAACAGCTGCCGTCAGCAATGAGGAATTGCATCCAGGACACATTTTGGGAGGTAAACATGTAAACTTGCTCCTCCAGCTCCCCAAATGTGGCTCATTTATCACCAGAGCAGCTCCAGAGTTTTGGCTTTGGCGCTCCAGGACTCTCCATGCAAATGAAGATTTATATCCCCAGCCACGGGCTGCTCCAGTGCCACCTTCAGAGCAGATTTCAGGGGAATAAAAGAAACTTTTGTGTCTCTTCCTCTAAAAGAGGCAAACGCAGCTGAGCTCACCCCACAGGTATTGGCTGCTGTTTCAGAACCAGCAAGAATTCTCTGTGAGTGGAGGACGGGCAGGAAATCGATTCCTTTCCACACAAATTCCCTTCACAGAATTCCCTGCTGGACCTTTGCTGCTCCTCTGCTCGCTTCAAATGGAATCAAATGGCTCAACAAACCGGCAGCAAAAACTTTTGGGTGCCTGATTTCAATCCATCCCTGAAAAACACCCGGGTGAGGCTTTCAGAGGGAGAGGAGCCCCCGCTCAGAACCCTGACATGAAAAGGGTCACAGACACATTTAATGAAAAATCCTTTCTTCGGGATTTTTCCTCCTGAGAAACTGAGAGGCCTCAGAGGAAAAGAAAAACTTTGATTATCTGCTGCTGTGGAATGCAACAGGTGCATCTGTGATTGGTTGTTTCTAATTAATGGCCAATCACAGTCAGCTGGCTCAGACAGAGAGCCCGAGTCACAAACCTTTGTTATCATTCCTTATTATTCTATTCTTAGTTAACCTTCTGATGAAATCCTTTCTTCTATTCTTTTAGTATAGTTTCACGATAATATATATCATAAAATAATAAATCAGCCTTCTGAAACATGGAGTCAGATCCTCATCTCTTCCCTTGTTGGGATTGCCTGCAAATTCCACAGTCTAACACAGGTGATAGGTAGTGGAAAATTATTGTAAAAATAAAATTATTGCGAAAATAAAATTATTGTGAATGTAAAATTGTTGTAAATAAAGCACAGCTAGTTTTTAGCATAAAAAGTTAACATCAACCCAATGGCCAGGACTGTGCCACAACCCGACCTGCTGGACAGATCTCAGCAGGTCAGAGAAAGAACGGAATAGATAGGAGAAAATAAATATATTATTTTAAATAAATATACTAAATCTATTAATAAATAATATATAATTATAAATATAATTATATATTATAAATATATAATATATTTATATCACATAATATCATATCCTATCCTATTATATCATTATATATAATATATATTATATATATTATAAATATAATTATATATATAATTATACATATAATATACAATATATAGTCTATAATTATATATAATATATTCTAATATAATATTTTATAATATAATTTTATAATACATTTTAATAATTTATAATATAGTAAATTATAAATATTTTAATAAACATGTCATAAAAATAGATTAAGATAAATAAACCTTGAAAAGAAGAACTGATGAATCTCAATTTCTTTGGTCATAGGGCTGGGAAAAAAAAACTTTTTAATACTTTGGGATCACCTCAACCACAGAAACGTGAGATGGAGGATTGGAGCAGCCCTTTGTGACATCCCTTGGATAATTTTGGGGGAGAAAGGAGCCAGGCGTGGCATCCCTGAGAATCCAGGCTGGTTTTTATTTGGGATTAATTAACACCCACTTGGCTTTGATGGCCCAAAAGGAGCACAAAACCACCAAAAAAAAGGGGAAATTTTGATTTAGACAGTCCTGGAGAGTCAGTGCAAAGCTGGGGCTCAGCTCTCCAATCTCCCATTCCTTGGGAAATTTGGCAGCAGGTTATAAACTGTGCTCGATCCTAAAAATATTTATCAATTGACCAATCATTTGTTAGGCTGTGGTTGTCAGGGAAACAGGCATTTAGGAACATCATCTCCAGGGACACGGAGCCAGAGCAGCTGGGCTGGGATGCAGGAGAGCGATGCCTTTTTGGGACTGCCTAAAAACAGAGGCAGACAGGATCCAGGCAATAAAAAACATTTTTATTTATTGAAGGGACTTCAGGTACTTTTAAAGCAGAGAAATCCCTCAGGGGCTACACCCAAAATGAACAATGGGATTTGCACACTTTAATATTTGGTTCATTTGCATATTGGGGGTTCATCTAATTACAGCTTCAGGTAATGAAGTAATTTACCCCAAGTTTGCTGCCCCCAACTTGCTTTTGTTTAATTTCTGGGCCCTGAGGCAGTGAGGTGTCCTTGGTTGCCAGGCCTGGAGAGGAATTGTTGTGTCTGCCCAAAACTGAAATTTTGGAAGGCAATTTTTGTATCTGCCCCAAATGGGAGAGCAGGAGCTCAGACTGAGTGAGGAGTTTGGGGTTATACATGGAAAGCTCAGACTGAGTGAGGAGTTTGGGGTTATACACTGAAAAACTGCCGAGTTATAAATGTGTGGAAAATATAAAACTGAAATCCTGGAGAGGAATTGTTGTGTCTGCCCAAAACTGAAATTTTGGAAGGGAATTTTTGTATCTTCCCCAAATGGGAGAGCAGGAGCTCAGACTGAGTGTGGAGTTTGGGGTTATACACTGAAAAACTGCAGAATTATAAATGTGTGGAAAATATAAAACTGAAATCCTGGAGAGGAATTGTTGTGTCTGCCCCAAAATGGGAGAGCAGCAGCTCACACTGGGTGTGGAGTTTGGAGTTGTGCACTAAAGAACTGCAGGATTGCAAATATATGAAAATAAAAAAGGTGAAATCCTAAAGCATCAAGGCCCCAGCCCACCTGGAGTCTCCCCGATGAACCCCACTCAAAGAATCATCGAAAGGATCAAAGAATCACAAAATCATGGAGTGGTTTGGGTTGGAAGGGGCCTTAAAGCTCATCCATGGTCATGGGCAGGGGATTCCAGGGAAGGAAAATTCCCAGGCCCTGGAATCCTGCCCCAACATCACTCACCAGACCTGCTTTAATTAATCCTGAAGGTCACTTTCAGGATTAATTCATTAATTCATCCATTTTCCTTGGAAATCTTTTGAAGATCAACCAGCCAAGCACACCTGGATGGGCTGAACACTGAGATCAGAAAAATTCCTACCTGAGACATGGGTGGCCTTGCTTTTATTTAAAACCTTTCAACAGCTCTTTTTTTAACTACTACAAGGACCAGCTCTGAGAAGTAGGTATTTATAATTTCCTTTATATTGGAAAAAAGGTGGCATTTTCTGAATATTTTTGGGCAAAAAAGTGGCATTTTCTGGGTCCCTCCTGGTTGCTGTGGTTACCTGGAGGATGCTGTGCCCACCCCAGTGATCCCAGAGCTCTCCCAGACTAACAGGCTGCATTCAGCCCAGATTTGTGTTTTCACCTCCTCAAAGCTCATCCAGCTCCAGCCTTTTTTCATGGGCAGGGAATTCCAGATGTTTTTCCTTTGGGCTTGGGGAAGGAATATTCCCAGGCACTGGAATGCTGCCCCAGCATCACTCACCAGAGCTGCTTTAATTAATCCTAAAAGTGCACAAAACCCACCCCATTAATGACCTTTTTTCTTGGAAGTCCTTTGAAGATCAAGCAGCCAAGCACACCTGGATGGGCTGAACACAGAGATCAGAAAAATTCCTACCTGAGACGTGACCGGTCCTTCCTTTTATTTCCTCAGTAAAACCTTTCAACAGCTCTTTTTTCAATTGAAACACAATTAAAATCACTACAAGGACCAGCTCTGGGAAGCAGGTATTTATAATTTCCCTTATTTTGGAAAAAAGGTGTAATTTTCTGAATCTTTTTGGGCAAAAAGTGGCATTTTCTGAGTCCCTCCTGGTTGCTGTGGTTACCTGGAGGATGCTGTGCCCACCCCAGTGATCCCAGAGCTCTCCCAGACTAACAGGCTGCATTCAGCCCAGATTTGTGTTTTCACCTCCTTAAAGCTCATCCAGCTCCAGCCTTTTTTTCATGGGCAGGGAATTCCAGATGTTTTCTCCTTGGGCTTGGGGAAGGAATATTCCCAGGCACTGGAATGCTGCCCCAGCATCGCTCACCAGACCTGCTTTAATTAATCCTAAAAGTACACAAAACCCACCCCATTAATGACCTTTTTTCTTGGAAATCCTTTGAAGATCAGCCAGCCAAGCACACCTGGATGGGCTGAACACTGAGATCAGAAAAATTCCTACCTGAGACGTGACTGGTCCTTCCTTTTATTTCCTCAGTAAAACCTTTCAACAACTCTTTTTTAAACTGAAACACAATTAAAATCACTACAAGGACCAGCTCTGGGAAGCTGGTATTTATAATTTCACTTATTTTGGGCAAAAAGGTGGCATTTTCTGAATATTTTTGGGCGAAAAGTGGCATTTTCTGAGTCCCTCCTGGTTGCTGTGGTTACCTGGAGGATGCTGTGCCCACCCCAGTGATCCCAGAGCTCTCCCAGACTAACAGGCTGCATTCAGCCCAGATTTGTGTTTTCACCTCCTTAAAGCTCATCCAGCTCCAGCCTTTTTTTCATGGGCAGGGAATTCCAGATGTTTTCTCCTTGGGCTTGGGGAAGGAATATTCCCAGGCACTGGAATGCTGCCCCAGCATCGCTCACCAGACCTGCTTTAATTAATCCTAAAAGTGCACAAAACCCACCCCATTAATGACCTTTTTTCTTGGAAGTCCTTTGAAGATCAAGCAGCCAAGCACACCTGGATGGGCTGAAAACTGAGATCAGAAAAATTCCTACCTGAGACATGATTGGTCCTTCCTTTTATTTCCTCAGTAAAACCTTTCAACAGCTCTTTTATAAACTGGAACACAATTAAAATCACTACAAGGACCAGCTCTGGGAAGCAGGTATTTATAATTTCCCTTATTTTGGGCAAAAAAGGTGGCATTTTCTGAATATTTTTGGGCAAAAAGTGGCATTTTCTGAATATTTTTGGGCGAAAAGTGGCATTTTCTGAATATTTTTGGGCGAAAAGTGGCATTTTCTGAGTCCCTCCTGGTTGCTGTGGTTACCTGGAGGATGCTGTGCCCACCCCAGTGATCCCAGAGCTCTCCCAGACTAACAGGCTGCATTCAGCCCAGATTTGTGTTTTCACCTCCTCTTCTTTAAAAAAAAACGAGGCAAGGAGAGACTTCCCCTGCAGCTCTTCCCCTCCTCAGCCTTCTGCTCCATCCAGGAGATGGTGGGGTGGAATTTTTAGAGCAGCAGACCAAAATCCGAGCAACTGTTAACAAAAAGTGTGAATATGGCAGACAGGAGAGGAGTTCCATCAGGGATGCGCTCCCAGGGGTGTTTTCTGGGGAGGCAGAGCCTGAAATGTTTCACCCAAAGGAACATTTCAGATCCGGGCACTTTTCAGCTTCCTCTTAGAGCAGCCAAAAGAGGAATAAAAATAATTTTCCAAATGAGAAAAATCATCTTTTTTCCTCATGATCCGAGGCTGGCTTAAACTCCAAGAATGAAATTTTATATAATAGATCATTCCATGGAGTGGTTTGGGGTGGAAAGAACTTTTAAGACTCTCTCATTCCATGGGCAGGGAGGTGTGCGCTGCAAACTGGGAATAGTTCTTTGAATATTTACAAACATTTCATAAAACATCTTTGCATGTTTTCTAAAATATCTTTAAAATATCTTGAAATTTAAACTCAAATAATGAAATTTTGTATAATAAATCATCATTTCATGATGTTATTTGGGGTAGAAAGAACTTTTAAGACCTTCTCATTCCATGGGCAGAGAGTTGAGCACTACAAACTGGGAATAAATCTTTGAATACGTACAGAAATTTCATAAAATATCTCTACACGTTTTCTAAAATATCTTTAAAATATCTTGAAATTTAAACTCAAAGAATGAAATTTTAAATAATAAATCATCATTTCATGATGTTATTTGGGGTAGAAAGAACTTTTAAGACCTTCTCATTCCATGGGCAGGGAGCTGACCACTACAAACTGGGAATAAATCTTTGAATGCGTACAGAAATTTCATAAAATATCTCTACATGTTTTCTAAAATATCTCTACATATCTTGAAAGTTAAGCTCAAATAATGAAATTTTATATAATAAATCATTTCATGATGTTATTTGGGGTAGAAAGAACTTTTAAGACCTCTCATTCCAACTCCTGCCATGGGCAGGGAGGCGTCCATTGCAAGCTGCAAATAATTCTTTGAAAAGGTACTGGCATTTCATTAAATATCTCTACATGTTTTCTAAAATCTCTACAATCTCTAAAATATCTCTACTTGTTTTCTAAAATATATTTTGAAAGCATCACCCAATGGATTTTCAGCCGTTCCTGCCCAGTTCTTTTTGAAGCCAGGAAATCTCATCCCGTGGACATCTCATGTCTGAGACTCCCCCAGATTTATTTCTTTATGAAGAAAAGTATTTTTTCCTGATTTATTTTTTTTTTCTCCCATCTTTCAGTTTCACTATCTCCTAATTTCTGAGCAGCAAGACGGAGAGGAGCTCCAAATAACTCTCATTGAAATCAGCCATTATTGAGAATTCTTCAATCACGCCTCATCTTCAGTCGTGTCTGTTCCAAGATTAAACACTTCCAATCTCCCTCCCGCTCCCAAAAGTGCTGGGAAAGCAACAATTAAACAGCAAATCTGAGTGCAGAGACATTTGCAGAAGAAGCAGTGACAGACTGCACTTCCCTCCTGACAGAAATCTATTTATAGATAAATATCTCTCTATAGATATCTATATTATATACAGAGATATATACAGCTTTTCATTACATTGAATTCCAAATAACCAACCGGAATGGATTGGCTCCGTAGTGGGATTTGGGTTTTTATTCCATTTTTCTGCAGGCATTTCCCTCCCCAGCACTTTGCCCCTGAAATTGATAACAATTTATAAAAATTGATAACAATTTCCTGGGATTATTGGGGTTGGAAAAGCCTCCATGAATTCCACTCAGGGTTGTGAAGGAGATGCTCTGGGGGCTTGACTTGCCTGAACCTGGAGAAAATGAGGTAAGAGAAATCCCAAAATAAATATCAGTCAACAATTAATATCAATTGATAACAATTGATGACAATTGATAACAATTGATAACAATTTCCTGGGATTATTGGGGTTGGAAAAGCCCTCCAAGAGAATTCAGCCATGAATTCCCACTCAGGGTTGTAAAGGGAGAAAATGAGGTAAGGGAAATCCCAAAATAAATGATAGTCAAAAACTGATTACTATTGATAACAATTGATAACAATTTCCTGCGATTATTAAGATTGGAAAAGCCCTCCAAGAGAATTCAGCCATAATTTCCCATGCAGGGTTGTAAAGGGGACCTCACTCACCTGTCTTCAGAAAATGAGACAAGAGAAATCCCAAAATAAATATCAGTCAACAATTAATATCAATTGATAACAATTGATAACAATTGATAACAATTTCCTGGAATTATTGGGGTTGGAAAAACCCTCCAAGAGAATTCAGCCATGAATTCCCACTCAGGGTTGTAAAGGGGGTCTGATTCACCTGAACCTGCAGAAAATGAGACCAGAGAAATCCCAAAATAAATGTCAGTCAACAATTGATATCAATTGATAACAATTGATATCAATTGATAACAATTGATAACAATCGATAACAATTTCCTGGGATTATTGGGGTTGGAAAAGCCCTCCAAGAGAATTCAGCCATGAATTCCCACTCAGGGATGCTCTGGGGCCCTGACTCACCTGAACCTGCAGAAAATGAGAAAACAAAAATCCCAAAATAAACCATAATCCCAAAATTAACAACAGCCCCCAAACCAGCCCTGGGGGTTGGAACTGGATGATTTTAAGATTCCTCCCAACCCATTCAGGGATCAAACAAAAAGGGGGAAGTGATGGCTCAGAATCCTAAAGGGATTTTCCTCCCACTGGAGCAGCTACAACCACACCTGGGAATATTTTGCAAACAGATTCACGACAGGAAAAGGGGGTAAAAAAAAGCAAAAAAAGTGTGGGGTAAATTGTTCTCAATGAATAACTCCTCCAGCTCTGATAGCGATGCATAATTACAGTGCATAATAGGATGTATTAGTTGGGGGTACTAATTAGTTCATGTTTGTACAGCTCCTGTGAGGTGTAATGAGCTCAGGCATTATCATTAACTCATTAACTAAGCAGAGCCTTCAGGTTGAAATCCTTTTTACCATAACTCGGAGCAGGATCACCTACACCCCTTCAGATCCATTCAGTGGTTCCTGCTGATCTCATCGGGGAGGAAAATTCACAAATTGGGGCCCGGGAGGAAGCGCAGGGTGATTAAAAGGAGAGGAATTATTGGCATTTTGGAAGGTGCTGCTTTGGAACCGAGGCGGGGCTGGGGCGCTCAGGGGGCTGCAGGTGAAGTTTGCCAGGTAAAATCAGTCAGAATCTTGATTTGACAAAAATCAGAAGCTCCTCTGGGCTTCAGAGCCTTTCTCAGCCCCTCTGAACAGGAGATAATAAAGTCCTGAAGCTGTGAAGGTTCCTTAAATCAACATTAATTAGCCCAGAAGGGCCAAAAGCCATTGGGTGCTTGCCCAACCCGGATCAACTTTGTGCTCACTGCTGCAGAAAGGAAAAAAAAAACCAAATACCCCCAAAATGTTCAAATCTTCAGTAAGCCAAAATTTAGAAATAATTTATAAATTTATAATTGTATTTATAATTTAATGCAATATATAATTTATACTAATATAATAGAATATGTAATTAAATTATATTTATAATAATTTATAAATTTATAATTATATTTATAATGTAATATATTATATAGTTTATATAAAAATATGATATGATATGATATGATATGATATGATATGATATGATATTATATTATATTACATTGTATTATATTGTATTATATTATATTATATTATATTATATTATATTATATTATATTGCATTACATTACATTACATTACATTATATTAATATATTAAATATAACATATCATATTAATATATTATATGTTATATTAAATTATAATATTTGTTTATTTTAATAAATATATGTCTCAGGGTATTAATTATATATTAATATAATAGACTATTGTGTTGTATTATATATAATACATATATTAAATATCATATATAATATACATCTATATAATATATTATATTAAATTATGATATAAATAATTATAATATATATTTATTGTAATAAATCTGTATCTCAGGGTATTCCTATAAATTATTATAATAGACTATTATAACTATTAATAATAAATACATTAAAAATAAATAATAAATAATTATTAATATTCTATATTATTAGAATATTAGAACGGTGGCCCAGAGGTCCCACAGTTCCCACTCTCAATCTCAGAATATTTATCATATTAATATATAATGTTAATATTAATATTATATATGATAATATATTATATATTATAATATTATATATACAGTCCCCACTCTCAATCTCAGCTCCCACTCAGCTCCACCCCATTATTTTTTCCCTGAATTCTTTATCCTGATGCCCCTGAATGGGGGGAATTATGTCATTTTTTGAGGTATTTTTCCTTTTCTGAGGGCTTTATTTGCTTTCTGACTGCAGCTGGTGCCAGGCAGTTTGTAAACAGCTCTCCAGAATGAATAAAAAATTAATACACCGCTGTAAGAAATGATCAGAAATCACATGTGACCTCTTATTTATGTGCTTATCCTGCTTTAAAATTCATCAATGTTTAACCAGTACTCCTTAAAGCACTTACAGAATGTACACACAGCCACTAATTAATTGCTGCTCTCAGTTTGAATTGGGGCCAGCCCCTGCCTTGTCTTACCTGGCCATGAGGTCAGGATGAAAAATAACAGCCAGAGATTGAGTGTAAAAACCAGAAAATTACAAAAAAACGGGTAGGGGAAAAGTTATGGGGTTTCCTATGAGTTTTGTTTATAATTTATTTGATTTCCTTTGACCTGAATTGAGCTGTAGGCTGCTAATTTGGGTTAATACTGATAATTACTCAAAAGAGTGAACGTGGAATAGTTAATCACTCAAAGGCTTTTCCTTTTTTTTTGAATAGCAGAGATTAAACCTGTCCTGCCACTCCCCACCCCCCTGGTGAAAAAGGGATTTAACTCTTGCTGGGAATGGAGAAAAATCCATTCCGTTTTTTTATCTGACACATTTTCAAAGGGAATAAATTTTTTTCCCCTACTGGATCCTGGTTTTTCTCCTCAGTGGTGATTTAACCTGCTGTTCTAGCTCGAAGTAAAAGGCAGATTTCAGGTGACTCTCTGGAGGCACCTTTTAGAAATAGTGGTGGTGGAAACAGCAAAAATTTGCCATTTGGATGCCCTGGATGGACAAGGTGGGGAAATTCCTCTTCTCCACTTCAATTTTTTATGCAGACTCAGAAAATTCTGGAATTGTTTGGGTTGGGAAGGACTTTAATGCCCACCCAGTGCCATTGCCCTGCCATGGACAGAGACACCTTCTCTACACCAATACTTTTATGAAATTCATGGCAAAAGATCAGGGAAATACGAAATTTCTCCTCTACTTTTCCTTATCACCTCCATGGAAAACTGATCGAGGCAACATTAATTCCAGTCACTCACCTTTTACAGCAAAACAACAGAGTCCAGACCTCACTCTCGAAAATTAATAGGATAAATTCGGGAGCTAATCATAACTAGAGAGAGGTTAATCAATTCCTCAGATTGTTGAGGAATTTATACACACTGGGACCCTTAATGTATTCAACAAAGCAATGGCACCAAAGAAAATACCCATAGATTTTGTTTTCAAATACAAATTTCTCGTAATTCAAAACCGCCGGTGGGCTCCTTCCTTCCCTGATTTGTACAATTTGTGCTCCCACTGCAGAGCGACCAAGCTCTGCCTTCATTTGCCTTCACAAGTGACATTGATGTGGCTTTTAAAGCCAGCAGCCCAACGTGTGATTTAAGAGGCTCCGAGAAGGAAAATTATAACTCTGGGGGGAAGAAACGGCTGCGAAATTTCCATTGAAATCGTTGGATTTCACTCTGGGGACGAGGCAGCACCTGAGCGGCTCCAAGTCAGTCTGAATGTGGGATGGAGGTTTAAAAAGCACTAAACAGCCTTGTGCTAATGCCTCCCCAAGACAAAGCAGAGCTCTTCAGGCTGGCTTTGATGGCAAGGAACAAAACAGGCGCAGCTGGAGGCCCCCGAGGCTCCAGACAATTCTGCTTTTGCCTTTCATGCAGCAGCAGCAGCAGCCAAAGCCCAGCCCTGCTCCAGAGAAAGGCAGGGCACCCCTCTAAGTGGAGGGGAGGGCAGGGACAGACAGACAGGAGGCATCTTCAAAAGGTTCAAGGGCTGGTTGCAGTGCTCGGGTTCTAACGAAAGTCAACGTGACCTTGGTTTGCTTTTCTTCTTTTGAAGAGCAACTGAAACATAAACTTTAAGGGATTTAGAGATGTGGCTGCCCCTGGATCCCTGGGAGTGCGCTAGGCCAGGTTGGAGCAACATGGGATAGTGGAAAGTGTGGGACCCATGGTGGGGCTGGATGGGCTTTGAGCTCTCCTCCAACCCAAACCATTCCAGGATTCCCTGGGATTTTGGAAAGAAATACTGGGAGAGGGGCTGGGATAAATTCCCAGAGCATCTGTGGCTGCCCCTGGATCCCTGGGAGTGCCCTAGGCCAGGTTGGATGGGGCTTGGAGCAACCTGGGACAGTGGGAGGTGTGGGACCCATGGTGGGACTGGATGGGCTTTGAGGCCTCCTCCAACCCAAATCAATCCAGGATTCCTTGTGCTGGTTTGGATGGGATTTTGGGAAGAAATATTGGGAGAGGGGCTGGGATGGAATTCCCAGAGCAGCTGTGGATCCCTGGATCCCTGGAAGTGCCCAAGGCCGGGTTGGAGCACCCTGGGACAGTGGAAAGTGTGGGACCCATGGTGGGACTGGATGGGCTTTGAGATCTCCTCCAACCCAAATCAATCCAGGATTCCTTGTGCTGGTTGGGATGGGATTTTGGGGAGGAATTCCTGGCTGGGATGGAATTCCCAGAGCAGCTGTGGATCCCTGGCAGTGCCCAAGGCCAGGCTGGAGCACCCTGGGACAGTGGGAGGTGTCCCTGTCACTGGTTGGGATTTAAGGTCCCTCCCCACCCAAACCATTCCCTGGCAGCAACAGAGGAAAACGATGCTCAGAACACCAAGAACAGAGATTTGTGTTCTATTTCCACAAAATCTCAGACAAGACAGGATAGATGGGCGTAAAACCATGACTAAAATATCTCAGTGTTTATTCAGAGCCTCCCGTACGCGGAACCTCTGCCCTGACCCCGGAGCTCCTGCCCTCCCCTCCCGCTAAATTAACGGGATAACGATGAAAAGCACTTCTCTCCTCGTCCAGCAATGTGAGAATTGCCTGGCAATTAAGCAGCCTTTGAGGATGACACCGCTGATTATTTCAGGACAATCCAGAATCGGGGTTGGAATGGGAAGAGCAGTGTCAGAGGCACCATTAAACAATGCCTGGCCTGCCCATCATTCCCACCAATTATTGCGGGATGGGGGGAGAAGGAAAACTATTTATAACCTGTCAGTCTCCAGAAACCACAATTATGATGATTTAATTAACACATGGAGAGAGGCTTTAAGGCAATCACGTCGTTCTAAATTTAAGAAGCAGCACATTTCAGGCCCAGGATGATTTAGGAATTCTGGTTGAGCCGGGGCAGGGCTTTGATGGCCGTGTTGGTTCCTTTTAAAGCATCCATCATGTTCCAAGATAATCCACATGTGGCAGTGAGGGATGGGAGGAATCAGCAGGGCTCTCAGGGGCCATCCCACAGAAGGAAAAGCTGATTTTTTAATGAGGATGGACTGAAAACGAGCAAAACCACAGAACTCAAGTCTCTTTGTCAAAGACAGCATTGGTGTGGTGGAAAAACCTGGAAAAATGGGGATTGGGTGGATGAGAGTGGAAGGACCTGCTTGGCACTGAGCGTCCTTGGCATGGTGCCCTGGAGGCCCAGCCTTGGCTTAACCGTGGCCTAACCTTGGCCTAACCTTGGGTTAACCTTGGTTTAACGTTGGCCTAACCTTGGCCTAACCTTGGTTAACCTTGGCCTAACCTTGTCTTAACCTTGGTTTAAGGTTGGCCTAACCTTGGCCTAACCTTGGTTAACCTTGGCCTAACCTTGGCCTAACCTTGGCCTAACTTTGGGCTGAACTTTTCCACCCCTGGGCTCAGAGCTGGAGCACCCAAAGCCGGAATATTGCCAAAGAATTCCCAGATTCTGGGAATTCCTGGGCTGCCCCACTGCCCTGGCCAGCTCCTCCAAAGAAATCACACTCCAGGTCTCATTTCCTCTCTCTGGCTCAGATTATTTGCTGTGTCCTGTTCTCCCAAACACGAAAAATGACTCCTCTGGTGTTTCCATGCAGTGATTAAACCCAGGAGCTGTCAGCTGCTGCCCAAACACAAATAATTCCTGCCTTCTTTCACCATCTATTGTTTTTTAAAAGGATTAACACACAAGTAACATAAAGGAAAATCCCAGTTCTTCAATATTTCACCATCAATTGCTGCTTGATTGGATTAACACTTAAATAACATAAAGGGAAATCCCACTTCTTCCATATTTCATCATCAATTGCCTCTTGATTGGGTCAACACCCAAGTAACATAAAGGAAAATCCCACTTCTTCCATTTTTCACCTTTAATTGCTCCTTGATTGGATCAACACCCAAGCAGCATAAAGGAAAATCTTAACCACAGTTTACATGGGGAAAAATAAAAATTACAAAGAACCTCTATAAGTACTAGAAGCTCCCACCAGGGCAGACTGAGAATTCCAAGGGGCAAATCCAAAACCACAATTCCAAATTCCTGCTGGGCTCCTCTCTCAGCCAGGCGCCGGAGGAAGCACCGAGTAAGAGTTTCACAAGTGTTCCACATCCTCCTGCATTTCCTTTTCCAATTTTTTTCCCAAATCTGCAGCCCTCAATTGCTGCAGGAGGCACAGCTGGCTCAGCTCCGCCGGAAACGGGGCCGCTCCATTTTGGGAACATCTTTTTGGGAATTCACACGCAAAATTTCACAGGGAAATTTTGCCCCTGTGCATTTTCTTGCTGCATCAGTGGTGCCTCTCCAGCACACATCTCCTTAGTCTGGGGTTATATTTGCAATGCCAAGGGCAAAGAAAGCTCAGAAAGGTAAAAACTGCCCCATCTGTGGAATGTTCAAGGCCAGGTTGGGGCTTGGAGCAGCCAGAATGTCCAAGGCCAGGTTGCAGAGGAAGCACCGAGTAAGAGTTTCACAAGTGTTCCACATCCTCCTGCATTTCCTTTTCCAATTTTTTTCCCAAATCTGCAGCCCTCAATTGCTGCAGGAGGCACAGCTGGCTCAGCTCCGCCGGAAACGCGGCCGCTCCATTTTGGGAACGTCTTTTTGGGAACTCTCACCCTTCACAAGTGCTGAGCCCGGGGAAATTTCGCCCCTGTGCATTTTCTTGCTGCATCACCGGTGCCTCTCCAGCAGACCTCTCTTTAGTCTGGGGTTATATTTGCAATGCCAAGGGCAAAAAAGCCCCCAGGGCGCCCCTTTTAATGCTGAGTCAGAGAAATGGAACTGGAACCTCACCCTCAACCCACTCTGGAAACTGTTCTGGTTTATCCTCTTGTTCCAAGCAGCACCATGGTGTTTAATAAATAAATAAATAGATAATAAAAAAACAGCATGTCAAGACCATGATATTTTATAAATAAATAAATTATAAAAACCAGCAATGTCAAGACCCTGATGTTTAATAAATAAATAAATAATATAAAACAGCATGTCAACACCATGATGCTTAATAAATAAATAAATAAATAATAAAAACCAGCAATGTCAAGACCATGATGTTTAATAAATAAATAATAAAAACCAGCGTGTCAACATTTCCCTTAAATTAGGCTCAGCAGAAGGTCTGCAGCAGCCCCACCAAGCCTGTGCATCTTTAATTCAATTTATTGATTATTTCTTTATTTATAAATTATATTTATATTTTTATTATATTTATATACATATTACATTTATATTTTCCCCATTTATTTTTTTATTTATCAATTGTAAATTTATTCAATTAATCAATGCGTTTCCTCCTAATGGAGAAAGGGGAAAGGAGCAGATTTCCATGCTGAGTGCCTGATTTAAAAGCTGCGAGCACAGGTGACACCCAGCCCTGTGGAGAGCCCAGCAGAGCTGTCCCTGTGTGTTTAACAAATAAATAAATAATAAAAAACAGGTGGCTGTTTATCCACTGTGGGGTACGGCCAGACATGGAGAAGGAGAGGTGTAAAAAGCGACCTCACAGCGCTCAGTTCACACAGGAAAGCTCAGTTCACACAAAAAAAGCTCAGTTCACACAGAAAATCTGTTCACCTGTCTGCCTCTTGTTTGTTCTGTCCCTGCCAGCCTGGGAAAGGGGACAGCAATGACCTTCCAGGGGACAGAAACATTTAAACATTTTCCTTCTCCCCACAGCACCTTCCCAGCCGTTCTGTGAGTGTGATATGCCCGAAACGCACAGCACCGTGGCTGGCTTTGTGAAATCCCTTTTCACAGCTTCCAGATCTCCAGAAAAAGCACAAAATAAACGGGAAAACGAGAGGGAGGGAGATGCACAAAGCAAACCCCAGGCTGGGGGAGCAGCACTCTGCTCAACTGCATGGCCAGAGCCCAAATTGGGAGCATCCAGTTATTTCAGCCAGCCCTGCCAAGAGACTGAGCAGAGAGCCCAGGTGTCAGGGATTGTAATGCCAGCGCTGCCAAAGCCACTCCTGCCTGCAGCCAGCCTGCCTTGGGCTCCCATTCCCAGCCCAGGGAATCATTCCTGGAGCAGGAAATGGGAAATGCAGCCCCACAAAGCAGCTCCCACCTCTGGATGCTCCAAACCTGATAGAAATTTAAAGCAGCACCATCCCTGGGGCTGCTGTGGAGAAAAGAGCTGTGGAAATACCTCAGTGCATCATTCCCAGGCCAGTTCTGCCTTGGAAAATCAGTGTTTTATGGATAACATGGGCTGGATGCCTCCACACCACAAATGATCCCTGTGAAGGTTCCAGCTCTGCTCACCCGACCCCAAACCCCACCCCAGTGTCTGATCAGACATCCCTTCCCTTTCCCACTTCAAATGGAGCTGATCCATCCCCTTTTCCCAAACCCACACCATTCCTGGACCCTCGGCTGCCCCCAGGCCACATGAAAGCAGAAAATGCTTTGGAAAATCTTGCTAAAAGAGGTAAAAGCCCAGGTGACAGTGATTGTAATGCCAGTGCTGCCAAAGCCACTCCTGCCTGCAGCCAGCCTGCCTTGGGCTCCCATTCCCAGCACAGGGAATCATTCCTGGAGCAGGGAATGGGAAATGCAGCCCCACAAAGCAGCTCCCACCTCTGGATGCTCCAAACTCATAGAAATTTAAAGCAGCACCATCCCTGGGGCTGCTGTGGAGAAAAGAGCTGTGGAAATGCCTCAGTGCATCATTCCAGGCCAGTTCTGCCTTGGAAAATCAGTGTTTTGTGGATAACATGAACTGGATGCTCCCACTCCTTTTTCTGCCTTGGAAAATCAGTGTTTTATGGATAACATGAGCTGGATGCCTCCACACCACAAATGATCCCTGTGAAGGTTCCAGCTCTGCTCACCCGACCCCAAACCCCACCCCAGTGTCTGATCAGACATCCCATCCCTTTCCCACTTCAAATGGAGCGGATCCATCACCTTTTCCCAAACCCACACCATTCCTGGACCCTCTGCTGCCCCCAGGCCACACGAAAACAGAAAATGCTTCAGAAAATCTTGCTAAAAGAGGTAAAAGCCCAGGTGACAGTGATTGTAATGCCAGCACTGCCAAAGCCACTCCTGCCTGCAGCCAGCCTGCCTTGGGCTCCCATTCCCAGCACAGGGAATCATTCCTGGAGCAGGGAATGGGAAATGCAGCCCCACAAAGGAAATGGGAAATGGGAAATGCAGCCCCACAAAGCAGCTCCCACCTCTGGATGCTCCAAACCTGATAGAAATTTAAAGCAGCACCATCCCTGGGGCTGCCGTGGAGAAAAGAGCTGTGGAAATGCCTCAGTGCATCATTCCCAGGCCAGTTCTGCCTTGGAAAATCAGTGTTTTATGGATAACATGGGCTGGATGCTCCCACTCCTTTTCTGCCTTGGAAAATCAGTGTTTTATGGATAACGTGGGCTGGATGCTCCCACACCACAAATGATCCCTGTGAAGGTTCCAGCTCTGCTCACCCAACCCCAAACCCCATCCCAGTGTCTGACACTTTTTTAAATAAGTCGTAATTATTCAAAATAATCACCATCCCTTCCCTGCCTGTTGTCATTTAACACCAGAGAACCTTCCACAGAGCAAACCCTGATGGAGGCAAAAAAACCCCAAACCCCAAAAACCCAAAATCTCATCAATCTTTCCCTTTCCTTTCCCACTCCAAATGGAGCTGATCCATCACCTTTTCCCAAACCCACACCATTCCTGCACCCTCAGCACAGGGGGTGAGCACACAAAAGCAGAAAATGCTTTGGAAAAAATTGATAAAAGAGGTAAAATCAATCGATCAATGAGTCCTGGAGCCTGCCTGCCCTCACACAGGGATCCAGGCACTCCTCTCCCCTCTGAGGGCTTCTGTTTTTGGGAGAAAGCTGAGGCTGAGCACAGGGAGCGAGGGATGGGCCTGAGCTGCATCGCACCTGCACAAAATAACAGTTTTTCCACAAGCACGGGTAAATTAGGAAATAAAGAGAGGTTCCATTTCCTATTTTTTTTTTTTTCCTTCCACCAAACACAAACCCTTTCCACCGCTGAAGACTCTACAAGGGATTTTTTTTTTTTTCAAACCATTTTTAAGTGCTGTACATTGAATATCTCTCCTCTTACAAGTGGAACCTTGTAGCTATGGAGACGCAGAATGTCAAATCCAAGCTGAAGACAGGATTTCAGTGGGGGCTTTGGGTTGCTACATGTGCCTTCAATGATCTGCTTTCCACCTCCTGAAGTCTTTATCACCCTCTAGATTTTATTAGTGTGCAAAGAACCACTGGAAGCTCAATAAGGACACAGAGTGACCTGTTAGAGACAGCTCTGGGGTGTCCAAAACAATTTGATTTACACCACAAACCCCCCTCAGTCCACTAATTAATATTTAATTTAATCCAAATTAATCCATCGTTGTTTAATTTAATCCAAATTAAAAACCAGAAATTGTTGTCAGCAGCATAATTTAACCCAAATTGAAACCCAGGGACCGTTCTGGTGCTGCCACAGCACCTGGAATCCAGGTGAGCTGGGGTCCCCTGGTGTTTAATGCTGTGTGTAACAGCCACGAACACCTGGGGGAATTACACCAGGCTGGCCCCACCTCACAGCACCTCCTGGACCTTGAAATTGCCTGCTGTAATCTGAATTATCCAAATTCCAGCCTCCCAAACATCGCGCCTCTGTTCTGGGATCCAAAATGCGTCGGGGGTGGTGGTGGCATTTCCTGGATCCTCATTTGCCACGTGCACATTCACGTTTATCCGTTTCCCACCAAATTAAACAACATTTATTCAAGCTAATGAAACGTCAGGGGTGTTAAACCTGAGTGTGAAGGGGACAGAACTTTCCAGGCCAGGTGTGACAGACAGGGGGAATTCAAAATGACTGGAACATCACTCATTTTCCTCTTGTGCTGTAACAGTGAGTAAAGCAAACCTCACACCTCCATTCTGCATTTTCCTGGAGCAGTGACAGGGACGTGGCAAGCGGTTTTCTGTTCTGAAAACAGCACAGCTCCAGAGAAAGCAACCCCAAATTACAGCATTTTACTTCCTTATCACTGCATGTTTCTCCCTTCCCCTTAAACTCCACAGTCCAAAACCACCTGGGGACTCCAGGTGCCAAACATGAAACCTCTCACATTGCCAGAGAATTGGGCTCAAAATTCAAAATTCAATTCAAAACACTGGGTTTGAGCAATCCAGATCCCAGAACTGCAGATCCCAGCCCCAACCTGCACAAAAACTCCAACAGGCCCATGAATGGAGCTGGTCCATCACCAACAGGCACGTGGAAAGTGGTTTTCTGTTCTGAAGACAGCACTGCACCAGAGAAAGCAACCCCAGATCTCTGCTGCATTTCTATTCCTTCAGCTTAAACTCCACAGTCCAAAACCACCAGGTGCCAAATAGGAAACCTCTCACAGGCGGCCCATTGTCAGACAATTGGGTTCAAAATTCAAAATTCAATTCAAAACATCGGGCGTTGAACAATCCACATCCCAGATCCCACCCTGCTCATCCTCACCACACCCATGTGCCAAAGCCAGGGCTCACAATTCCCACAGCCAACCCCAGCCTGCAGGAAGGGTGGGAATAAATTCCAACAGGCCCATGAATGGAGCTGGTCCATCACCAACAGGCATGTGGCAAGCGGTTTTCTGTTCTGAAGACAGCCCAGCTCCAGAGAAATCAACCTCAAACCACCGCATTTTTATTCCTTCAGTTTAAATTCCACAGTCCAAAACCACCTGGGGACTCCAGGTGCCAAATATGAAACCTCTCACATTGTCAGAGAATTGGGCTCAAAATTCAAAATTCAATTCGAAACATCGGGGTTTGAACAATCCAGATCCCACCCTGCTCATCCTCACCACACCCAGGTGCCAAATCCAGGGCTCACAATTCCCACAGCCAACCCCAACCTGTGGGGAATAAACTCCAACAGGCGCACGAAACGCCCTCAGGTAGAACATCCACCACCAAGGAAGCCAAGCCCACCTGGTGCCACATCCCAAGCAGGATTGAGTGAGCAGGACTGCAGTGGAATTGTGCAAATCCTCCTTTGCCAGCTCCAAACAAGCAGCAGCATCCCAAGCAAACCCATCCCCTGCATCCCCAGCAGTGGAGCAACGCAGCAATTTGGAATTTCCTTGCAAAGCTGGACGGCAGAAGAGAAGAGAGCTGAGAGCTTTTCCTGATTGCGTTTCCCCGTGTTGCTGGGTCAAATCAAGATTGTGGGAATCAGCTCCAGCAGGGCTGTCTAAGCCTCCACTGATCCCTGAAATGCAATTAAACCCTCCAAGAGTCCCCTTCTCCCAACCCAAACGTGCTGTTTGACAAAGGCTCGTGTCCAGAGGAGCCTCTGTGTTCCTGCTGCCTCCAGGAAAACAACTCCAAGATCCTGCTGCAGTCCTGTTGTCCCCTGGATTGTTCCTGGACCAGACCAAAAATGCAGGAAATCTCTGGCTTTAGCATTAAATAGGCCACAAACCCCTCCAGATTTGATGTGGGCTCTGGAGAAAAGAGGTTTCCACATTTAGTTTTAAACCAGAAAAGGCTCTTAAGCTCCTCTGCATCTACCAATCCATTAAAAATAGGATTCTGTTGTAGCCACAGCTCATCAAATGGGTGCAAACAGGGGGAGAACAACACTCCAGATGCCTTTATCACAGTTGTTGACTCCAACTTAATCGCTTTTTTAATAAGTCTTAATTATTCAAAATAATCACCATCCCTTCCCTGCCTGTTGTCACTTAACACCAGAGAACCTTCCACAGAGCAAACCCCGACACAGGCAAGGAAAAAAAACCCAAAACCCCAAAATCTCATCAATCTTTCTCACATTCAGAGACACCTCAAGAGCTTCGAAACATTTACCTCTCCTTCCCAGCAGCTGAAATGGTTTTAGGAGGATTCATGGTTCATACCTCGCATTCCCTGGAGCCAGAGATGGTGTAGGTGCAGGGCCCAGATCCATTAACGGATACATCCATGGTCTCAGAGTTTGTTGGCTTGTAGTCCACGTAATATTCCTGCAAAGGGGAGTTCATTTGCCTCTCTGACTCCCGCGCCTTTTTCCTGCGCCTCTTCATCAGCGTGTGCTGCTGCAGCTGCTTCATGCTGGCGGGGTAACGCTTCCAGGACACGTAGATGACCAGCAGGATCATGGCCACCGAGAGGAAGAGGGCCACGCTCCCCGCGATGATCTTGTGGAAGGACACGTGCTCGTATTCCGGCTCCACCGCGGGCGTCGGGATGTCCGCGGAAGGGCTCGGCGTCGCCGGCGTCGGCTGGTGGCTCTCCAGTTTGGACACGGTGGGTTTGGGGATGAACACGGGTCTCTGGGGGGTTCTGGGGGCCTGGTAGGACCTCTCCGTGGCCACCACCTGGATTTCGGCGCAGATGTTGTAGGTTTCCACCGCGTCGCTCACCTTCTCGCCCTGGATGTGCTTGGGGCCCGCGCAGATCATGGTGCTCTCCTTATTTCCCTTGAAATTCTTAAGCCAATTAAACAGGGGGCAAATGCTCCGCGTACATTCCCACATATTCCCGGACAGGGTGATGGAGATGAGCGAGATCCACGTGTTGATGGTCTCCTGGGAGATGTTGGTGAGCTTGTTGGAATCCAGGTTCAGCTTCTGCAGGTTGGGCAGGCACTGGAAGGTGCCGGGCTCCACGCCCGCGATGTCGTTGCCCGATAAATCCAAGTTGTGCAAGGAACTCCAGGTCCACGTCAAGCCCTGGCTGATGGAGCGGATCCTATTCCACTGCAGGTAGATGGAGCGCAGGTTGAAGAGCCGCGGGAAGTGGGCGAAATTGATCTTGGAAAACTGGTTGTGCTCCAAGTGGAGCTCCGTCAGCTTCAGCAGGCCGGCGAAGGCGTTGCGGGACAAGCTCCGCAGGCGGTTGTAGCCCAAATCCAGGAAGTCGAGGTTGCGGCAGTCCTGGAAAACGCGGATGGGCACCGTTTTCAGCGAGTTGGACCTCAGGTGCAGGATCAGCAGCTTGCGGAGCCCCTTGAACTGCTCCGCCTGCAGCACCTGCAGCTTGTTGTAGGACAGGTCCAGGTTGCGGAGGTTGGGCACGGGGTGGAAGGTCTTGTTGTGCAGGTGGGTGATTTTGTTGGAGCTCAGGATCAGCTCCTTCAGCCGGCGGATCCCCTGGAAGGCGTCCTCGTCCACGGAGCTGATGTAGTTGTGGTCGAGGTAGAGCCATATGAGCTGGTTGAGGCCGGCGAACTGGTGGGATTTGAGCTTCTGGATGCTGTTGTAGCGCAGGGAGAGGCCCTGGGAGCCGCTGGAGATGTTGTGGGGGATGTCGCGGAAGGCGTGCGACTCGCAGTACACGATCTTGCCGTCGCAGCGGCAGCTCTTGGGGCAGGCGCGCTGCGCGCCCGCCAGCCCCGCCAGCAGCGCCAGGGGCAGCAGCCCCAGCAGCGCCCTGGAGCCTCCCCGCTGCTTGGTCACGTGGAAACCTGCAAGGGCCAAAGGGAAAAAGGGCTGTTGGAAAGGCTTGGAGACAAATTACCCCATGACCACCCCATTGTAGTAAACCCCTCAGGTTTAGCCAGGGCCCCTTGGAGAATAGAATGCTGACACAGTGGCAAAGAAGTTTCCTGTCTCCAGGGACATCCACCTTGTACCTTATCCCTATAGCCATGTAAGGCAATATTGTGTTAAACCCTACTATTGGTCACTTATAGTCACCCTAACACCTTTGCCATTGGTCAAGATTGGATCCAGGCCAAGGGTATAAAAGTAGCATACTGTACCCCTACTAACTCGGAAGAAGAAGAGCTGAGACCCTTCACGGACCCCTCCAATAAAGCCATACTCGTGGAACAGCCAGCGTCTTCTGCTTCTCCTCTCTCTACCGTCTGCTGGAGCCTTAGGCCAAGGGAAAAGCTACCTAGCAAGCAAAGCTGAAATCACAAGAGCTGCCTAATCACTAAGAGCTGAATATCTCCCTGCTTGCTAGGGGCTAACCCGCGGCCTTGGTCTGAGAGCGAGCTAGCTTATGGCACCCAGTCCCCTTGGGGACTGAGCTCTGGAGCTGTAACAGCTTGCATAAGATAAGACCAAGCAGGCTCATTTACCCCATTAGAAAGCCTTACAGATAAATTACCAGGTTATCGCACCGTTAGAAAGCCTTGCAGATAAATGACCAGATCACCACGCCTTTCTTGGAAAGGCTTGGAGATAAATGACCAGATCACCACACTGTTGGAAAGCCTTGCAAATAAATGACCAGATCACCATGTCATAAATGACCAGATCACCATGCCGTTGGAAAAACTTGCAAATAAATTAACAGGTTATCACACTGTTGGAAAGCCTTGCAGATAAATGACCAGGTTACCTTGCTGTTAGAAAGCCTTGTAGACAAATGACCAGATCACCACACTCTTGGAAAGCCTTGCAGAGAAATTACCAGATCACCACACTATTAGAAACTCTTGCAAATAAATTACCAGGTTATCACACCGTTGGAAAGCCTTGCAGACAAATTACCAGATCACTATGCCATTGGAAAGCCTTGCAGATAAATGACCACATCGCCACACTGTTGGAAAGCCTTGCAGACAAATTACCAAGTTACCACACCATTGGAAAGACTTGAAGATAAAATACCAGATTACCACACTATTGGAAAGCCTTGCAGATAAATGACCGGATCACCACACCATTAGAAACCCTTGCAAATAAATTACCAGGTTACCATGCTGTTATAAAGCCTTGCAGATAAATGACCAGATCACCACGTCATAAATGACCAGATCACCACACCATTAGAAACCTTTGCAAATAAATTACCAGGTTACCATGCTGTTATAAAGCCTTGCAGATAAATGACCAGATCACCACATCATAAATGACCAGATCACCACACCATTAGAAACCCCTGCAAATGAATTACCAGGTTATCACACCGTTGGAAAGCCTTGCAGATAAATGACCAGATCACCACACTGCTGGAAAGCCTTGCAGATAAATGACCAGATCACCGTGTCATTGGAAAGCCTTGCAGATAAATGACCAGATGACCACGTCATAAATGACCAGATGACCACGTCACTGGGGACAGCCTGAGCCCAGCTGGGATTTGGGAGACACAAACCTGTTTGCCTCCTGCCTCAGCTCTTGGTGGTGCAAATCTCCATCCTTGGAGTGCCTGCCTGGCCACCTCTCATCTGGTGGCCCCCATCACCACCAGACTCCCCTGGTTGTTTTTCATGCACCCAATTTTTTAGAGGAGGAGCAGGGGATGAGATTTCCATCCTTTTCTTTCCTTCTTTTCCTCTGGATCTGTTGCCTCCCTGTTGGAGAATGTTCAGCTTCCCCTGAATGTTAAAGAGAGCATCTTTCTGCTATTCAGTCTGGTAAAATTCCTCTCTCCAGCCTGCAGCTTCTCCAGAATGAGGGCTGAGATTTCCAGACCCCTGAGCCAGGAGTAGACCCAGGCATGGAAAATCCTGAGTTGGGTGGGAAATGGGAGGATATGGGCCAAATCCTGAAGGATTCTCTGACCCCATAGCCTGGGATTTTCCCCATTGACACATTCAGGACCCAGCTGAGGTGGGGAAATGGAAGAGAAGCACCATGATGACCCTGAGGGTTCTCCAGGAGCCGGTTCCTCCCCTCTGTGCTCCTGCCCTCCAGCTCTCCGAGGAGCTGGGGTGTCCTCAGTGCTCTGTGCTGAGCTCTGAACAATAAACATATTTGTCAAGTCACTGTGCTGGATGCTCCAGAGTGCTGGAGAGGAAATGAGCCAGAGCTCCTGCTCCTACGTGCTCCTCAAGGAAAGCAACTGCAATTCCAATCCCCCCAAAATTACCTCAGGAACAGGGAAATCTGCTTCTCCTGAAGTTTGATCCACCTTTGTAACCTGTATTTATTGTAAAACGAGGCACTAAGTAAAGATTTTACTTTTTGTACTGAGTATTTCAGGTTTAGGAGTAGGTTTAAGTAAAACTCGTGAGTTTTATGTACCTAAAATACAGAAATAGATGCAGAGAAACAAAGTTTGTCCATGCAGAGAAGTGCACCAGGAATGCTGGCACGGGACCCCAATGCCAGGTAAAGGTAGGAGACATATTCCTTTCAAATGAACCTTAACCCATTAAACTTCATTTAATTCATTAGGTGAATACCTAAACAGTTATTAATTTGAATTAATCCAGCAGATGATGAAAATACCCACCCCAACACTTCCAGAGAGCAGCAAACCCAGAAAGTTTAAAGGAGGATTTTTATTTCTCTTTCAATTCCCCTCTCCTGACTGAATTTAAGGGTTTGCCTTTAAGATGTCATGTTTGTCATGCAGCAGCAGCAGCACTGGATGTGAGGACATATGTAATAATTGAATCTATGGAATCCTGAATAATTATGAGAGGGCGTGGAGGGGGTGTCAGAACCCCCAACACCCATCTGCACGCCTGGAATAATTTTAGGGCTGCTGCCTCCCAGAGTTGCAGCCTTGCTGAGAATGAAAATGCATTCTTCCAACAGGAAATATTTCAAAGGCTCATATCTCCTTGATAAATAATCACTTTATTATTTGTCACACACACAGAGACAGAACCAACCCAGTGCTGCAGGTCTTTAATCCAATTTTAAACCTGCAAAAACAATTCCTGATCTAGAATGCCTTACAGTTTAATGGGTAGATTTGTAATTTAAATTCTCTTTTTTTTTTTTTTTTTTTTTTGGCTCCTTCTTTTTGCCAGCAGCAGCCAGCTAGAAAGAAATATGTTCTGGCTGTTACAGACTCGGGGGCTGGGGATGAGGGGAAGGAAGGAAGGAAGGAGGGGAATAAACCTGTCACACTCCAAAAAAACCCCGACTGCCAAATGACTGCTGGAGATGTAGCAGAGGTACCAGGGGCATCTTTTCAGCCTCTTCAAAACCCACCTATGCAAACAGCTCCCCTTCGCTTCCCACATCCTGCAAAGTGCTAAACCCAGCCCGAACGGTGCCGGGGGGTGAAGCCGGCAGGGATTTTTGGGGGGGTCGGGACCCCAAAGGTGCCCTGCAGGTGCGGGGGTGGGATTTGAGGAAGCCGCCCGTGGGTGCCACTGCGGGAGGAAAGGTGTGTGTGTGTCTGTGTGTTTGCGTGCCCGGAGGGGGGGACAAGGGCTAAAAAGGCGATTTTTCAGTGCCGTGAGTCACCTGGCACAGCGGAATGCGCCGCTGGCTGCTGCTCCCCCCTCCCCGCCGCCACCACCACCGAATAATCCAGCTGCAAAATCCACCCCACAGCTGCAGCTGTGCCAGCCAGCAAACCACAAAAAGTTCACTCACCCATCCTTTTGTCATCAATAACGTCCTCCTTCGCCTTCCTCCAGATGTTTTCTCCTCTCTCTTCCCCCTTTTCAAAATTTTTTCGGGTTTTTCCCCCTCAGCCTCCTTCTCTCCCTCTTTAAACCATCAGCATCCTCACGTCGCTGCCGCTCGCCCCACCGCCATCCAGCCCTGCCCGCCAGGAACCCCACAAAGTTCCCCGGAGAGGAGCAGCCGGAATTTTTTGGGGGACGAGGGGAAGGGAAAAGGAGAAGGGAAGGGGTTGGGGGTGGGGAAGACAGGACGAAGGATGGGGGGAGTGTGGGGGGGTAGGGAGGGACTCTAAGCTCTGAGAGCCATTGTGGAAGTCATCAGAGGAGCGGCGGCGTTAAGTGGCGATTTTTTCGAAAGAAAAGCCGGAGCAGGCGATGGAGACGAACCAACTTCTGCGGGAGGAAGGAGCGATGCTCTGGCGGTGCCTGGCATCCCTCATTGTGCCGCTGCTGCCTCTTGCCATGGCCGGGCACCGCGATCCATCCTCCGCAGGGCCTCCCGCGCTGTGCCCGAGCCCGGCTCGGCAGCCCCGCAGGCTCGGTTTATTCCATTCAGCTGGTCGGGTTTAAAGTGTTTTGTGGCTGTGCTGAGAGGCAGCTCTCGTCTAATTCCGAGGCTTTCCAGAGAGCGATGATGCTCCGGAGCTGGCGGGTGCCGGGGATGGAGTTTGCGGAGCGCCGAGTGCCCTCCACTGGAGAAAACCCAGCGCGCATTAAAGGCTGAACAAGTGAGGCTGTCATGGCTCTGCAGACTTCGCTTCCCTCTCGGAAAAGAAAATTAAAGACACAGCATTGCCTTTGCCCACCGTCCGTCCCCTGCCCGGCTCGCTCCGTCTGCCCTGGATTATGGAATGTTCATGGCGTGGGATTTTCGGGAAGGGACGCCAAACAAAACATCTGCTCCCCTGTGGGATTTGCCAACCTGAGCTTGCTCTAATCCACCTGACCTGTGTGTTTGGCTTGGGCAAATTCTAAACTGTTCTTCTTTTTTTTTCTTTTCTTTTTTATTTTATTTTTCCTGTATTCCCGTGGGAGGGGAGGCAGGAAAAGGAAGGTTTGCAGGTTAAAAGTGAGATCTTGGTGCAGGGGCTGTGATCACACCGATCATCCCCACAAAAGGCGTTTGATTTGACTGCAGGCAGCAACTCCAAATGTAAACACTCCGCGTCCTGCTGCGGCTGGGACAGGGTTAATCCCCTGCCTCGCAGCCTGTAATTTTTTTCTTTTAAAATCCAAGTGCCTTTTAGTCAGAAAAACACCGACTTTGATAAAGAGGGCAGGAGTGAAGATGCAGAATCAGAGACACCTCGTTCCTCCTGAGCTCCTCTCATCGCAGCAGGGGCTGGGATCCTGCAGGGTCCAGCCTGGAGCCAGGGTGGGACCTGGGCTGTGCCACCTCCCAGGTGTCACCTCTCAGATGTCACCTCCCAGGTCACCATTGCTGGAATTCCCAATTCATCAGGGCTGGGGCAATTCCTAGTTCACCAGAGCTGGTTTGATTCCCCAAGGCTCATTTCATTCCCAGTTCGTCAGAGCTGGGTTCATTCCCAGTTCACCAGGACTGGGTTAAATTCCCAGTTTACCAGAGCTGATTTCATTCCCAGTTCACCAAGGCTGGGTTGATTCTCCAGGACTGGGTTAATTCCCAGTTCACCATGAATGGCTTAATTCCTTGTTCAGCAGGACTGGGTTAATTCTCCAGGGTTGGGTCCGTTCCCAGTTCTCCAGGGCTGGTTTCATTCCCAGTTCTCCAGGCCTGGTTTCATTCCCAGTTTACCAGGTCTGGATTCATTCCCAGTTCACCAGAGCTGGGTTAATTCCCCAGGATTGGGTCCATTCCCAGTTCATCAGGGCTGGGTCAATTCCCAGTTTACCAAGACTGGGTCAATTCCCCAGTGCTGATTTCATTCCCAGTTCACCAGGGCTGGTTTCATTCCCAGTTCACCAGTGCTGATTTCATTCCCAGTTCCCCAGGGTTGGGTTAATTCCCAGTTCATCAGGTTTGGGTCAATTCCCAGTTGACCAGGGCTGGGTTGATTCCCAAGGACTGGATTCATTCCCAGTTCACCAGAGCTGATTTCATTCCCAGTTCACCAGGGTTGGGTTGATTCTCCAGGACTGGGTCCATTCCCAGTTCACCAGGGTTGGGTCCATTCCCAGTTCACCAGGCCTGGTTTCATTCCCAGTTCATCAGAGCTGGTTTCATTCCCAGTTCACCAGGGCTGGGTTAATTCCCAGTTCATCAGGAAGGTGCCAGAGGATGTGGAACAGGGGCAGGGGCAGCAGCAGCTCCCTGAGCTGGCTCTGAGGAGCCCTTTATCCAGAAGCTCCAAGGAATTGAATGCTCAGGGCAGGGCCAGGATCCCACAGGGACCATTTCTGGCCCCAGCACACTCAGGTTGCTCAGAGGGCAGCACTGGCCTGTTCTGAACAGATTTAGTAGCTCCTAAAACTTGGATATTTGTGCCATTTCCATTCCTCCCTGTGCTAAACACCCCCATCAGTTATTTGGGGAACAACTCCCTGCCCAAATCCCACTTCAGCTGCCAAGATGGTGGCAGTGCTTTATAAAGTCAGTCATGAGCCAACCATTGGGTGTTATTTAAGTTTTAAATATTTAAAATATTTCCCACTGTGGCCCAGGATCTCCTTGTTCAGCATTCCACATCTCTGGGGGTGATTCCTCTGATGATCCCACTGTGTACCAAAAATTAAAATTGCACAGATCTCAAGGTCAGATTCCAGCCCTTCCATCCCAATTCTGAATTCTTGGCTTGCTGCTTGCTCCTGCAATCCATCCCAGGTGAAGTCACAGCCTCAGGATCCTCTGAAGGAGCAGGAAAAACCCTGGGACGCAGGATGGGCCAAGAGTTCAACTCCATTCTGAAAAATAAATAATAACCCACAAAACAATCCATGGAAACCAACCTGTCCTCCCCTATATCTGCATCCAGACTGCATCTGCACCCACACTGCATAAATATTCACTTCTGAATAAAAACCCTTGCTTGGTTTGTTCTGTTATGACAATTTGTCGCTACCTATAGATCAGATATTCATTTGCATATGAAAAATATCATCATTAATCACTATTTTTATTCCGGGTTGGACAGCAGCACACACAACTCCCTCAAACAAGATTCAGAACTTAATTATCATAAGTGATGTTGAAAATACCTCTCCCATATCTCAGTTAACCCCGTCTGCATCGCAGCCGGGAGCACTGGAGCAGGAATTCATATTTATTATTCCCAACAAATGTAAAAGCTGAAGTGTGCAGTTATTTATGCCACCTTGTGTTGATAATTCTCCAGGATGGGTCCATTTGAAACCCTGCCAGGTCTGGGAGTGAGCAGAGCAGTGTCCACAGGAGCTCCACACAATTCCAGGGATGTTTTTTCCCCAAATCCTTGGATCCTACAGGAGCTGAAGCAGCACCGACAGGAGCTCTCTTTCTGCCACTGACTGAGCCTCAAAATCCCCACGTTCCTACCAAAAATTGGACATGATTTTGCTGCCTTAAAAATCCTGTAATGCCCTAATGGAAAATTTCATCAATTCCTAGGCAGAAAACTTGAGGAGCCGAGCTGAACCACGGGAGCTTTCACTCTGCAGCATAAATGCCACCCCCTTCATTTTAAATTTTTTTTTAAATTTTACATTTTTTGATGAAAACAGATCCTACTCTATTCTATTTTTCTATACTTAGTGTTACAATAATTTGGACTATTTGCATTAGGACAACATGAGACAATAAAAAAAAAGAGTTAAGGAGAGTCCAGGTCCTTCTTTCTGGGCAAAAGAAGCCACCCCCTCAATTTTATTTTTATTTAATTTTACATTTTCTGATGAAAACAGACCCACTTGAACACAAGGAGAAGAAATGGGGAAGTTTTAATCAGCACAGAAAACCCAAAAGTGTTCCCTCTTAATTTGGACTCGTTCTCCAAGGATGAAACAGATCCACAGCTCAGGGATGTGCAGCTTTGTTCACACCTTAGGTTTCCCTTTCCCCCCTCTCCCCACCGCTGGTAAATGATGAATAAATTAGCAATTTGCGTGTAATGGCTGGAGCAGCTTCATTAATACCCTGTCAGGGCTTGCTTGGTACAACTTCTGACATTGAGGCTCTAATGTCCTGTGAATTATTGATGACAGAACTCGCATCCAAGTCCTTATCTCCAGCTCTTCATGTGCTAAGTGTTTAATTGTCAACAATCCATGACTTCTGCCTTGGGCTGGTGCATTAAAACCCGAGTGCAGAAAACCCCTGTGGATCCCCGGGTGTGTTTCCACCCATGGCTCACCTCCCTTGTAGCCCAAATGTCGGAAATGAAACAAATTCTAAATTCGTAGGAGCGTCAGGGTAGGATGGCTGGGATGGATGGAGATGAGAGATTTTTGAAGTCAGGTTGTGGAATTTGGGGTTTATTACAAAGGGCCTGGGTGGGTGCAGGGCCCTGCTGGGAGCTGCCAGCCACAGCTCGGAGCAGGCCCCAAAAGAATTAAGAGAGTGGTAAAGAGAAAGAAGGCAAGAGAGTGGTAAAGAGGATGAGAGTGAGCAATGTTCCTGTTACAATACAATAAATCTTCTTCTGGTCATGGAATTTGGGGTTTATTGCAAAGGGCCAAGTGCAGGGCCCTGCTGGGAGCTGCCACAGCTCAGAGCAGGCCCGAGAGAAGAGAGGGGCAGAGAGGATGAGAGGGTAAAAGAGCGAAGTTCCCGTTACAACACAATAAATCTTCTTCTGTGTTGAATATTCTGATTCTCACTAACCAATCCAGTACAAGATACAAATCCTACAGTATTTACATACAGCCTATAAGAATCATTACATTACCATCCTGTGTTACATTTTAAACCCTAAAAACTCCTCTTTGGGCCCTTCTGCCGAGCTGTAGGGTCTGCTCTGACCCTTGGAGCTGTCTGCAAGCAGAGGGTGTTGTTCCATCACAAGGGGATCACCTTCAGCCAGCCACACCATTGTTTTCCAGTTGTTCAGTAACTGAGGGATCTCAAAGCTTGCTTTCATTTCAATCTCACTTATAGTTTCCATATTCTCCAAATCTTTTGCCAGGCAATCATATTTATCAGGCTTTCCTGTTTCATCTTCCCCATTGCCCCTTATGCTGCTGCTCACAGGAATCTTCCAATTTCCCTCAATTCCCAGATGGAATAATTCCCTCCTGCAAGCCCCTGGGCTGACCACCAACAATTCCACATGACAAAAAGCTGAGAAGATTCACCCAGGAGACTTGACAGGTGAAGGAAACACCAGGAGCACCACCAGGAAACCCTGCCCTGAAGCTCCTCATTATCCCAGCTCTTCCCAGCCAGGTCAAAGCCTTGTCCAGAGCTCCCTTTGCCGAGGCTGAGCATCCTTCACACCCATCGACATCAAGGGCACTCAGCTCCTCAAACCAATTTCCTTCCCCCGAGTTCCCCAAGGAGCCTCTTGCGGGAGAAGGATGGCACTTGAGAATAACAATGGAACGTGTGTTGGATGGGGAGCAGCTCCTTTTCAGCTCAGGGCCCAGGTGAAACACCCTGAGGTCGAGATTTTCACTCCAGATCCTATTCCTGTTCCCTCTCCATGACAAGTGGGCATTCATCCCCCTTTGTGTTTCTGGCAGGATAAATAGGTCGGACAATGCTGTTCTATTTCACAGGACTCTTTTAGAATTAAATATAAAAAAAGTGTCTGCAGAGAGAGACGTTGCAGGACAAAAGAGTAAAGAAAAAGGCCCCAAAAAAGCTGAGGAAATCCCAGAAAGGAGAGAGTTAACCTGGAGTAATCCCTGGAATTTAATGGCACCTAATGCCATTTATTAAAGGAAGGTGTTGGAGCACAGAATGGTTTTAATTAAAAGGTGGAAGAAAAGCGAAATCATTTATCCAAATCACCCTGCTTCGAGTTAGGGCCCAGTTTTGAAATATCCATTTCCATACATCCCCAGCCTGGGCATTAGCAATTCCAAGATTTAAAAATTCAAGAGACTATTAAAAAAGAAAAGGGATTTATTGGGTGTTTAATGAGGCTGCAGGATTCACCCAGGTCAGCTGTGACAAACCTTTGTGCTGGAGCCACACAGAGCCAGCTCACCAACCTGGGGCTGGGTTTTCCTGTCAGCAGGGAGTTGGGATATCCAAAGTGATAGTGAAAGTGATGGAAAGTGATGGAAACTTCCAGAAAGTGATGGAAAATCAGGAAATTTTCCCACAAAGTCAGGGAGGGGATTGTGCCCTGCTCAGGTGAGACCTTACCTGCAGAGCTGCCCCAGCTCAGGGAGGAGCTGGAGCTGCTGGAGGGTCAAAGGGGATGGAGCAGCTCTTCTGGGAGAAAATTAGGATTATTCTGATGCCTTAGGATTTTAACTTTTATATTTTTTATATATTTGTAAGCCTGTAATTCTTTAGTGTGTAACTCTGAACTCCATACCCAGTGTGAGCTGCTGTTCCCCATTTTGGGCAAACACATCAATTCCTCTCCTGGCCTGAGAACCAAGGACACCTCTCTGCCTCAGGACCCAGAAATTAAACAAAAGTGAGTTGGGGGCAGCAAATTTGGGGTAAATGACTTCATTAGCTGAAGCTGTAATTAGATTAACCCCCAATATGCAAATGGACCAAACTTACAAATGCATGAAAACCCATGAGTTCATTTTGGGTGTAGTCATCACCCTAAATGTACCTGAAAGTCCTTCAATAAATAGAAATGCTTTTTATTCCCTTAATTTTGTCTGGCTCTGTTTTTAGGCAGTCCCAAAAGGCATCAGTTCAGCCTGGAGAAGAAAAGGTTCAGGTGACCAAACTGTGACTTCCAAGGAGACAGGAAACATGGAGAGAGACTTTGGACAAAGGATGGAGGGACAGGACACAGGGAATGGCCTCAAGCTACAACAGAGCAGGGATGGATGGGATATTGGGAAGGAATTACTGGCTGGGAAGGTGGTGAGAGGCTGGGATGGAATTCCTGGAGGAGCTGTGGATCCCTGGAAGTGTCCAACGCCAGGTTGGAGCAGCCTGGTCGATGGAAAGTGTGGGACCCATGGTGGGACTGGATTGGCTTTGAGGTCCCTCCAACCCAAACTATTCCAGGATTCCCTGGGCAGGTTTAGATGGGGTTTTGGGAAGAAATATTGGGAGAGGGGCTGGGATGGAATCCCCAGGTTTGCTGTGGCTTCCCCTGGATCCCTGGCAGTGCCCAAGGCCGGGTTGGAGCACCCTGGGATGGTGGGAGGTGTGGGACCCGTGGTGTCGGGACGTGATGGGGAAGGGAGCAGGGAGAACATCTGTGAGCTCTCCCTGACGGGGCTGAAGGGCAGCACAGCCTCGTTCTTTGCTCCTGTAATCATTTCTGCAAAGCCTTGCTGGCAGCTCCTCCCTGTAGGACCTGAGCATATGCCAGGCAAACTTTCTGTGCTGGCACCGCTCCTCGAGCTGCTCGGATGATGTGAGCTGAGTTGACAAAAGCAGGATTTTTGTCAGTGCTGCTGCATCTCCTGGATTCAATATTTCAGGACCAGACAGGGCCGTTCTTCCCTATCACAGACATATTTAATGAAAAATCTTTTTGTTAAGATTTTTTCACCTGAGAAGCTGAGAAGCTTCTCAGAAGAAAAGAAAAACAATGATTACCTGCTGCTGTGAGATGCAACAGGTGCATCTGTGATTGGTCCATGTTGGTTTTTTCTAATTAATGGCCAATCACAGTCCAGCTGTCTCGGACTCTTTGAGGGTCACGAGCTTTTGTTATCATTCCTTTCTATTCCTTTCCGCCCTCTGATGAAATCCTTTCTTCTATTCTTGTAGTACAGTTTTAATGTATCATTTTAATATAATATATATAATACAATAATAAATCAGCCTTCTGAAACGTGGAGTCAAGACTCTCATCTCTTCCCTCATCCCGAAACCCCTGTGAGCACTTTCACACTTCCCTCCCTCACCTCCTTCCTTCCTGCTCTTCCTCTCTTTCCCTCACATCTTTCCTTCCTCATCACTTTCTCCACTCAACAGAGGAAACCAAACCGAGCCCAAATCCACCTCCATGCACCAAGGCTGGTGTGGCATTCACATTTTCCGGAAAAATCTCTTCCCCCAGGATTTCTCTCCTGGGAAGATGAGAAGTCTCAGAGAAAAAGGAAAACAATAATTATCTGATTTGCTTCTCCTGTGTTTTGCTGCCTTGGAATGTGGTTGGAGATTGTTCATCCAACAGGGGATTGTTTGATTGCTTCCATGGGAATTGTTTTGACTCTTTGGCCAATCAGGGCTGAATGTGTCACACAGAGATAGCAGCCACAGAACACTCAAATCTTTCCGAGAAAAAGAATGTATTGCTCCATTATCAGAAGAAATGAGCTTCTTCCTACCTCACTCAGCCCTGGAGATGCTGATAAATTCAGAGCAAGAAGCTGACACTGCCCAGACAGAATCCTGTGTTTGAATGGAATTTATGCATCATGGATGAGATGTATGAATATGCAACAAGTTATTGTTTTTAAGGGTTAATCCTCTGTTAACGTGGGTCCTTTTTTGGGCTTATTTTGCCCAGAAAGAGGTACCCAGACTGTCCTAACTCTTTGTTTTTATTGTCTCATATTGTCCTAATCCAAATTGTCCAAATTATTATTACTCTAACTATATTACTATTTTTATAACCATTTTATTACTATTAAACTTTTAAAATTTTAAAAAACAAGTGATCAGCGTTTTTCACAAGGTTGATTTGCTCCCTTCAGTGCACCCACCTCAGCCATTCCCAGCTTTTCCCTGCACTTAGAGCCCAAGCTGCCCCAGCCCCAAATTAAAAGATTTGGCAGCTCTGAAATCTTCTCCCACCAGTGATTTACACTCTGATTTAACATTTGTCACCTGCCCGGTGACATCCTCAATCCTGGACTAAACCCTGCCTTTGCCAAATCTCTCTTTGCTGGGCTGCTCTCAAACTCCCTTCCTACATCTCCTGAATTTTTCATGGCCTGCAAAGAAGGATTGTCTTCTGGAGTCAAAGGGGAAAGATGAATTAAAAATGAGGACTGAGTGGAGCTGGGTTATCATAGGTCAAGCTGCTGCTTTGGGGGTTTTATTTGTGTAGAAATGTGAAATACAGCAGAGAAATTTCACTGAGACAGCCTGGAGGAACCTGGATGTAAAGATCTCTAAGTGCAGCAAAGAGATGAGGAGATCCCTCATCTCTGAAACATGAGGGTAAAATGTGGTTTTAACTGAAAATCAGGGCAGAATTGGCTCAGGATGAAATTGTCATTCCCAAACTAAAGCAAAAAGAGGTTAAATGTTGATATTTTACCTCTTGGCACCTCTCAGTTACTGTCAATATGTGGCACCATCCGGAGTGTGGCACCCTGTGCCACAGGGATGCTCCTCCTGTTGCACGATTTTTTTTCCTTTTCCTAATGTCAAAACATTCTTAGTTTGAGAAATCCCAGTAGATGAAGGGATTGGAAGATCCATATGTTTGGGGAACGTGCTGTGAAATGGAGTGGAAAACTCTGCGTGCTTGGTATCCTCTCTCAGGAGGTGGGGGCGAGCAAGGAGTTAAATCTGAGGCAAAAAAAAAAAAAAAAAAAAATTAAAATGCTGCAGTTCCAATGTTCCTGAAATCTGAATGGTGTTAAATCCAGCTGCCTTTGATGTAACACACCAGTGGAATTGGGAATTGAGGCCACTGGAGTCGCATGAGAAATCAGTGGACAAGGCAGAGCTGTGGAGGAGGGATGGAGGGATGTGGGGACAGCCAGCCCTGCGTTGTGCTGGTCCTGCCCGGTGCCCAGGTAAATTTGGGGCACTCCCACCCCTGAATCTCACCTGGAGACAGAAAGATCCCTCTGTGACTCACATCCTCTGTGAAAAGAGTGAGTTTTGGGTCAGTTTTTATGCGGATTTAGGCTCCTCACCTCTCTGAAGTTCGGGTTTGTGACTCCCCTTCCACTGACGCTCCCATTTTCCTGCTTGGGTGATGGAGATAATGATGCTGGACTTGTTTATGAGGAGAGCTGAGATTCACACTTTGGAATGTTTCTATCTCTGAAGGAGACATAATTAATTTCTTTCTGTCATCACATGCAAAACTCTGCAACAGATGGACCCAGTATCATTTGGCAAATAATTCACCTGACATTTCCCTCATCAATCATTAAACAATTGGTCCAGTTCTCCATTGTGAGGTCAGATTTAAATCCTGGCTTGTTCCAGGTTTCTCGGCATGCTGATGGGATTGGGCTGGATCCATGGGGATGAGGGAGGGACTGGCCTGGGGGATCTGTGAGCAAAGAGAATTCCAGATTGGGCTGGGTTGGAAGGGGCTGCAAAGATCCTCCTCCATCCTCCCACTGTCCCAGGGGGTTCCAGCCTGGCCTTGGGCACTCCCAGGGATCCAGGGATCCACAGCTGCTCTGGGAATTCCATCCCAGCCCCTCTCCCAATATTTCTTCCCAAAATCCCATCCCAACCAGCACAAGGAATCCTGGATTGATTTGGGTTGGAGGAGGCCTCAAAGCCCAACCAGTCCCACCATGGGTCCCACAACTCCCACTGTCCCAGGTTGCTCCAAGCCCCATCCAACCTGGCCTAGGGCACTCCCAGGGATCCAGGGGCAGTCACAGATGCTTTGGGAATTCCATCCCAGCCCCTCTACAATATTTCTTCCCAAAATCCCATCCAAACCTGCCCATGGAATCCTGGAATAGTTTGGGTTGGAGGAGATCCCAAAGCCCATCCAGTCCCACCATGGGTCCCACACCTCCCACTGTCCCAGGGGGCTCCAGCCTGGTCTTGGGCACTTCCAGGGATCCAGGGATCCGCAGCTGCTCTGGGAATTCCATCCCAGCATTTACAGCACTTCGCCTTGTCTGCAGCTCAGTGCCTTTGGTGTTATCACCTGGGGTTGGAGATTAAATATTTTCATTAAGTCTGGAGTCTTTTCCACTCCTAAAAGCATTTCTGTAGCACTGTTTACTAAGCACAATCATCTTTATATAAAAATAAAGAAATTATCTCCCTTTTCTAATGCTGTGAACACTCACTGCCTTTTCCTTCCTGACATGACAACAGGAGAATTGCCCTTAATTAAAATAATGCAAAGCACTGAGAATTCTTGGGGAAAAAACACTCATGGTGGGGGAGGAGAAATGGAAGAGGATCAAAGTGATTTTTGTGCATGAGCTGTAATGAAATACTTGGGACCAGGGCTGTAGAGAGCAGCCTTCTCCTTCTCCTTCTCCTTCTCCTTCTCCTTCTCCTTCTCCTTCTCCTTCTCCTTCTCCTTCTCCTTCTCCTTCTCCTTCTCCTTCTCCTTCTCCTTCTCCTTCTCCTTCTCCTTCTCCTTCTCCTTCTCCTTCTCCTTCTCCTTCTCCTTCTCCTTCCTTCTCCTCCTCCTCCTCCTCCTCCTCCTCCTCCTCCTCCTCCTCCTCCTTCCTGTTTCATAAAACCACAAAACAATTTGGTTTGGAAGGGACCCTACAGATCTCCCAGTTCAATCCCCTCATCCAAATCCATCCTCCATATTCCCTTTTTTTTTTTTTTTTTTTGAGATATAAACACAAAATATGAAATCCCATGGAAAACGCACGCCTGGTTTGGTTTTTATTTTTTCTTTTAAAAGTCTATAGCATTGAGCTGCCTTTAATTAATTTTACAAGATGATAAATTGACAGCATTACAACATCAGAAAGCCCATCCAGCAGAACCTTTATGGAATAATTTGTAAATCTGCTTGCTCGTAAAATATTAAAGGAAAGCTGTGGTTAAAAGTTGAGTTTGATGCATATTGACGAGGGCTGGAATTAAAATGGGAAAACACAGGAGGGGAATCTGGGTTTGGGGAGTTTGGGTGCAGAAAAAGGGGGAGCTGAAGGGGTGCCCTGGGTGGGCAGAAGGGAAGCAGAAATATTCATGGGATATTTAATGGAATATTTAATGGAATATTTAATGGAATATTTCATGGAATATTTCATGGAATATTTCATGGAATCATGGACTGGTTTGAGTTGGGAGGGACCTTAAATCCCACCCAGTGCCACCATGGTCCCACCCCTCCCACTGTCCCAGGGGCTCCAACCTGGCCTTGGGCACTGCCAGGGATCCGCAGCTGCTCTGGGAATTCCATCCCACCCTCCCACCCTCAAACCAGGAATTCCTTCCCAAAATCCCATCCAAACCTGCCCTCTTGCCTTGGGAAGCCATTCCCCCTCTACTTTCCTTTTGAGTTGTGCCGTCTTGGGATACTTCTTACTCCAACAAGTTTTATAATAAATATAATTTTATATTTTTTATAAATAAAATCAATAAATATAAAATATATATTTAAATATATAGGAATTCATATAACCATATTTATATTAATAGAAATATAAAAATATATTTAAATATATAGGAATTCCCTTTAAATTTGAAATAAAAATTTTTCTACTTAAATATAATTATAATAAATGATATATATTATATATGTATATATTTTACTCATTTTTTCCTTACAGACCATGCGAACATCCAGAAATACTTAATTCATGTATTATTTTTTTAATTATTATTTTTAAATAGCGCTGTGCATAAACTTTTCCTTTGGTTCATTTGGGGAAGAAAAAAATAAAATATGGCTGACCTAAATAGCAAAAACTACCTTTGATCTTGCAGAGATTGAACTGTTAGCAGGAATTAATGACTGAAAAATGAACACGTGTGTCACCCCTCCAGAGAATAACACAGAGCTCTGAATCAAAAAATCCCAGAGCAGGAGGAGCCAACTCCCCACAAAGCTGGTGGAGCTTTTCCACAAAATGGTTGGAATTTTATGGAAGGCTCCTCAGGAAGGAATGACCAGACCAAAATTTCATTTTAAAGATGAAAATTCTCCATGGTGTGTTGTTTTACTCCTCACTTTGGGTTGGGGTGAGTTTGAAGTGTTTCAGCCCTTGCTGGCTCCATCTGAGTGTCGGAAATCTGAAATAGAGGCATTAAATCCAAATTTGAGGCAAGAGAGAGGGGGGGAGGATCAGCTCTGTCCCTCCAACCTTCCCACAGGCAGCACCTGGATTGGGAGCTGCTGTTTGGTGTGAAGAAAATGGAAAAAAAAACAAAACTTCCACAGGAAGTTGGAATGCATGGCCTCGCTTTCCAGCACTGACAAGCCCTTGGTGCTGATGGAATTTGGAACTGAGCACATTTGGAATTCTGAGTTGCTACAATCCTAAATGATGAATTAGAAACTCAAATTTCTGTCTTTCCAAGAAAATTTATGGGTTTTTTTCCAGAATTCTGGCATCTTTTCCCCTCTTGGATGAGGGGAAATGGCCTCAGGTTATACCAAGGCAAGCTCAGGTTGGATTTTTTTAGGGAAAATTTCTTTTAGGGCAGAGGTGGAGTCCCAGATCCTGGAGATGTTAAACAATGAGTGGATGTGGCCCCTGTGGTTGAGTTTTGGTGGGATCTGGACAAAGGTTGGACTCGATGCTCTTGAGGCCTTTTCCAACCCCACTGATTCCCTGATTTTATAGAATAAATTCTCCATCTCTAGAAGAGAGAAATACTGGGGAATTGAGTGTCCAACAAGCAGCAGACACAAAGGAAAATTAAACTTTAGGTTTGCTGATAAATGAAAGTAGACATTGAAAGATGAAAGAAACAATGGGGGAAAAAACCCCCTAAATTCCATAAGAATTAAAAATGAAAAGGAGGGTTATACATTAGAGGGGAATCTTCAGTATCAAGTAATCTGGAAATCTGCACCTCTCAAGTACCTCAGAAATGGGGAAAAAACCCGAAATTCCATAAGAACTAAAAATTAAAACGGAGGGTTATGCTATTTTTATCACCATTTTATTATCATTAAACTTTAAAAAATTTAAAAAAAAAATGAGTAATCGGCATTTTTCACAGAGAGACACCAGGAATTCCTCTGCATCTGTTCTTGCTGCTAATCCTATTACCAGCAACAGGATTAGCTCACAAACAAAGAGCTCTGCTCCTCTGCTCTGAAAACCAGACGGGGTTTGCATTGCAGGCTGCACCTCTCACCAACCACAGATGCACCTGTTGATGGTGCATCATCTGACAGCAGCAGAAAACCAATGTTCACATTGTGTTCCTGAGGCCTCTCAGATTCTCAGGAGGAAAAATCCTAAGGAAAGGGTTTTTCATAAAAGATGTTTGCGACAGGCCCCGACAATGTCAGATGGGTTTCAAGGTGGTATTGAAGGGATGGGATGGGATGGATGGGATGGGATGGGATGGGATGGGATGGGATGGGATGGGAAGGGAAGGGAAGGGAAGGGAAGGGAAGGAAGGGAAGGGAAGGGAAGGGAAGGAAGGGAAGGGAAGGGAAGGGAAGGGAAGGGAAGGGAAGGGGAAGGGAAGGGAAGGGAAGGGAAGGGAAGGGAAGGGAAGGGAAGGGAAGGGAAGGGAAGGGAAGGAAGGGAAGGGAAGGGAAGGGAAGGGAAGGAAGGGAAGGGAAGGGAAGGAGAAGGGAGAGAGGAGAGGAGAGGAGAGGAGAGGAGAGGAGAGGAGAGGAGAGGAGAGGAGAGGAGAGGAGAGGAGAGGAGAGGAGAGGAGAGGAGAGGAGAGGAGAGAGAGGAGAGGAGAGGAGAGGAGAGGAGAGGAGAGGGAGAGGGAGAGGAGAGGAGAGGAGAGGAGAGGAGAGGAGAGGAGAGGAGAGGAGAGAGAGGAGAGGAGAGGAGAGGAGAGGAGAGAGGGAGAGGAGAGGAGAGGAGAGGAGAGGAGAGGAGAGGAGAGGAGAGGAGAGGAGAGGAGAGGAGAGGAGAGGAGAGAGGAGAGGAGAGGAGAGGAGAGAGAGGAAGAAGAGAAGAGAAGAGAAGAGAAGAGAAGAGAAGAGAAGAGAAGAGAAGAGAAGAGAAGAGAAGAGAAGAGAAGAGAAGAGAAGAGAAGAGAAGAGAGAGAAGAGAAGAGAAGAGAAGAGAAGAGAAGAGAGAAGAGAAGAGAAGAGAAGAGAAGAGAAGAGAAGAGAAGAGAAGAGGAAAAATCCCTGCCAAGGGCGGGCTGCTGCAGCTTTAAGGGCTTTGGCACCGAGGCAGAGCTGAGGCTGCTGAGCCAAATCTCACACAAGCTCCTTTTATTCCGTGTGCTGCTGGCTGAGGGGGGAAGGAGACCAACTGTGGCAGAAACAACGTGTGACATGAACACAAAACAAATGCCTGAATTTCAACTAAATTCCCCAAATTCACGGGGCTGCAGGGCAGAGGGTGGAGAGGGGAAAGAGAGGGACAAGAAGGGTTTGTGTGGCCCACAGGCAGAGAAAGGGAATTCTGCTGGGAAACCCAGTCCAGAGCTCCCTTCCATAAATAAACCCAGAATAAATCCATTGCCAGGTGTGAAAAATGCGTATTTTATGATTGGCTTTTCCCAAATATTAAAATGAATATTATATGTGTTATGTTAGAAAGTGATGCTGTATTAATTTTATGAAATAGTGTGTTAAATATGGTTTTAGGTTATAACATAAAGTTAAAATAGAAATGGTATCTTACAGAAATAGAATAGAAAAATAGAATAGTATAGAATAATAGAAAAATAGAACAGTTAAAATAGAATAGTATCTTACTATGCTATGTAAGATATTTTTTAAGAGAGGACTCTGAGACAGCAGCCACAGGACACCGAAATCTTTCAGAGAAAAGAATGTATTGCTCTCTTATTTATTTTATTTTAATTTTATTTATTTTATTTATTTTATTATTATTGCTCTCTTAGTTCTTCCTGCCATGGTCAGGATTCAGAAGCTGACACTGACCAGACAGAATCCTTTGTTTGAATGGAATTTATGCATCATAAATTTGCTGTTAAGGTTGCTTTTAAGGGTTAATCTCCTTAAAAAGGGGTTAAAAAAGGGGTTAATTAAATGGCAAAAAATTCTGGCAAGGCACAATACAAGAAAAATTGACCTCACAGCCCAAAACCTCATGAGTGTTGTGTTCTGAAAATCACCCAAACACAGGGCTTAGGTCAACCCAAAAATCACCCAAACACAGGGCTCAGGTCAACCCAAAAATCACCCAAACACAGGGCTCAGGTCAGCCTCAAGTGGAGCAAAAGGTGTTTCCCTGACCCAATTTGTACTTTATAAAATATATTAAATCAAACACAAAAGAATTTAGGAGTGACACCATTTCAATAACCTTTTCTCTCGCTTCTCTTTCTCAAACCCAGATTTTAAGATAAAACCTCTCAGGGTAATCAGAACAGCTGGAAAAGGTATTGACGTGGTGTCAGAGAAATGAAAAGTACATTTCTGTAATCTCCGATCATTACAGACTTGTCATCTTATTACAAACCCAAATCAATGCTGGGTTGGAGGTTTTTTTTTTCTTTTACAGCATAATCTGCACTGAAGAAGAATTTCCACTGATTGCTTTGTCGATGCCTGATGTTGAACCAGACAGGGACTTTCACAACCCCTCCAAAATCTGTCAGACCCCCAGATCTGATATTTAATTCTTTGTCTCAAGACTCCCTGCGTGGCAAGGAACTCAGGAATAAAAGTGATTTTTTTGGTTTGATATAAAACAAACAGGAATCTTTCTATGGATTTCTTCCTATGGATTTCTTCCCATGGATTTCCATGGCAGTCTGTGTTTTCAGCTTTGAGAAATTAGCTCCATCACACTCAGTTCTATGAGATACATGAGTAGAAAAATGTTTGAAGTGCTAAATGTAAAAAATCCTTTTTAGGATTTTTTGGGCTCCATGGGCCTCCCCCAGTTACTCAACTCCCAGTAATATCATGGAAATAAAATATTTCCATGATATTGCAGGGAGTTGAGTTATTGAGGAGGGAGGGCTTGGTTTGGGGTTCTGGCTGTGGTTGATATTGGGGTAACATTTTTAATAATAAAATTTTTAATTTTAGTATTATTTTATAATAATAATAATAATAATAATAATAATAATAATAATAATAATAATATAATATAATTTATTATTATTATTATTATTATTATTATTATTATTATTATTATTATTATTATTATTATTATTATTTTATAATAAATAATAAAAATATAATTATTTTATAATAAATAATAAAAAGTATTATTTTTAATAATAAAAGATATTTATTGCATCGCTCTATATCGCCCTGCTTTATCAATACAACAAGAAGGGTGATGCTTTCATGGTGGAAAAAACGATTATTTTTATTTATGGATTTATTTTCCCTCCCTTTTGGACCCTCCCCATCCGCAGCAGTGGATGCCAAAGCGAGGGAAACAAATAACTCAGCGATGCCACGGGGATAATTCCTGGTTTGGGAGCTCGTTTGTCAGGCAGCGTTTGCCTCTCCAACCCTTCCTTTGTCATGGAGAGCAGAGATGCTGCAAATGCAACTGGAAAGACGGAAGGGCCGCGCTGTGACCTGCAGACAAAATGTGTCAAACGAGACCTTTCAGCACGGAGAGGCCCCGAGCTCTTAATGGGATCTGTCAGGTACAGATGAACGCTTAACCTGCCTTTCCCTCTCCCAGCTTATTAAAATCATTAAAAGCCAGCAATAATTATGATCCTTTCTGACTGCTGGTTTATGGCAGGCCGGGGTCTCGTGCCTGTGGGGGGATCCTGCTCGGATGGGAAATGTTGTAGAAGGTCACGGCTGCTCCTTTCCTGCGTCAGGGTGGGGAAAATGGAGATTTTCCCTCTTTGCTGCCCTTTTCAAGTGCAGGATGTGACCTCCAGAACACAACCAGGTGATTTTTTTTTGCTTAATATATATTTTGTTTCCATTTATCAATTATGAGGCGAATAGTGGATTTGTGTTTCCGAACAAGCTGTGGGGCTGCTGGTGGATAAAACCAGATAAAAGAAACAACGGGAAGGATTCCACTGGTTTATGAATGGAAGAAGATATTTGCTTTTACAAACAAACTTTAGGTTTGCTGGTAAATGAAATTGGACATTGAGAGATGAAAGAAGCAATGGGGAAAACCCCTAAATTCAGTAAGAATTAAAAGGGAGGGTTATGCATTAGAGAGATATCTTTGGGATCAGGTGTATTGGGAAGTCTGAACCTCTCAAGTACTTCAGCCAATGGGGAAACCCCCCTAAATTCAGTAAGAATTAAAAATTAAAAGGGAGGGTTATTAGAGGGAAATCTTTGGGATCAGGTGTTCTGGGAAGTCTGAACCTCTCAAGTACCTCAGAAATGGGGAAAGAGAGAAGGGAATGTGGCTGGAAATTGGGATAAAAAGGGAGGCTGCACCTCCAAAACTTGAGGGACCCAGGGGAATGGGCTCCCCAATAACTCAACTGCCAGCAATATCATGGAAATAAAATATCAGGGAATGCTTTGGGTGGCGGACCCTGAAATTCATGTAATTCCAGCCCCCGCCATGGGCAGGGACATCATCCACAATCCCAGGGACATCATCCAAACCCCATCCAGCCTGGCCTTGGGTGCTTCCAGGGATCCAGAGACAAAATTGGGTCCATAAAAGGCCCATCCATGAGGAATCCTGGCCAGAGACCAGAGCAGGAGGTTCTGAAGGTTGTGCTCACAATTTGAAAACTTGGAGTGGTCCAAGGGTTGACCCCATGGTGGCCTCAACACTGGAATTGCAACTGGGGCCCCGAGAATGCGTTCCAGGACTTTGGTAAATCCCTTTTCTGCTCTGTTCCATGATCTCCTGTTCTCCTCCATTCCAAGTCCTCCGCTCCAAGCCATTCCAAGGAAGTTTGCTGGCAGAACTCTTTGTTAATGTTGACTGAGGCAAGGCATTCAAAATTCAGCAGCAAAGAACACGATGGGTTCCAGGAACGGGAACACAGATTCTCCAAGGAGGTGCCACCACCAGCAGAAGGTTTTATTGAGGTTTGATTAAGGTTTTTTTAAGGTTTTATTAAGGTTCTCTCAGACCTTCCAGCAGCTCCTTTTCCTTCCAGAAACCCTGCCACAGCCCAGGCAGGATTTTTCCCCTTTCTCAACAGGAACCCAGAAGAATTCCATGAGGGAAATGAGCAGCCAAGTGGAGATAAAGGCAGGGAATGAGTGTGGAAGGGGATTAGCTGTGCTGAGTTAATGGGATCAGCCATCCCCTCCCAGGGCAAGTCCCCTCTCCTGCCTCCCCTCCATCCAGCCGTACCCTTGGCATCTCCTCAGAACAAATGTGCCCATTCCAGGCTTCTAGGAAATAATGACTTGCACTAATTACTCTAATGAGGATTCTGCTTTGACTTCCCCCTTGCCGGATTTCTTTTCTCTGCCACATAAAGCCATGCTGTTGGAGGAGCTGAGTTTAATGAGTTTCGTGGTGTCAGTCCAGCTCCTCTTGGAGCAGCCTCCATAAGCACCAACCCAATCACACTAATTAGGCCCCTGGTTGCCTCTGTCTGCAGAAAAGCCAAGGACAGGAGGGATATTAACCCAACCTCCTTTATGAGAGCAATCTCAGAGTGATCCCCACAGATTTAAACAGAATTACACTTGCAGAAAGCCAGGGAGGAAAAAAAAAAAAATACACTGAGAGCCCTCAGCTCAGGTTGAGGACAAATCAAATATTCTGAGGTTTGATGCGTCCCTGCCCAATGCAATTACAGCTCTGCTGAAGGTCGTTGTATTGATCTGAGACAGGGGAGAGCAAGGGGAGATGTTCCTGCCCTGCTCAGACACAACTTTAGAGGAAAATCTCCCAAGGAACGTGGCAGGGAAGCTGAGGGACCAGAGAGGATTGATTGTTTTTGAAATCAGAGAGTGTGTCGGTGTTCACAGGGGTTCTTGGATGAGGGAAGAGACGAGGATCTGACTCAGTGTTTCAGAAGGCTTGATTTATTATTTTATGATATATATTACATTAAAACTACACTAAAAGAATAGAAGAAAGGATTTCATCAGAAGGCTGGCTAAGAATAGAATAGGAAGGAATGATAACAAAGGTTTGTATCTCAGACTCTCTGTCCAAGCCAGCTGGGCTGTGATTGGCCATTAATTAGAAACAACCACATGAGACCAATCACAGATGCACCTGTTGCGTTCCACAGCAGCAGATAATCAATGTTTACATTTTGTTCCTGAGGCCTCCCAGCTTCTCAGGAAGAAAAAATCCTAAGGAAAGGACTTTTCCATAAAAGATGTCTGCAACAAGAGAGGAGAAACTTTTGGTTGTCTCCAAGAGTAAATTTTCTCCAAGAGCAGAAGAAGAATAAATCAGCTTGGTTGAGTGAGATTATGGGGCTGTTGAAGACATTCCCACTTGTCTTCCTTGCTTCCTCAATCCCAGGCCAGGAATGCTCAGGAAAAAGAAGGAGACAGCGCAGAGATTGATTAATGCCTAAATTATCAGCAGGGATCTTGGGCAGAGATCCAGAATTGACCTTACCTGGTTCCAGGCACCCACAAATAAACACCGAGGACAGCTCCAAGTTCAAACCTCTCTCCTGTAAATTATTCCAGGCTGGGCTGCCAAACCCAAAATAAAGCTCTGAGAGTGTCACCCCTCACTCCTCAGCTGCACTGAGCCTGAAATCAATAGGACAATGACACAGAGTCTTTGTGACATCCCCTTTGTCTGAACACTCCAGAGACATCCTGAGACTTCCCCAACACCAAAAATACTGTGATTTTTGATTTTTGCTGGTTCTTTTACAATAACATTTAGAAAAATGAACCGCAAGGGTAATATTGTGATTTTAATCCTGTTTTAAAGAATGCTGGCTCTTATGAGGTCATAAAATTTGGAAAGCATACAAGAGGAGAGTTCCACGAGGAACTGGAGGGATCCTGGAGGATGAGCTGAAGGCAGACACGTGCATTTGCATTAATTAACAGTCAGCTGCTGATCACCTTGTCTCTGTTTTTTAAACAGCTCAGAAAGTGGCAGCGAACAGAGCTGAGCAGCACCACAGCCACGTTCTGCCCTTGCTCTTCTTGTTCGCTCTGAGCAAAGAGCTCATCCCTGCTGCAAACACCCAATGTGAAAAACGCCAATCACTTGGGTTTAAAATTTTTAAAATTTTAATAGTAATAAAATGGTTATAAAAATAGTAATGTAATTAGAGTAATAATAATTTGGACAATTTGGATTAGGACAATACAAGACAATAAAAGCAAATAATTAAGGACAATCTGGGTAATTTTTCTGGGCAAAATAAGCCCGAAAAAGGACACAGGTGAACGGAGGATTAACCCTTAAAAGCAACAGCCTGTTGCATATTCATGCACCTCATCCATGATGCATAAATTCCATTCAAACACAGGATTCTGGGCAGTGTCAACTTCTTCCTCTGAATCCTGATGGCATCTTCAGGGCAGAAGCAGAAAGAACTTGATAATGGAGCAATAAATTCATTTTCTCTGAAAGATTTTGGCGTCCTGTGGCTGCTCTCTGGTGTGAGTAGCTAATTACTTTCTTTAAAGGAATATCCCACATACTTAGTTTTTATTTATCATTATATTATACCCTAAAACTATATTTTAATACACTATTTGAGAACATTAATACAGCATCACTTTCAAACACACCACATATAATATTCATTTTTAATATTTGGGGAAAACCAATCATAAAATACTCATTTTTCACACCCAACAGCCCAGCAGGAATTCCACAGGGACATCCTGGAGCTGTTTAATCCCGGAGTACAGAGTGGCTGTGAACTGGAGGCCAAAGGGTGGAAAATCTCCATTGATGCTGCTCAGGTACAAATCCCCCTGGAATCAACAAGGACGATGAAAGTTTATTTATTGAAACTGGCTCAATTTTGGAACAAGAAAAGGAAGGTGAAGCAGGGAATGCCAGGAAGAGTCGAGGATGGTCAGGGTTAGAATCACCAAGAAAACCAAGGGTTAGAATCAAAAAGAAAATGCCCTGCTCAAGGATATTTACATTTTTGTACACGTGTTTTTTGAGTCTTCAAAGATTAAGTTCAGTACTTCTTTGTCTATTAAAAAACCGGGGGAAAACCCCTTGGAATGTGAGCATCCACCTGGGTTTATGATGTTTAAAATCCACCTGTTCTCAATCTCCTTTTCCGAAGGTTTAGCTGGATTTAGATGGCAGGAGGAAGAAAAGGGTGCAGCGGGCACGGGAGGGGTGGGAAGAGAGGGAAATCTTTAAATTGCCTCCGATGATCAGAGGGAGCAGAGCAGAGGCCGCTGCCCTCGGGGTGGGATTTGTCACAAATCCGTGTCGGGAGCAGCTGCGTCCTCTGGGGATTGAGGGAGAGAGGAGCCCTGCACCCTTTGGGGTCTGGTTCAAAGCCGGGCCACGGCGGGATTTAAACAATCCCAGGGACAGGCTGGAAAGTGATTTTCCCTCCTAATCTCCAGGCAGGGAGGGATCTGCTCTGGGATGCTCGGGGAGCTCCCCCTCCTGTCCTGCTCCCGGGATTTTTGCAGGATTTTCCCTCTATTCTCTTAGACAGAACTTGGCATCTCAGCCCCTTGTACTGAACCACTGTTTAATTTTTTTTTTTTTTTGCTATTTTCATCAGCAAAAAAATTCTCCTTGGATATGATTTATTAAAAAATACGGACATTGATCCAGTACCGATATCCGACTGTGATGGACAAAAATTCTCCAACAGTTTAGAGTTAGAAAGTTTGTGTTTATTGTGGGATAACTCCCAAATACGCACCCAATTTACAGGTGATTACAGAGCCCTTTTATCCATACAAGTATTGAACACTCAAAATACAAATAGATATTCATGACTTTGGTACATCCCATTCCCCACCCCATATGGTAACTAGTTCAAAAGCCTCTTTCTGCAGAAAAGCCAAGGACAGGAGGAATATTTTTAAAATTAATATAATGTAATATAATGTAATATAATGTAATATAATGTAATGTAATGTAATGTAATGTAATGTAATGTAATGTAATGTAATGTAATATAATATAATATAATATAATATAATATAATATAATATAATATAATATAATATAATATGTATAATATAATAGTGATTTTGGCCACAGCCACTCATTTGCTTCCCACAGGGTGGATCAGGGAGGTTTTATCTCCAAAAACCCCAGACTGGAACCTGTCAGTGTCAGTGCAGTGCAGGATGAACCTGGGATGGGGAGAGGCACAGGGAAACTCCTGACAACAGAGATAACACAAAGAAATCAGTCCCCAGTGTAAATCCTGAATTATGGCACAGTTTCACATCTGAGGACTGGGTTCCTGGACACCCAAAACTTACAGATCCCACAGAAAATTTCAAGGCTCCAGTGGGACAATCCACCCCTCACACCTGCTCCCTACCCCCTGAACTGCCTTCAATCGCTCCTCGTGGCTCTGAAACCCAAACCTTGTCCCTTTTTTTTTGTTTCCCGGGACAGAGAGAATTCCTGATGATGGCAAGGTTTGTCAAAGGCAGCAGCTCATTCAGGCCTGGCTCCCCTGGACAAACCCAGGCTCTTCATCTGTCCTTTCAAGTTATCCTCCAAAGGCTTTATTTCAACAGCGCAGATGAAGACTCGAGTCTTTTTAAGTAACTGCTTTATCCTCTTTGGGAGGCAATTAAAGAGTGCAAGAAATTACCACATTCTGCTTCTATTCTTGTCAGGCCTGGATAATTGGTTTGTTTTAAGGGAGGGAAAAACCAGTCAGACGTTGCCAACTTCAACATTTCCAGCTGCTGGGAGATGAGCAGGGCATCAAAGCAAAGGACAGAGGGATTTGCCCCGAATTTCCCTGCAGGGAGGTGAATTCTGTCAGCTCTGGGATCACCTGGATCTACAGAAAAGCGAGGAGTTCCCTCATCAGTGTCCTGCCATCCTCATTCTGTCTGGGACAGAGTTTTGGAGCACTCTCAGGTAAATTTTTCCATGAGCAGGGGCCAGGTGAGCTCCCCCTGCCCTGCTGTGCTGCTTTCCCTGCCTCCCCTTGTCGCCCCTTTCTTTAGTGTAGTTTTAGTATAGCATTAACATAATATAATTAAGATCATTATAATTAATATTATAATAATTATACTGATTATATTATATGTATAATATTAATATAATTAATATAATATAATTTGGAAATTAGATGATCTTATAACTAAATTATACTGCAATAGAATATAATGTAATGTAATATAATATAATCTATCTGTATCTTTCTCTTCCTTTAGTATGGTTTCAGTAGAGCATATATAATATAATATAATATAATATAATATAATATAATATAATGTAACGTAACGTAACGTAACGTAACGTAACGTAACATAACATAATATCTTTCTTTAGTCTAGTTTTAGTATAGTATTAATATAATACAATATAATGTGATATGATATAATATGATAAAATATGATTAATATAATATAATATAATATAATACAATATAATATAATATAATTAATATAATCTAATATAATATCAGCCTTCTGAGAACATGGAGTCAGATTCCTCAATCTCTCACCTCATCCTTTCCCTCTCTAACATGATCTTCATGTTAGAGGGGAAAGGATGCACCACAAATTCCAGGTGCCCCCATTTCCCCTGCCCAGCCTGTGCCAGATGCAGGGAATGCCAGGGGCAGGGAATGCCAGGGGCAGGGAATTCCAGGGGCAGGGAATGCCATGGGCGGGGAATTCCAGATGCAGGGAATTCCAGATGCAGGGAGTTCCAGATGCAGGGAATTCCAGATGCAGGGAATTCCAGATGCAGGGAATGCCAGGGGCAGGGAATTCCAGATGCAGGGAATTCCAGATGCAGGGAATGCCAGGGGCAGGGAATTCCAGATGCAGGGAATTCCAGGGGCAGGGAATGCCATGGGCGGGGAATTCCAGATGCAGGGAATGCCAGATGTGGGGAATTCCAGATGCAGGGAGTTCCAGATGCAGGGAGTTCCAGATGCAGGGAATGCCAGGGGCAGGGAGTTCCAGATGCAGGGAATGCCAGGGGCAGGGAATTCCAGGGGCAGGGAATGCCAAGGGCGGGGAATTCCAGATGCAGGGAGTTCCAGATGCCGGGAATACCAGGGATAGGGAATTCCAGATGCGGGGAATTCCAGATGCAGAAAATGCCCACCCTGGGGCAGCAGCCCTGCAGCAGCCATCAGCAATCCTGACCCCCATTTCAGCTGTTTGCCAACACTGCAGCTCCTTCATCAGCTGCTGCTCTTTAAGCACAGCCCGGGAAGAGACAAATCCATGCAATCACTAAAATTGATCAAGAGTGGATGAGGGAATGACAGAAAGTTTCTGGGCTGGGATGCATCCACAGAGCACAAGCCTCGACTTGAAAGGTTTGAAATTCAATTACAGAAACTGAAATAAATGACCATAATGTTTTCTATTATCAGATACATACAAATCATCTTCCCTTCCTTCCCCTGCCCCAATAAAACAAATTTCAATTACTTTTTCATAATCAACAAGCTTGACCTTCTATCAGAGTCCTTTGGCAGTGCAGAACTTGGGAAGTTAAATCATAGATCAGAGTGGGACAACACAGCCGAGGATCTGCAGCCTCCAAATGCAGCATCTTGGTTAAAAAAAATAAAGGATTAAATGCTTAAAATGCAGCTGGGGCAAGCAGAGGAAAAGCTGAGCATGGAGCACCAAAATCCAGGGTAATTAACGGGGATATACAGAATTTCTCGTGTTTATTCAGTTATTTCTGTGAGACTGCAAAACTCTGGGGTGTCGGGAAGAAATCCCCATCTTTGCCCACTTCTCCTCCAGGATGGTTTTTGATGGCACAAAATGATGGCTTTTGATGCCACATCTCCATCCCTTTATTTTTGTTTCAGTGGCATTTTAAATAAAACTAAAAATTTTTGTTTCAGTGGCATTTAGATAAAATTAAATGCACCCACACAGATCTACAGACAAAATAAACTTGTTGAAAACATTACAGTCACATCTCAGCTCCCCCTAAGCTTGTAGATACATAAAATTTGCATTAAAAAAGCTTCCTGAGCCTTTTCCTCCCTCCGCCTCCTTCAACGTGATGTGATTTGGGCTCTGGTTTTACATCACCACAGAATATAATAAAAAATAAAGGGAATTTCAGCTGTCACAGGAGCAGAGAGGAAAACAAAAACCACAAACACGGAGTTGCCAAGGTTACTGACACTCCTGGCTGGGATGGATGGCATTGGGAGGGAGGAGACCGAGACACCCAACTCCATTTTCACACTCCTATCACAGATGGGACCAGCCCTTATAATTTCCTCTTTTTTATTTTTTTTTTTTTTTCCTCCTGAGGAATTTAAATCAAATTATATCCAGCAGAATTCTTCACATAACTGCAAGGCTCCAAGAGCTCAGGTGGAATTGCCCCGGCCTTGAAGTGCTGATCTGATAAAGCTCCCAAAAAACATCTCATACTCAAATCAGCTGCATTTCCATCTCTCAATAATCTGCAGCCACAAATAGCAGAGCTAAAAATAAGATTTTTATTTTTTTTCCTCTGCCATTCATCCCAGCCCCTCAGAAACCAGTGGGTTGCTGTGCCTGAACTTTCTGAGGGTAATTTTAATTTAAACTGTGTTTCTACTGCAAACAAGTTGTTCCTGGTGTCTCAGAGACACCGAGCAGCTGGTTCAGAGCAGGAAGGTCAAAGTTTCCCTATCGTGGTTTTGCTCTAAACCTGTATCAGAATAGCCAGTCAAAACTCCCCAAAATTCCACTAATTCACCCCAAAATCCAGCTGGGATCCCAAAATTCCTCAAATTCACCCCAAAATTCCACAAATTGACCACAAAATTCACCTGGGAGCGCTAAAATTCCACAATTTTACCAAAATTTTTTCTTTTCTTTTCTTTTCTTTTCTTTTCTTTTCTTTTCTTTTCTTTTCTTTTCTTTTCTTTTCTTTTCTTTTCTTTTCTTTTCTTTTCTTTTCTTTTCTTTTCTTTTCTCTTTTCTTTTCTCTTTTCTTTTCTTTTCTCTTTTCTTTTCTTTTCTTTTCTTTTCTTTTCTTTTCTTTTCTTTTCTTTTCTTTTCTCTTTTCTTTTCTCTTTTCTTTTCTCTTTTCTTTTCTTTTCTTTTCTTTTCTTTTCTTTTCTTTTCTTTTCTTTTCTTTTCTTTTCTTTTCTTTTCTTTTCTTTTCTTTTCTTTTCTTTTCTTTTCTTTTCTTTCCTTTCCTTTCCTTTCCTTTTCTTTTCTTTCCTTTTCTTTCCTTTTCTTTTCTTTTCTTTTCGGAGCCACTGGATGTGGGAGCTGACTGAGAAACAGCAATTTCCATTCCAGTGATAAATCTTTGAAGCCATCTGGGATTTTATTTTTTCTTTTTTTTTGATTAAATAGTACTTGAGCAGCAGAGGTTGATTGATGAAAATCAAGGAGGGTGTGAATCAAACATTTTTCTCCTTTTTTTTTTTTTTTTTGTACCATAAAGATTGAAATTCATTTTTGGAGAGTTCAATAAAGATTAAGACACGAGTTGAACAACCAAAAAAACCAAACAAAAAAAAAAAAAACCAAAAAAAAAAACCACAAAAAAAAAAAGAGATTTTTCAAGAAATGAACACACATTAGGAGAAAGGGTTTTCTTCCAAATTTGCCCTAAACCAGGACAAAATTTGGCGCCCAATGTGGGGCTTGACAGAGAGTGGAAAAATTCTGTTTTAGTTTTGCCATTACTCTGTGTTGGTATAAAGCTGTTAATTCCCCCTGGCACCACAAAACACAGCCCAGGAGCATTCCCTGGCATTATTAAATAAACTCTGGGGCCCCTTTTGGAGGTTTTCTCCCAAATTTGCCCTAAACCAGGACAAAATTTGGCACCCAATGTGGGGCTTGACAGAGTGGAAAAAAACCCTGTTTTGAGTTCATTTTTGGTTGCCATTACTCTGTGTTGGCATAAAGCTGTTAATTCCCCCTGGCATCACAAAACATGTCCCAGGAGCATTGCCTGGATTATTAAATAAACCCTGGGGCCCTCTTTTGGAAGTTTTCTCCCGAATTTGCCCTAAACCAGGACAAAATTTGGCGCCCAATGTTGGGCTTAACAGAGAGTGAAAAAAAAACTGTTTTGAGTTTTGCCATTACTCTGTGTTGGTGTAAAGCTGTTAATTCCCCCTGGCACCACCAAACACGGCCCAGGAGCATTGCCTGGATTATTAAATAAACTCTGGGGCCCTCTTTTGGAGGTTGTCTCCCAAATTTGCCCTAAACCAGGACAAAATTTGGCGCCCAATGTGGGGCTGGAGAGTTGAAAAACTCTGTCTTGAGTGTTGCCATTATTTTGTGTTGGTGTAAAGCAGTTGATTCCCCCTGGCATCACAAAACACAGCCCAGGAGCATTCCTTGGCATTATTAAATAAACCCTGGGGAGGGCTGGATGTGTCAGGATGCAGGAGCCTGGAAAATCCACAGCTCCCCTGAGACAGCATCCCGAGCTGAGCCTCCCAACCTATTTAGGCCTTTCCTTTGAACCTCGGCGAGTTTTTAAGCCTTATCTGATGAGCATAATGATATTAAAGTGTTTTTCATTACCCATAAAAAATGAACAAAAAGGATAAAGCTGCTCCAGACTGAGGCTGTTGGAAAGGAATCAATAGTCTGAATCCCTCAGTAGATCCTGCTCAGAAAATAAAACATTTGCTTGAAACTAAAAGGAATTATTTGGATGTGAGGAGAGAGTTGCACCAAAAGCACCTTTGGGAAAAATGAAAAATCCTGGGAAGATTTAAGAAACAAATTGAAAAAACCTCCTCAGATAAATAGTTATGGGTATATTAATGGATATTCCTGTTTGTATGTGTGCAGCAAAAATCTCTGCATTGAGAGGCACAAAATCCCCAAATTCAGCACCCTGGAGGAGGTTTGGAGAAAAACAGTTTTTAGGTGGAGCTCGTGGAAATCTGATGGAGTTAACACAGGGCAGAAAAGGATACACCGAGCCTGAGGCACAGGGCAAACAAAAAAACCGCTCTGTACCTGAAAACCTAACAACAACAACAAAAAATCCTTACACTTTTGGAGCTCTGTGTTCATTTTGCTGCCAGGCAAACCCACGATCCCACAGGGGAATATCTGAGTCAGGAACAAGACCCAGGAGCAGCACTAACTGTGAATTTTCTGCTCTTTTTTTTTGTTGTTGTTGTTGTTGCTGTTGTTGTTGGAAATATATCGATTTTTTGGAGCTGCAGCTTTTCACGGGGATGTCTCCACTTCAAGGAACACTTGTCACAAAAATTTCTTCGCAGCTGACAAATTCTGGGGGAAATGTGAGAAGGAATGTTTGTGGCAGCAATGCCCCAGCGCTCTATGGCACACGCATGCCCCATCCCATGCTCCCAGGCTCTCATCCCAGCAGCGTTTCCGTGTCTCTGGCATTCCCTGCATTTCCAGCTCACATCCTGGTTGTGCATTTTGGGCAGCAGCAGCTCCAGGGAGGTGCCCCAGGTGCCCCTTTTGATGCCCAGCGTGGAGCTGCAGGTCTGGCACCTCCCTGGAGCTTTGTCTTAATTAGTGCTGGGTTAACGAGCTTCCCCTCACCCCAGCATTCCTTTCTGTCTCGCTCCGTTCCAACACCATCATTACCTGGCCAATTAAGGGCTGCTCCAGGTTTTTATGGGAGTTCCCACCGCAGAGCTTTGCTCTGGTTTAATTCCAGGGCTGCAGGTGACACAAACATTTCACAGCAGGGCACAAAGGACAGAGCAAAGGTGGGCACGGGGGTGACACAAACATTTCACAGCGGGGCACAAAGGACAGAGCAAAGGTGGGCACGGGGGTGACACAAACATTTCACAGCAGGGCACAAAGGACAGAGCAAAGGTGGGCACGGGGGTGACACAAATATTTCACAGCGGGGCACAAAGGACAGAGCAAAGGTGGGCACGGGGGTGACACAAACATTTCACAGTGGGGCACAAAGGGACAGAGCAAAGGTGGGCACGGGGGTGACACAAACATTTCACAGCAGGGCTAAAAGGGACAGAGCAAAGGTGGGCACGGGGGTGACACAAATATTTCACAGCGGGGCACAAAGGACAGAGCAAAGGTGGGCACGGGGGTGACACAAACATTTCACAGCGGGGCACAAAGGGGCTGAGCAAAGGTGGGCACGGGGGTGACACAAACATTTCACAGCGGGGCACAAAGGACAGAGCAAAGGTGGGCACAGGGGTGACACAAATATTTCACAGCGGGGCACAAAGGACAGAGCAAAGGTGGGCACGGGGGTGACACAAACATTTCACAGCGGGGCTAAAAGGGACAGAGCAAAGGTGGGCACGGGGGTGACACAAACATTTCACAGCGGGGCTAAAAGGGACAGAGCAAAGGGGGGCACGGGGGTGACACAAACATTTCACAGCAGGGCACAAAGGACAGAGCAAAGGTGGGCAAGGGGGTGACACAAACATTTCACAGCAGGGCTAAAAGGGACAGAGCAAAGGGGGGCACGGGGGTGACACAAACATTTCACAGCAGGGCACAAAGGACAGAGCAAAGGTGGGCACGGGGGTGACACAAACATTTCACAGCAGGGCTGAAAGGGACAGAGCAAAGGTGGGCACGGGGGTGACACAAACATTTCCCAGTGGGGCACAAAGGACAGAGCAAAGGTGGGCACGGGGGTGACACAAATATTTCACAGCAGGGCTAAAAGGGACAGAGCAAAGGTGGGCACGAGGGAGATGCTGTGCAAGAATTGGAGTGACAGGTCAGGGAGGAGGCCAGAAGGTTGGAGCTCTCAATTTAAAACACTCTTTCAGACTTTAAAAGCCTAATGGAGGTGAAGTTGCCTGCCAGGGTCACCAAAGGTGTTTATCACTAATTAAACACCAAACTGTGCAGGGCAGCTTGGCTTTGGATGTACCCGAAACTCAATTTTTTTCCCTTTTCCAGCGTTGTGTATGAAATTCCCCCAGAGTGATCTGCAGGAGTTGGGTCTCTGTTTATGTTTCCAGTCTCTTTTTATCTTTCCAGGGGCAAGAGGAGACATTTTTCCCTTTAAAGGCTGCCCCAGGTTGCAGCTCCAGCCCTGCTTGTTACAGATCCATGAAAACCAGAGGGGACCTCTGGGACCTGGAGATGCTTTTCAGGAATCAAACATCCACACACCAGGAATAAATCACTGCTAGAAAAAAGACCTGAAATTTGGAAACCTTTGACTTTTCAAGCCTTTGAATATTTCCACCTGTGCCTTGCTGTCTTTTTTGTTCAGCTGTACCTGGAGTTAATTTTTCTCTTCAGTAAATTATTCCCCAAAATACAGTTTTTTGGGGGGGTTTGGAGGTTCAGAATGAATTTGGTTGCCCATCTGCTTCCCAATCCCCAGGTTTCCTGAGAGTGCTGAGAGCAGGAAATCCAAATACCTGCTTAGAGACAACCCCCTGTTCAAAATTAGGAAGTTTTTTTGCAAAATGTCTGATTTGTGGCCACATTTCAGGAGTGAGAGGTGACCTTGAAGGAGGGCAGGATGCAAAACTCTCTGCCCTAAGGATCTGAACTTTGGAAACTCCACCCAACGTGTCACCTGGAGGGATAGGAAATCATCATCCAAGCAGATTTACAACAAACAAATGCCCAGCAATTAAATATTATGGCTGTGCATGATTCCATTTATTGGCTTTAAATAACCAGGTGAGGGTTTTGGGGAAGAGGGCAGATGTTCGATCATCATCTAATTATTTGTAGCTGAGACACTCTGGGACAAATTCTGTTCTCCTCCATCCAATAAATCCTGCTGGTTTTAATTTCTATTTTATCAACAAAAGGGCTCCCCCAGCCCACCCTGGAGTGGGGTGGGACAGCCCAGCTTGAGTTTAAATGACTTTTATAGAGGAAAAACCTCTTCAGCTGCTCCAGCTGCACAGAAATTGCCAGGACAGCCTGGATTTATAAATTCTTTCACTCCTGCATGTTTATATCCCTGCAGGAAGGGAGACTTGGATCAAATCACTACAAATCCAAGGATTTTTGCACATTCCAAGGGTCAGGGCAGCCTTGGGCAGAATCGAGACCATTTTCAATATGGGAGCTCAGAAATCTCCAGGTTTTCCCAGGCACCCACAGCAATAATATTCAGAGTTAAATTCTATGGAGAAAACATCATTCTCCCTTGGAAAATTGCATGTAAACAATCAAAATCTGCAGCGGGGAATTGTAAAAGACTGTCTTTGATACTGGAAAAACAACAGGAAAAAACGGAGTTTGAGCTGTTTGCTCATCAGCTAATTGTGATTTAAAACTTTTGTTTTAATGCCTGTTTACACTAAAATTGCAGGAGGAGAAAGAGTTCCTTAAATACAGGTTGCTATGGAATTTTTTTTGTGTGAGAAACAAGCAAATTGAAGTGATTGAGGAGGCAGAAAATCCGTGTGAGACACGGGAGCAAGCAGGCAACAAACTGAGGCTGGTGTGCTCCTGCACAGGGGGAAAAATAACAGAGAAGGGGAATAAAAATAGTCTGAGATGCTCTTTGTACCCAACCCATCCCCAGCCTCACAAAATATCCCAGCTCTGGGAGGTGGGAAGCGCCACTTTTTGTGCTGTCTGGAGCAACTTCATTGTGCTTTGGTTAAAACAATGCTTGCTTTATTTCAAATACAACCCCTGCTTGTAAACCTTAAAACACAATGCACAGAGCTCCATTATTAAGCTTAGAACTCCCTAATATCTCACTAGAAAAACTTTTCTGCAGCTTAGGGATTTATTCTAGACAATCATTAATACACAGACCATTGTTCTATTTGTCCTTGCTTTTCTACTTTTTACATAATTTTTCTGCTGACCAATCTCATGGCTGCTGTTTAGCTCCAATCACAATTCTGTTGTCTCTGGCCTGTCTTTTGCAGCTTTCCCAAAACCCTCTGATTTTGTGGATTCCCATGCGTCCCACAGGTGATAACAGCTCCACAGGATCCTTGGGTTTCTCTGTTTGGAAAGCCAGGTGTGTGCTAAGCAAGGCAGGAGCCTCCCCTGAAATGGAAAATATAAACCTTCCCCTCTCCAAATTGCTATAAATTTGAAATTAAGGGGCTCTCAGGCAAAAATATGGGAGCAGGAAATAACAGTTCTTTAACAGGGAAGAAAAATAAAAGGGTAAAATAAACAATGCAGTGAACTAGAACAACACAGAGACAGAACCCAGCCTGACACCCTGTGGGTCAGGGTGTTGGCAGCAGTGCCATTGGAATTGTGGCTCAGCCCTCCTGCAGTGTCAGGGCTGGTTCTGCTGGAGCAGGATCCTGGAGAAGAGTGGAGTCTTCCTCTGGAGATCCAGGGGCAGAGGCAGCTGCTGTTCCTCTGGGAAATCCAGTGGAGAAGCCGTGCTGGTGTTCCAGAATCTCCAGATTATATCCAGGCAAGAATGCTTGGCTGGAGTTCCAGAATCTCCAGATTATATCCAGGCAGGAATGCTTGGCTGGTGCTCCAGAATCTCCAGATTATATCCGGGTAGGAATACTCGTCTGGTTCTCCAGAATCCCCAGATTATATCCAGGCAGGAATGCTTGGCTGGTGTTCCAGAATCTCCAGATTATATCCAGGCAGGGATGCTTGGCTGGTGTTCCAGAATCTCCAGATTATATCCAGCAGGAATCCTTGGCTGGTGTTCCAGAATCTCCAGATTATATCCAGGCAGGGATGCTTGGCTGGTGTTCCAGAATCTCCAGATTATATCCAGGCAGGAATGCTTGGTTGGAGTTCCAGAATCTCCAGATTATATCCAGGCAGGAATGCTTGGCTGGTGTTCCAGAATCCCCAGATTATATCCAGGTAGGAATGCTTGGCTGCATCTCCAGAATCCCCAGATTATATCCAGGCAGGAAGGCTTGGCTGCATCTCCAGAATCTCCAGATTATATCCAGGCAGGAATGCTTGGCTGGTGTTCCAGAATCCCCAGATTATATCCAGCCAGGAATGCTTGGCTGCATCTCCAGAATCTCCAGATTATATCCAGGCAGGAATGCTTGGCTGGAATTCCAGAATCCCCAGATTATATCCAGGCAGGAATCCTTGGCTCCTCCCCCGGGGCTCACATCTCCCAATGGGATGCTGTAGTTCTTATCAGCCATGCAGGGACATTCAGTGGCCTCTTATCAGCAGCTGTCCCCCTGGAAGGAGGAGTGATTGTGATCACTCAGAGAGAGATAAGGAAAGTTGCCCACCTGATAAAAGCCATACAGATGGTAATAGAATAAATCTTGCCTTGCAATCTGGGATGTTGGGAGAGCATTTCCTGCTAGCCAAGGTGCCCGGGGTTAATTAATCCTTGAGGGCAGCCAGGATTGATCCTGAGCTGCTGTAAATTGGCTCAGGCAGCTTGAAAGGGCTCAGCTTTACTTACACACCGCGGGAGGATTAATCCTCTCTCTGCTCAGATCTGGATATCTTCAATTAGCATAGACAAGTTCTTTATCAAAGGAGGGATATTAATTATTCAGTGGATAGCAGGGTGTGTTTCCAAGAGGAGATGTTCAGTGCTTTTCAGGTGGGAGCTGGAGCAGCACAGATCCTGTACAAGTCACACAGGTTTATTTTTTTCCCTAATTGCCTCCTGGCCTGTCCCTATTTCCCTACCCCATGGATACAGAGCATGCCTCGTGTCACAACCTCTGATAATGGTGAGAAATAAGCTCTTTTGCTCTTCAGGAAAAACGTTTTTTCCCCACGCTGAATCAAAATCAAATTAATCTGCTGCAGTCCTGCTGTAAACAAAGAGAAACATTTATTTCAGGAAAGCTGAGACCAGAAGGTTCTCAGGTTTCCCAACCCATTCTTGAAGCCCAAAGTTGGGCAAATAATGTGAAAAATAGACAGAAGCAGAGTTCAGAGCCTGATTTCTTTATAGATAAATGGTCTGAGAAGTGTCACAGAATTCCAGGTTGGTTTTGGGTTGGAAAGGACCTCAAAGCCCATCCAGTGCCACCCCTGCCATGGACAGGACACCTCCCACTGTGCCAGGGTGCCCAAACCCCACCCAACCCAGCCTTGGGCACTGCCAGGGATGTGGAATCCACAATTTCCCTTGTGGAAATGGGACATGGGACATGAGGCAATGGGACACGTGTGGCAATGGAACACCCCCCGCCATGGAAACCTGCAGACTCGTTCCATTTATTCTTCCCTGCTCCTTATCCTGTTTAATCTCAGTTTAATTCTCTGTCCTGGGGAATTCCTAAGCTCCCTCCTCAGCTCTGGAGCACAAATGGGCCCCAAGGATTTGAATTTCAGGAGGAGTTGCCAGGTGAGGCCCAGGCTGGGCTCTCAAACAAAAAGCAATGGCACACATTAAGATTCAATTGCTCCTTAAGATGTTCTTGCTCTGCATTGAATTCCTCTCATCCTCTGGATCCCTTTTTCCTGTCCTTCCCATTCCCATTACAGAGATGAAATTCAAATGATCCCAAAATCAATACAGGGACTTGTCTGCTGCTTTCCAGTTATTTTCAATCACACTGCCCCACTCCAACTCTTCCCAACTCGTATTTCCCTTCTCTCAGATGCAGCTGAATAACAAACTATAATATATTTTGTATATGAACCCATCTAAATGTATTTATGCTCTAATAATACTTGAAAATAAAACTCAGCCACTCTCTGCTTTAATCCTCACCCTTTCCTTGCTGTTAATTCCCCATATTTGGGGGGAAAAAAGGCAAATAAAAACCCCAACTCTGAGTACCTTGAGGGGAGGAAAAATTTCTATTTCATGCTTTATTAATATATTCCAAATTCATGGGAATTACAGGGTGGATAAGTAAAGTGGGCTGGTGAGGTTTGTATTTATTGAAGAACTTAATCTTCAGAAGTTAAATCTCCTTGCAGTGAACGGTTTCTTTTCAGAGCAGGTGACACAATGGCTTGGAGACCTTACCACGGAATATCTGATCCCAGAGTCGCTCAGAGACACCTGGAGCATATCTAAGAACCCTGCAAGAAGTGTTTGATTGCAGATAAAACTTTATCTCAGCAACCTGCTCTAGCAGAAAACGTCCCTTGGAATTCCAGGGGGCGAATCAGCCAAAAAAGGGGAAAATCTTTGATCCCAAAATGTCATTTTTTTGCTGATTTTCTTGGCTCTAAAGCCCAGACATGTGACAAGCTGCGCTGTTAGTGAATAAATAACATAAATAACATCGCTGATAAATGGGATGGCAGCCCCTGGCTGTCAGCAGGAGCATCCTGGGCTTGCAGGAACAGCTGGATTTGGACATTTGGCTCTTTTATTCTCTCCAGGCAATTAGAAGCCAGCATTGCACGGCCTGGCACGGAGCCCAAGGGATTATTTCTCCTTCATGACGTTGGCATGGATTTATTCCCTCTCAAGGTTATATTCTGTTTACACTGATTTTATTGGCTCTGCACAGCACGGAGATTGGACACTTTTATGAGTACACTGATTTTTGGGGATATTTTTATGGCAGTGATTGGTTGGGACCTGTTTTTCATCCCACTTTGATTTGCGTTTTATCAATTCTAGGCAACGTTTTTTAAAGACTGGGACAAAGAGTTTGCACATTGCACACTCATAGGAAGCTTTGAAAACTATCATCATTTTCCCACCAAAAATGGATTTTATGGAGTTTATTCCAGAGTAAACCATCCTGGAGGAAGCCAAAGTTTCTGAACTCTTTCCCCTCATCCCCAGAATGTGACAGGAGCAGAAATTGTGCCTCTGGATGAGGAATTTGACATCAAGGAGCAAAAATTCCTCCTCCAAATGATGCCCAGCTCCTCACTCAGAACATTCCCATTCCCAGCACATCCCTTTTCCCTCCCCAGGTCAGGGGGATGCTGAAAAATTTCCTTCTCTGTTAATGAGGGCGTTGGGAGTTCAGTGCAGAATTTATGGCTCCTGTTTTAAAGCCTTGGAAAAGATGTTCCCTCCTTCATCACCAAATGGGTTTGATGGAAAACCTCCAGCAAGATTTTCCTGACGTTGCTGATGAACCAGAGAGCTCCAAATGCTGAGCCATGAGTGGAAACAGCGGCAGAGCCAGCGAGCTTTCCATGCCAAAAGCCCAGAAATTAGACAAATTATGAAACTTTAGGAATTAAATAACGAATGAGAATGAGAACTTTCGTTGTTTTTTTTTTTTTTTTATCCTGAGGTGTTAACACTGGTGCAAAATACCCTGGGGGCACAAAAGAGCTGAAAAACAACCAACCAGTTTTATTTGTAGAATTATCTGGTGCATATTTGGAAACAGGACAGGCAAGAAAATTGCAGTTTCTTTGTCAGCCACTCCCTCAGCCACGGAGAAGATCAAACAGCTCTGCTTTAATTACATGTAAGGAACCAGAGTCAGCTCAAAGCCATCGAGTGATGCTATTTTTAACAAATATTTACAGCAAAGCTGTAAAAAAATCAGCTCAGCCTTTTCAGCACAGACCAAGCAACGAGGAAAGGCTCAGCTTGGGCTCCTCAGTGGTGTTTGTGAGGGTTTCTGGGATGAGGTGGGAGATGAAGAATTTGAGAACTTCCAATTTCTCAGAAAGCTGATTTATTATTATATTGTATTATATTGTGTAGTATTGTATTATAATATATTATATTGTATAATGTATTGTATTATAATATATTATATTGTATAATATATTGTATTGTCTTGTATTGCATAATATTATATTATATTATATTATATTATATTATATTATATTATATTATATTATATTATATTATATTATATTATATTATATTATATTATATTATATTATATTGCATTGCATTACATTACTCTACATTACATTGTATTATTATACTGTATTATATTACATTACATTGTATTATATATTACATTACATTATATTATATATTACATTACATTATATTAGATGCTACACTAAAACTATACTAAAGAACAAGAAAAGATGCATCAGAAAGCTTAACAAAAATGAAAAATAAAACCCTGTGACTCAGAGAGTCTGATACAACTGGACTGTGATTGGCCATTAAGAAAAAGCAATTAACATGGAACCAATCAAACATTCACCTGTTGTTAAACAATGTCCAAGCAGCAAACACGGGAGAAGAAAATCAGATAATTATTGTTTTCATTTTTCTCTGAGGCTTCTCAGCTTCCCAGGAGCAAAATCCTGGGCAAAGAGATTTTTTCAGGACAAAAATGGAAGAACCTTGAAGAGAAGGAAAAACGTCTTTAAAAATAGGGAAAAAACCAGATTGGTTTGATTTCTGCTGTCAAACTGCATCCATGGCTTTTTAGCCAGCATTCCCTGGATTCTGTTCTCTAAAAATCCTAAATTTTTCTTGTCTAGCAAACAACTTTTTAACCATTATTTTCTTTGCTCAGCCAGAGAATATCAGGCATCATTTTTAAAGGAATAAGAATATTCAGAGGATTTTTTTGCCATATAAGGGAGGAAAAATCCCAGATAAAATGGCCTTGGCTGAGTAATTAAAACCTTCCATGCCTTTGACAGACAATCGAGCCAAGATTGACAGGCAGGAGATAAAGTTCAAGGGATGCCAGTGGGGAGAGAGGCAATTATTAATTTTTTTTAACATCTTAATAACTTTTCAAAAGAACCCCCCTCGTGTCAGGCTGAGGTTGAGAACCAGTCTCAGGTGCTCTTTGGAGAAAAAGAAAGATGGAAGGGGGAAAGGATTGTTGATCCACGTTTTGATGAAAGCTTAAAATGCAAATGAAAAGAGAGAGAATGGGGATGAAGCATCTTTAAACTTCCAACAAATCATTTTTTATTGATAGAGTCCTGGGCTCCAATCCAAGCCCAGCTATTGCCTTAATGCTGACTGATTTCAGGAGACTTAAAAATAGCCAAGATCCTCTGGTGACTGGCAGCCATTGTGGAGACAGCTGCCAAAGGCAAATTGAATTTTTTTCCTTGATTTTTTAAAATTTTTTTGCCTTTTGAAGGACTCCACGTAATTTAAGCACTCACAGAGATGGCTCCTGAAAATCTCCTTTCTTGCATTCCCTCTGAAATCCAGGAGATTTTCCTGGATTGTGGGAATGGTGAATCCTTTAAATCAACCCAGCATTGGAAATGGAGATTTTTGCATGGCAAGAACAAAAAGTCAGAGAAGTTACTTCCCAATATTCAGACTTTTGACAAAAGAACCCGTCAGCATTTAATTCATGGAACACCATTAACTCTTTTATCCAGTTGAAAATGATCATTTATAGGGATATTTAAAAAAAAATAAGCCCAAACTGCATTTCACCAAGTTTGAAATCTCTCATTCTTGTCAGATGAGAAATTCAGCCAAGCATTGCCAGCCAAAAAAATAATAAAAAGAATTTAAAATTGCTTAAACCTTTCATTTACAAGTTTATAAATGATGAAAAAATTTGCTTTTTATTTGGAAAAATCTGTTCCAGGGTAAATTTCAATACAATTATTTAAAAAACTTCTTTAAAAATAGGGAAAAACCAGATTGGTTTGATTTCTGCTGTCAAACTGCATCCACGGGTTTTTAGCCAGCATTCCCTGGATTCTGTCCTCTAAAAATCCTGAATTTTTCTTGTCTAGCAAACAACTTTTAACCATTTTTTAAAATTTTCTCTGCTTTGCTCAGCCAGAGAATATCAGACATCATTTTTAAAAGAATAAGAATATTCAGAGGATTTTTTTTGCCATATAAAGGAGGAAAAATCCCAGATAAAATGTAATTAATACTGTGTAATTAATACCTAAATTCCTTTGACAGCCAAGATTGACAGGCAGGAGATAAAGTTCAAGGGATGCCAGTGGGGAGAGAGGCAATTATTAATTTTTTTAAACATCTTAATAGCTCTTAAAATACAGGATTCAATATCAGAGTCCACCTCAGAATTATTCCAGAGCCTGCTAATCCCAGCTGGAGTTTGGAGCAATCCTGCAGTGGAAAAAAGGAGAGAAAATTAAATAGGAAAAAATTATAGAAAATATGAGGAAAAAAAATAGAGATAGGAAAAAAATATTGAAAGAGGAAATGAAATTAGAGAAATAGGAAAAATAATAGCGATAGGAAAAGAAATACTTGAAATGGGAAACAAAATTGGAGAAATAGGAAAAAATATTGAAATAAGAAATAAAACTAGAGATATAGGAAAAAATATTGAAATAGGAAATAAAATGAGAGAAATAGGAAAAATAATAGAGATGGGAAAAGAATTTCTTGAAATGGGAAACAAAATTGGAGCAATAGGAAAAAATATTGAAATAGGAAATAAAACTAGAGATATAGGAAAAAATATTGAAATAGGAAATAAAATTAGAGAAATAGGAAAAAATAATAGCGATAGGAAAAGAAATTCTTGAAATGGGAAACAAAATTGGAGAAATAGGAAAAAATATTGAAATAGGAAATAAAATTAGAGATATAGGAAAAAATATTGAAATAGGAAATAAAATTAGAGAAATAGGAAAAATAATAGAGATAGGAAAAGAAATTCTTGAAATGGGAAATAAAATGAGAGAAATAGAAAAAATATTGAAATAGGAAATAAAACTAGAGATATAGGAAAAAATATTGAAATAGGAAATAAAATGAGAGAAATAGAAAAAATAACAGAGATAGGAAAAGAAATTATTGCAATAGGAAATAAAATTAGAGAATTAGAGAGTGTACTCCACAGCCATTCCCCTTTTCAATGGAAATTTTATTTCCATCACCCATCCAATTGTAATAATAATAATAATCTGGATTCCAATTTCTCTAATAATCTGGATTATTAGATTTCCACCCCTCCTCCAGACTGCTGGATAGAAAGGAGGGGAAAAACAACCCTGCAACAGAATCCAAGGCCAGAATTTATTTACTGCTCTCCTTAATCCCAGCCTCAGTAATTCTTTTTAAACTGTCACCTAACAAGAATTATCCTTGTAAACAAACAAATCCTTGTGTGAACAATCTCTTTTTGATACTTAGAATGAGGCTGAGCAAGCACATCTGAGTTCTGATGTTTTAATCAAAGCTCCTGAGCTGGGAGCAGCTCCCAGGCCTCTCCCCACAGGTCTTTATTCTCAAATTCTTTATTAAAAACCAGAATTTTATTAAAACCTGAGGGGATCTGGCTTTATTGTGCCTGCAGACTTCCCTATCCACTCCTTTCAGTGAAGGAATTAATGCTCAACTTGCCTGGGAGTTTTGGAGAGCTCCCTCCAGCTGGTTTTTATTCCAATTAAAAGAGCTGGAATCGGTTAAATCTGTAGACAGAGATCAAGAAATTTATAGAGAAAATTTTAAAGTAAGCATTATTTTTTTTTTTTTTAATTTAAAGGAAAAATTATAAAGGAGAAATAAGTCCATATTCCATCTCAGGTCTCTCCTGATATAATAATTGTATTATATTGTATTGTATTATATTGTATTGTATTATATTGTATTGTATTATATTGTGTTATATTATATTATATTATATTGTATTATATTATATTATATTATATTATATTATATTATATTATATTATATTATATTATATTATATTTATTATATTGTATTGCATTATATTATATTATATTGTATTATATTATATTCCTGCTTGGGAAGATTCTCTGGCTGGGCAGATCAGGGCTAATATGACAATTTCTGTGTTCTTTGGGGGAAAAAAAAATATAAAATGCAGTGCAATAACACACCCGGGGGAAAGATCTAGAAAAATCTAAGAATTAAAGCAAACCCATAAAAAATGGCAATAAATTCATTTTCTCCTCCTGCGTTGCAATGGGGTTTTATGGGCAACATTAAAACTGCAACGTGAGTTATCCTTGCAGGAGTTACTTGGAAATATCAGGGTCTGAAATCCACCAATTCTTATATCCCCCCTAATTGCATTCATAACCCACTCATTTGTACCACCAGAGGTATTATTTAGATGTATGCTGGATGTTCTGGCTAAAATAAATTGAAATAAAAATATAATGCAGAGCTGGAAAATATACTCCGTGCAAAGCAGTGCATCTCAGTGACAAGTACTTAAAAAAAGAAGCAAAAAGTAATAAAAATTACTGCTAGAAAAATCGAAATGTTCCATTCCTAGGTTTTATGGGGGTAATAAAAAAATGAAAAAGAAGCTCTAGTTAAGCTGGCCTGATGAAGTGATATACAGCCAGAAAGGCAGTCAAGGTTGTGTGGAAACAGATTTAAAATTGATATATATCAAATACAATAATTCTGGTGCATATTAAACAGAGTCTGCATGGGGTGTTTGTGCAGAATTGCACCCGATGATTGTAAATTAAATAAAAAATAAAACCCCAACTAGACAAAATTGGGATGCAAAAGGGGTGGGATGGAGCAGCTCTACCCCATTAAAAGGGGGAAATGAGCAACACTGGAAATTGTATTTATTTCAATTTCCTGGCGTTTTACTGAAATTTCCTGGAATTTTATTTCAGGAATTCCAGGGAAATTCTCAAGAAATCCTTGTGTGATCAATCCCTGCGTGTCCAGCTGCCTTGAGGCTCCAGAGCTCCAGTTTGGGCTGTTTCTCCTCTTTCACCCACATAAAGTAAATCCCAATTTTCAGATAAACTCATCCTAAAAGTGGGCACAGAGTGTAACAGAACAGAACAGGGTCAGTAACAGAAATTAACAATTATTTAAATGACCCCAAATGATGCTGTATTTATTCTGTATTTATTTTATTCCCCATCTTCTGACAAGAGTCTGGAACTCCAGTTTTGGGTTATTTCTCCTCTTTCACCCTCATAAATTAAATCCTAATTGTGAGATAAGCTCGTCCTAAGAGTGATAACAGAACAGAATAGAGTCAGTTAGAGAAGTTAACAATGAGTTAAATGACGCTAAATGATTTTGTATTTATTCTGTATTTATTTTATTCCCCACCTTCTGACTAGTTGGAGCTCCAGAGCTCCTGTTTTGGGTTATTTCTCCTCTTTCACCCATTTAAAATATATCTGAAATCCTAATTGTCAGATGAACTCGTCCTAGCAGTGAGCTCAGAGTGTAACAGTGGTGACAGAACAGGGTCAGTAACAGAAATTAACAATGGGTTAAATGACCCCAAATGCTGCTGTATTTATTCTGCATTTATTTTATTCCCCAGGCTCTGACTAGAGTCCAGAACTCCATTTTTGGGTTATTTCTACTCTTCCACCCACATAAAGTAAATCTTAATTTTCAGATAAGCTCATCCTTAGACTGGGCTCAGAGTGTAACAATGGTAACCGAAGAGGGTCAGTAACAGAAATTAACAATGAGTTAAATGAGCCCAAACACTGCTGTATTTATTCTGTATTTATTTTATTCCCCATCTTCTGACATAGTCCAGAGCTCCAGTTTTGGGTTGTTTCTCCTCTTTCACCCACATAAAGTAAATCCCAATTTTCAGATAAACTCATCCTAAGAGTGGGCACAGAGTGTAACAGAACAGAGCAGGGTCAGTAACAGAAATTAACAATTATTTCCATGACCCCAAATGATGCTGTATTTATTCTGTATTTATTTTATTCCCCATCTTCTGACAAGAGTCTAGAACTCCAGTTTTGGGTTATTTCTCCTCTTTCACCCATTTAAAATATATCTGAAATCCTAATTGTCAGATGAACTCGTCCTAGCAGTGAGCTCAGAGTGTAACAGTGGTGACAGAACAGGGTCAGTAATTAACAATGGGTTAAATGAGCCCAAACACTGCTGTATTTATTCTGCATTTATTTTATTCCCCAGGTTCTGACTAGAGTCCAGAACTCCATTTTTGGGTTATTTCTCCTCTTTCACCCACATAAAATAAATCCTAATTTTCAGGTAAGTTCATCCTAGTAGAGGGCTCAGAGTGTAATGCAGAATAGAGTCAGTCACGCAGGTTAACAATGGGTTAAATGACCCCAAATGCTGCTGTATTTATTCTGCATTTATTTTATTCCCCAGGCTCTGACTAGAGTCCAGAACTCCATTTTTGGGTTATTTCTACTCTTCCACCCACATAAAGTAAATCTTAATTTTCAGATAAGTTCATCCTTAGACTGGGCTCAGAGTGTAACAATGGTAACCAAAGAGGGTCAGTAACAGAAATTAACAATGGGTTAAATGAGCCCAAACACTGCTGTATTTATTCTGTATTTATTTGATTCCCCATCTTCTGACATAGTCCAGAACTCCATTTTTGGGTTATTTCTCCTCTTTCACCCACATTAAATGCGTCCTAATTTTCAGATAAACTCATCCTGAGAGTGGGCTCAGTGTGGAACAGAACAGAACAGAGTCAGCAAGAGAAGTTAACAGTGGGTTAAATGACCCCAAACGCTGCTGTATTTATTCTGTATTTATTCTGTATTTATTTCATTCCCCATCACCAGCAATTACAAATGCTAACAAGAGACTCTTGTGACCTTTAGAATAACTGACACTGTCGTGTGCAAGCTGAGCAGAGCAGCCTCCCCAAGAACACAGGCAGGGGAAGGAGAGTCGAGAGCCGTAATTAGCTGCATAATTATTTTCCAAAATAAAACGTGCACTCTTCACCTCTCTGGCAGAGCGGTGTCATTGGGGGCCCTGTCATTATCTGCCATCTCTGCTCTGTCATTAGGGGCTGATAAGGGACAAAAACACCTCGGATCCACCGCAGGATGTGTTCGTTCCCCCACTCTGGAATTTCTGCCCTTGCTTTTGGGGCTGATGGGTTTGGAGGAGGAGGAGGAGGAGGAGGAGGAGGAAGGTCACTGACATCAGAACCAGCGGGGATGAGGAGCTCTCTTCTCTCCAGGAGCACAGGCTGGTGCTCCAATGATTAAATTCTGTTTATTTTTTCCTTCACTCAATGACAAAACTCTCCTGGAGTCAGGATTTAACTCCGAGCTCCACTCAGAGGAACAAAATCAACACGGGAAGGGAAGGGAAGGGAAGGGAAGGGAAGGGAAGGGAAGGGAAGGGAAGGGAAGGGAAGGGAAGGGAAGGGAAGGGAAGGGAAGGGAAGGGAAGGGAAGGGAAGGGAAGGGATCCAGGACTTATAGAAATATTTGTGAAAAACACCAACCACTTGTTTTTAGAATTTTTAAAGTTTAGTAGTAATAAAATGGTTATAAAACTAGTAATATGATCAGAGTAATAAAAATTTGGACAACTTGGATGAGGACAGTACGAGACAATAAAAACAAAGAGTTAAGGAGAGTCTGGGTACCTTTTTCTGGGCAAAATAAGCCTGAAAAAGGACCTAAGTTAACAGAGGATTAACCCTCAAAAACAGGAAGGAAGGAAGGAAGGAAGGAAGGAAGGAAGGAAGGCAGGAAGGAAGGAAGGAAGGAAGGAAGGAAGGAAGGAAGGAAGGAAGGAAGGAAGGAAGGAAGGAAGGAAGGAAGGAAGGAAGTGAAGGAAGGAAGGAAGTGGCGGAAGGAAGTGGCGGAAGGAAGGAAGTGGCGGAAGGAAGGAAGGAAGGAAGGAAGGAAGGAAGGAAGGAAGGAAGGAAGGAAGGAAGGAAGGAAGGAAATCCAAGCCTCATAGAAATATTTGCGAAAAACGCCAACCACTTGTTTTTAAAATTTTAGCCGTTTAATAATAATCAAATAGTTATAAAAATAGTAATATAATCACAGTAATAACAATTTGAACAATTTTGATTAGGACAATAAAAACAAAGAGTTATGGACAGTCCAAGTACCTCTTTCTGGGCAAAATCAGCCCGAAAAAGTGCCAAATAACAGAGGATTAACCCTTAAAAGCAACAGCCTGTTGCACATTCATCCACCTCATCCATGATGCATAAATTCCATTTAAACACAGGATTCTGTCTGGGCAGTGTCAGCTTCTGCCTCTGAATCCTGAGTCCTTGCAGCCCTGAAAACTTCAGGCAAGTGCTCAGTGACATTTTTCTTGAGGCATTGAGGCAAACAAGAAACTCAGAACCCGCAGCTGCCAAGGGACAGGCACAGAATATTCACAGGTTTGGGGGTTTTTGATGAAGACAGAAAGATTTAATTATTCAGAACAAAACAGACCTAAAGGAGCCTGTCAATTAAAGTGACTGATAAAAGTTTATGGTTGCTGTGAAATATTTAACAGGGAGTGCTGAATTTTTTATGGGAGAAATATTTGTGCTTGCCAGAGTCTGATGTTAATATACAGAAATTAATACAAACATCAAACCTGAACTTTTCAGAGAGGAACCTCAGGAAAGGATTTGTCCTTTACATCTGTCAAAATTAACACCAACAAGGCCGAAAACAAAATCTGGGTAATTCTTCTGTCAGCCTGGTACCCTGAGCTGTCAGGAGTAGGTGCTCATTAAAATCTTTGCCCAAATTTAATTGATATCTAATCCTGACCCTGATTTCCCAAACTGAATCTATCTATATCTATATCTATATCTATATCTATATCTATATCTATATCTATATCTATATCTATATCTATATCTATATCTAATCTGATTTCTCAAACTGAATTTATATCTATATAGAATAATTTAAAAAATATTTTTAAAATATTTCTTTCTATAAATAAATTTATAAAATTTATTATATATTTATACATTATTATTTATATAATTTATAAAAACTATAAATTATAAATATAATTTTATAAAATAGTTTTGCATTATTTATATATTATTAAAACATATATTATATATTATTATATATTATATATTGTAAATATATTATACATAATAATTATTATGGTATTATTATAAAGTAATATAATAAAATAATATTTTAAAATATTTATTTTTTTATAAATAAATTTCTTTTATGGAGTCAGTAAGAGAAGTTAGCAATGAGTTAAATGACCCCAAATCATGCTGTATTTAGTCTGTATTAATTTTTTATTTTATAAACTATATATTTCATAAAATAAGTATATATATTTTCAAAAAGATATATTTGATTTCTTTTTATATTATTAAATATACTTTTAAAATCTTTATTATTTTATGATAATATAAAATCATCTCATAAAATAATAAATCAGCCTTCTGAAACATGGAGTCAAGATTCTCATCTCTTCCCTCATCCTGGGACCCCTGTGAACACCACACCAGGGTTAGGGGGCATCCTTCGAATCTGCCAATCACTCGAGGAACTTTCTGGAATTCCAGGAGTGACAGACAGCACTGGGAGGGGCCAGAGGTGATTGACACCCCTGGGAGGGGTCAGAGGTGACTGACACAGCTGGGAGGGGTCAGAGGTGATTGACACCCCTGGGAGGGGTCAGAGGTGACTGACACAGCTGGGAGGGGTCAGAGGTGATTGACACAGGTGGGAGGGGCCAGAAGTGATTGGCAAACCTGGGAGGGGCCAGAGGTGATTGACACATGTGGGAGGGGCCAGAAGTGATTGGCACACCTGGGAGGGGCCAGAGGTGATTGACACATCTGGGAGGGGCCAGAGGTGATTGACACACCTGGGAGGGGCCAGAGGGGATTGACACACGTGGGAGGGGCCAGAGGTGACTGACACACCTGGGAGGGGCCAGAGGTGATTGACACACCTGGGAGGGGCCAGAGGTGATTGACACACCTGGGAGGGGCCAGAGGTGATTGGCACACGTGGGAGGGGTCAGAGGTGATTGACACACCTGGGAGGGGTCAGAGGTGATTGGCACACCTGGGAGGGGTCAGAGGTGACTGACACGCCTGGGAGGGGTCAGAGGTGATTGACACACGTGGGAGGAGCCAGAGGTGATTGACACAGGTGGGAGGGGCCAGAGGTGATTGACACACGTGGGAGGAGCCAGAGGTGATTGACACAGGTGGGAGGGGTCAGAGGTGATTGACACAGCTGGGAGGGGTCAGAGGTGATTGACACACCTGGGAGGGGCCAGAGGTGATTGACACACCTGGGTGGGGCCATAGGTGATTGACACACCTGGGTGGGGCCAGAGGTGATTGACACACCTGGGAGGGGTCAGAGGTGATTGACACACGTGGGAGGGGTCAGAGGTGATTGACACACCTGGGAGGGGCCAGAGGTGATTGACACACCTGGGAGGGGTCAGAGGTCACTGACACACCTGGGAGGGGTCAGAGGTGATTGGCACACCTGGGAGGGGTCAGAGGTGATTGACACACCTGGGAGGGGCCAGAGGTGATTGACACACCTGGGAGGGGTCAGAGGTGACTGACACGCCTGGGAGGGAATTATCAGGGAGGGACCCCAGGTTTTGAGGCAAACCCTGAAATCTCGAAGGTTTCATCATTGAAATTCCAGTGCTGGGTCCTGACTGAAAGGCCAGGCTGGCAATTAGAGCATTTCCAGCCCGCTGTCCCCTGCCAGGGATGATAATCACAAGGTGCCTGTGCCCAGTCACATCCCTCCTCCTCCTCCTCCTGCATTACATTCCAACTTCAATTCAAAAATATAATTCCATCCCTTGCTCCTGTCATTTCCTATGGAAACATTCCCTCTGTGCACTCATTTTGCCCTTTCCTTCGCTAAATCCTTCCCTCTGCATCTTTTCCCTTTCCTTACCCTTTAAATTAAAAATTTTGAGCGCTGCCACTGCATTAACACAAATTCATCCTGCTCTCAAAAAGTTCTTCTCTGCACCAGGCAATATTTCACCTTTTCTGTGAATTTGTCTTTAAAAGGATGTCACCTCAAAAGAAGATAAAGTTGTTTTCTTTAGCATTTGATATATGCAACAATCCTGCTCACCTCAGAGAAATAAAAATGCATAATTGCTAGCCTGAAAGCCATAATTTGCATTAATATTGGGATTTTAGAGCTCTTGTGCAGGCAGGGATGGAGTGGTGGCCTCAGCATTTGTGCCTCCTTTAGGTGGGCAGGGAGAAATATTGCAGCTCCCTCCCAAGCAGAATATCCCTGATTAGATTTGGGAACTGGCTTGGAATCAGCTTTATCAACCGTGCCCATTTCCTGGATAATGGAATTAATTTATTCATTAAAACGTTATCTAATTATTGAGAAGAAATCTCCATCCTGAGTGTGAGATAACAGCAGCTCTGCTTCCCATCTCCCCCCTTAGCAGGGACTTCTAACTGGCATTATTGGGTGGTGATTTTATTATTGCCATTATTCAATTCAGCCAAGTTCTTTTTTTTTTATCTCCTTTGTACTCTGTTTACACTTTTTAATGAGGTTTTAATCTTCCCTGACGTGTTTATTCAGGTTATTTATTTTACAAAAGGAAAGGGCCTTAAGTATAACTGAGGAAATCAATGCTTTGGGGTTTTTTTTGTTTTTATTTTCAACCTGGATCCGAATCTCTTTCTAATTTTCCTTTTCAAATATTCCTCAGTCTGAGGGGAAGAAAACACTCAGGGTTGTGGGGAATGTTTGAGAAAAGGACGGAGATTCTTAGATTAATTCAAGTAGAACTCAAATTCTTAGGGGAAAATGGTGAATTCTACAAATTCCTCTAAGAATAATTGATTGCAAAACAATTACTTGATCCCTCGGAGATTTTAAACCAAAATGAATTAAGGCAGCAAGGCAAACCTGGAACTGGGCACTGAAAATGAGGTGAAATTCCCTGAAATGCAGTGCTGGGGCTGAAGGCCCTCAGGAAGGGCAGGAAATTCTGCACCCATGAGCAGAGAAACTGAGGCAGGGGCACTTCAGTGCGGCCCCGTTCCTCTGAGCCTTCTGATGTTTGCATTCTTGCAATGAACTCATGTAAATAATTATTGGTTTACATTCTTTTCTGGAGGAGGAGGAATTTGATGGACTGTTGGTTTGTCCAGTGTCATTGGAGAGGTGGCACTGTCACTTTTGGAAATCTCTAGATGTTGGAGTCAGGAATGAAACTTTCTTCTTTTTACCTCGGAGGCTCCAGTGTCCAAGTTGTTTTGTTTCGTGTCCTAGATCGACACTTCAGCCCCAACCCTCTGAGGTTGGAAGGGAATTCTGTCCTTGCAGTGTGATGGTGTTGCGGTGTGTTGCAATGTCCTGTTTTACCTTCTCCCTTCCCCCTCGCCCCTCGCTGAGTGTGCCCTGTCAATCAGGCTAACATACCAGCAAGGCGTCGTGTGATAGGTGTCCCCAGTCCCTTGAGACCCTGCCCCTTCACCTGGTTGGTGGCTCACCTGTCCCCTCCCCTTCCCCAGCCCTGAGCTTAAAAGGTTAATGAGACCATGCAGCCTCCATTCTGTTGGAGGAATTGTCCCAGTGCAGACCTCTGCACCCATGGAATAAACATCTGGATATAACCCTCTAGCAGAATCCACTCCCTTTCTTATCTTCACCATCGCCAGAAGCTCTCTCTCCTGAGGTAAACGGAGTCCTGACAAGCCTGGACTTGCGTCTTGTGCCCCGCTGCACTCTCCAGCAGCCAAGGTATCTCTGGGGTAAAACACCACAGTGCTGCCTTTGGCCCAGCAGCGAGGGTCAGAACTGGCCCAGGCACCATCTAACTGGTTATATTGGGATTCATATTCCAATATGATGGAACAAAGAATGGAGAACATGGATGGTCTGGAGGATCCTCCACAGGATCCCTGGAATCCATTCCTGCTTCTGTCCCTGCTCTGCCCACCCTGACCCAGACCCCAGGGATTCCTCACTGTCATTGGGATAATTCCACATCCCACATCCCACATCCTGTCCCCTGGATCCCCTGGAACCCCATGGAAAGGTTTTTAGGGCTGGAAGGACCCTCAGTGCTGATCCCAGCAGCATTTTTAGGTGAAATGCATTTATTTCTGAAATGCATTGATGTCTATTCCCACCAAGGGAATTCACCATCCTTCAAAGTGCCCAAGGCCAGACTGGAGCAACCTGGGGTAGTGGGAGGCGTCTCTGCCCATCTGAACGGGACTTAAGGTCCCTTCCAACCCAAACCATTCCATAATTCCACCATTCTTTGCTCCAGCACCTCTGCCAGGAAGACAATTTGAAAATTGAGATTTTTAATCCTTTCCCTACACAACAACCTCAGAAGGATTTCTGCCTTTAACACTTTCCATGCTGAATTTCCCCTCCTCCCTTCTGCAAGGAAGGAATAAGATGCTTCCCATTTAATTTTCCAAGCAGCAGAAGTATTTAAAGAACATTAATGGAGTCAGACTTAATTTACTCTTTTTCCTTTTTTTTTTCTCCCCTGACTTGCAATCATTTTTCCCCCTCCTCGTGCTTGTTAGCTATTATTTTGTAAATGAATGACTTCATTTCATTTAGTCCCAGATTTAATTGTTCCTTATTGGAAATGTCAGCTTTCACAGTTCATTAATAAGGCACTGGTGGGAAAAAAAAAATAAAAAACAGGAAAGAAGTGGGGATGGGGAGACATAAACCAGCCTGGAAAGGAACGAGGAGCTTTAGTTACTGCTGGGTCCACTGACAGGCTGGGAAATCCAAAGGATTTCTGCATGGAACCGCCTCATTTAATGAATAATTACTGCCTTTAATCATTCCTGTGCCTCAGACAAGAACAAACACCACTCCCTGTTTTTCCAATTGGAGCAACCCCAAACCCAGGAATCCAGACCATGAAATCCTACAGGAGTTCCTATGGGTAGCCCAAAATTATATTTTCTTTTTACATTTACTTATTAAATTAAAAAATAAAAACATATTAATTCTTTCTTTGCCATTAGAATGTGACTGAAATAATTAATTGCCCTGATGGTTTTGTCCTCTGCACTGACATTAAAGGGTTTTCTAAGTTTATCAGAGGCTTTGCTAAGTTTTAAGCCAAAGTGTTGGGTTTTTTTAAAGCAGTGGGACAGCTGTGACAGTGATGGAAAAAGGCAGAATAAGGTCAGATCTGTCCATTAATTAATTTACATTACCTTTATTATTTCATTATTATTATTAATAATTATCATTGGAATTTATATATTATACTATCACACATTATTATACTACTATGATTATTCCTACTACTAATATATTGCAGTTTTATTTTAATTACTATTTTATTACTATTTTAATTACTATGTTACCTTACTGTTACGTTAATGTTCAAGTCTGATCAAATTTTGTCACTCCCACCAGTTAAGAAAGAAGAAAATCCCCAAATAATCTATAAAATCTTTATGATAGAATGCCTTAGGTTGGAAATGCAAAATGTGGATGGGGTTTGTATTCTGTTCCCATCTGTCAGAGCTGGGGCAGTTCTCTTCTGCTCTTTGGGCAGTTTTTCTTTCTCTTCCACACCCAATCCTCCCTCCAGGAGATCTCTGCTGTTAATGAGCCATTAATTATCAATTATCTTTTGTTCATAGGCCATTGATTATGAATTATCTTCTTTTCATGGGGCACTGAGTGTCCCTGCATGGCTGATCAAATCCCATCATCCCATGGGGAGATGCTCCGCCCAGGGGGAGGAGCCAAACATTGCTACCCGGATACAATCTGAGGTTTCAACCATTCCTACCTGGATACAATCTGAGGTTTCAAGCCAAGATACAATCTGAGATTTCAAACATTCCTACCTGGGTACAATCTGAGGTTTCAAACATTCCTGCCTGGATACAATCTGAGGTTTTAAACATTCCTACCAAGATACAATCTGAGGTTTCAAACATTCCTACCTGGACACAATCTGAGGTTTCAACCATTCCTACCTGGATACAATCTGAGGTTTCAACCATTCCTACCTGGATACAATCTGAGGTTTTAAACATTCCTACCCGGATACAATCTGAGGTTTCAAGCATTCCTACCTGGATACAATCTGAGGTTTTAAACATTCCTACCTGGATTCGATCTGAGGTTTCAAACATTCCTACTTGGATACAATCTGAGGTTTCAACCATTCCTACCCAGATACAATCTGAGATTTCAGCCATTCCTGCGTGGATACAATCTGAGGTTTTAAACATTCCTGCCTGATACAATCTGAGGTTTGGGACGCCACAGCAGCTTCCTTCTCCCCTGCATTCCCAGAGGAATTCCAGGCCCATCTCCAGCAGCCCTGGAGCTGCAGAGGAAAACTCCCCCCTTGTGCAGGATCCCTGCTGCAGCAGAGCCACAGCTGGCACTGCAGGAGGGCTGAGCCCCCCTGGCATGGGGCTGTGCCACCACCCTGGCACACAGTGTGCCAGGGCCTGCTCTCCTTCTGGCAGTGCTGTTTTGTATTACTGCATTTTATTTTTATTCTTATTTCTTACTTTTATATTTAGTTTTCTTTTATCTTTATTTTTACCTTTATTTTTATTTTTTAAATTATCCTAATAAAGAACCGTTATTCCTACTCCCACATCTTTGCCCGAGACCCCCTTACTTTAAAAATTATAATAATTCAGAGGGAGGTGGTTTACATTTTCCATTTCCTGCCTTTCTTAACAGACACCTGTCTTGTCAAACCGACACACAGAATCAAATCTAAACTTATTTATAAATTCAACAATGTTCCAACACTGTATAAATCCATCACCAAGGGGATAGATCCTGCAATCTGTCCTGTAATTGGGATATTTCCTCTGCAAAATGCTTTTTAAGCCCAGTTTGGCTCATTTAGGATTTTTAAACCCCTTGCTATGAAATGATTTTGCCTCCGTGTTTTTGGGCTGCCTTCTGCTGCTCCCACATGTTTAAATTAAAAGTTCCCAACAGATTTGGGGAGGTGAGAGGAAAGAGAAATTTTATTTTTTAAAAAATGAGTAAATAGTGCAAAGAGAATTGCAGAAGAAAAAGAAATAGAAATAAAGTTTTGCATATTTATGCAAAACCTCCAAAAAGACAAAAGCTGAGAGGAAACAGCTTTGGTCTGGGGAATTTATTACTCATCAAAAGAGGCCAAATTGGCTCAATTTGCCATTATGGGAAGAAAAGGAAGATCTGCTGTGTTTTCCATAGACAAAGATATTAAAAGCTGGACTGAAACCATGGAAAATAGGAAAATATCCCCACTCTGAGGCTTGCCGATGGAGAACTCCCTTTTAAGAGAAAATATTTGATTTTAAAGGTCCCAGCTGCCCTGGACCAACAGATTTGATGGCAGTAATGGGTCCCCATTCCCAGAGATGCAAATCAGTCCCTGCCTCCTTCAAAAAGGAAACAAAACCAGACCCGGAGCAGCCCCAGGAGGTTTTTCCCTGAGTTTCCCCAAGGACACAGCACTGGGATAATCTTCCCTGAGAGGAGATTGATAGCTTTAAAGTAGGGTTTTAAAACCACATCCAGATTTTAAGAAAACTACAATATAAATGCAAAATATTTCTATAATAAACACTCAACTGTACAAACTATAATAATCTTCATTTTTTTTTTCCTTCAGAAGCAGCAAAGGCAAACATAATGCACACACTTATCAAGGTGAAATTATCCCATCTTGGAGAGGCTGTGAAGGGAAAATTCTAAGGTGGTATTTTCTTGGATGAAAGCTCCCATGCAAGTGTAAATTATTATCATTAAAATAATGAATTCTTTGCCCGGTTAAAGCTTTGCAGCTCACTCTGGAATTGAAAAATGCTCTGTGCTCAATGAAACTCTGGGGTGTAATGTAAATTTTCCGCAGCATTTGCTTTTCAGCTGAATTGTACCCAGACAAAACTCCGTTCCAAGGGGGTTGGGGGGAGCACCAGGAGCAGCTGCATCTCCATGCGAAATCCTGGAAACTGGGGAGCTTGGGCACCTCAGGGTTTGTGGAGTGGATGCTCAGGGTTTGTGTGGAGTGGATTCTCAGGGTTTGTGGGGTAGATGCTCAGGGTTTGTATGGAGTGGATTCTCAGGGTTTACAGGGCAGATACTCAGGGTTTGTGTGGGGCAGATACTCAGGGTTTATGGGGCAGATACTCAGGGTTTGTGTGGAATGGATGCTCAGGTTTGTGGGGCAGATACTCAGGGTTTGTGCGGAGCAGATACTCAGGGTTTGTGTGGAGTGGATACTCAGGGTTGTGGGGAAGATGCTCAGGGTTTATGTGGAGCAGACACTCAGGGTTTTTGGGGCAGATACTCAGGGTTTGTAGAGCAGAATGCTCAGGGTTTGGGTGGAGCGGATACTCAGGGTTTGCAGGGCAGATACTCAGGGTTTGTGGGACAGATACTCAGGGTTTGTGTGGATGCTCAGGGTTTGTGTGGATGCTCAGGGTTTGTGGGGCACATACTCAGGGTTTGTGGGGCAGATGCTCAGGGTTTGTGTGGGACAGATACTCAGGGTTTGTGGGGCAGATACTCAGGTTTTGTGTAGAATGGATGCTCAGGTTTGTGGGGCAGGTACTCAGGGTTTGTGTGGAACAGATATTCAGGATTTTTGGGGCAGATCCTCACGGTTTGTGTGGAACAGATATTCAGGATTTTTGGGGCAGATGCTCAGGGTTTATGGGGCTGATACTCAGGGTTTGTAGAGCAGAATGCTCAGGGTTTGTGTGGAGTGGATACTCAGGGTTTATGGGGCAGATATTCAGGATTTGTAGAGCAGGTGCTCAGGGTTTATGCAGAGCAGATACTCAGGGTTTGTAGAGCAGAATGCTCAGGGTTTGGGTGGAGTGGATTCTCAGGGTTTACAGGGCAGATACTCAGGGTTTGGGTGGAGCGGATACTCAGGGTTTGTGTTGGGCAGATACTCAGGATTTGTAGAGCAGGTTCTCAGGGTTTGTGCAGAGCAGATACTCAGGGTTTGTGTGGGGCAGATACTCAGGTTTTGTGTAGAATGGATGCTCAGGTTTGTGGGGCAGATACTCAGGTTTTGTGTAGAATGGATGCTCAGGTTTGTGGGGCAGGTACTCAGGGTTTGTGTGGAGCAGATATTCAGGATTTTTGGGGCAGATGCTCAGGGTTTATGAAGCAGATACTCAGGGTTTGTGTGGAGCAGATATTCAGGATTTTTGGGGCAGATGCTCAGGGTTTATGAAGCAGATACTCAGGGTTTGTTGAGTGGACGCTCAGGGTTTGTGGGGCAGAGGGGTGAGGGGGGCACTGCCCCCACAGCCACGCGTGGATCTCCCCCCAGCGCTGCTCTCCAGGGTTTGAGGAACGTCCCACTCTGATTGCCAGCACACAAACTCATCTGCATACACAGCAGAGCTGCCTGCGAGCAAAAAGCACTTATTGCCTCTTCCAAATACTCCTTCCTTATCGGCTCTAAAACGTTACAATAATAAAAATAATAACCTCAGGGAGGAGGGGGGATGGAGTCCCAGAGGGCGCTCGTCAAGGAGAAAAATAATTGTTAGCCAGAGCTGATTAAACAGCAGCATTTTCTCGGGCTGAGAAGTCATCCAGGAGAGGCTCATCCCGGAATCCTGGACCTGTCAGGAATGGTTAATTTGCTCAGGAACCTGTTCTGAAGGAGTTGGTGCCGCTCCCTCCCCAGCCACACTAATTGTTTATTAACATACAAAAGAACCGGTGACCTTTAAATGCAGCTTTTTGTCCCTGCTAGGCAGAGGAAATGAGCCTTCGTGCCTGGGCTCCTCTTTATTTTTAGGAAAATAACCTTTTAAGCAAGGAACTCTTCATCAATAGCGTTTTCACACTCTATATTTAATAATCATGGGATTAAGCAGAAACGTGTTATTTGCTGCTTCATTTAGGATTCAAAATTCACCCAAAAGAATTGAGGCTGTCCTGAGTGTTAAGTCATAGCTGGAAAAATGGAAGAATTTGGGGAATTTAAAAATATATAAAAAAGGTTTGTGGTGTTCCATGTCAAGCACCAGAACCACACATGGATGTGCAAACTTTTCGAAGGGGGAATGGAACAAAACCACATTTTTTCCCCTGGGTTTTACATCACTCCCACTCTCAGAATTGTAACTGATTTGGGAGCTCGACTCTCGCTTTCAAAGCCATTTCAAAGTTTGGGACGTTTATTGCCTTTCCCAATGGATTTGGTTGTAACCAGAAACTCTTGGGTGCCCCTCAGCTAAGAGAACAGGGAAGGTGCTGATGTGGATTTATTCCATTTATCCTCTAAGAGGAGGCCTGGCTAAAGGTACCCACCAGAGGCACAATTTTCAGGACCTCTCTGAGCCTGGGCAATCTGTTAGTGGGGAGAGTTTTAGTCCATTAAGTCGCTGAGCCAATTCATGAGAATGTTATTTAGTGTAAATTTCCATTTGGATGAAGAGCAGGGAGCTTGATCTCTAACATCTGTAATTGAATTAGCAACCTCTTTGTTTCCCCATTCTCTTTATGGCCGGGCCACGGATGCATTTTGTGAGCGTTCAGAATTACAGCACTCGAGCCATTACTTGGGAAAAGTGCCACATAATGCCCTTCTGGAAGTGGATTTTTATTTCACTTAACTTTTTTCCCTTCCCAGGGAAGCGATGTTTTGCCTTTCACTGCTGTTATTCACTGAATCCTCTTTAAAGCTGTTTTTTTTTCCCCCCCAAATTTGATTAGATCCCATAGATCTTCTTTGCATGGCTGGTACAGTTTGACCCCTACAAGCCCGGAGCCAGAACTTCAGGATTCATTTGTTTTCCCATTATTTTCCTGCACAGGAATAGTAATGGGAGATTAGGAAAGAAAAATATAAGAGACTAATTTAACAAGGGATTTAAACACCTGCTTAATTACATCTCTGCTGAGGGCAGCACTGATTCAAGTGCTTAATTGGGTGTTGTTATTTGAAAATATGGAAGAATTGCATGGCAAGAGGTTTGTAAAAGTGCTGGAATGTGGAACAACATCCCCCATTTATTATAATGCTCAGCATTAAACCAGAATGCTGCATTTTGGGTTTAACCAGTGGAGCCCCAAGCTGGGTGAAGGCTCACTGAGGAAAATGGGTGAGTGCAGAGGATTTTCTGCTTTTAACAACATAAAGTTGCTCCTCTGGAGCCTCATTTCAATCTTTAAACATAATTTGAGCATTAAAAAGCCTGAATTCTCCTGAGGTTTGGGTCCATTGAAAGTCCTTCCACAGCTGTGAAGAGGGGAGACTGAAATGTCACCACCCTTGGACAAATTGGGGGGAAAAGTGAGATTCAGGCAAAGCTTCAACTTGATCTTGGAGGTCTTTTCCAACCCTAAAGATTCAGCAGAGTTTAAATTCAAGGAAGGGAAGGAAAATGCTAAAATATACTTACATTTAGCCCAAAATAGTCAAGGGTTGTCCTCTGACCCTAAAATCTGTGAGTTCTCTTTGGTTGAACCCTTTGATCCCATCTGGAGCATCCAGCCCTGGGCAGCAGCAGCACAGAGCAGAAATCTCTGCTCTTCAGCTGCTGAGGGCTTGGGAAAGATTTCCCTGCAGAATTTCCAGTTGAATCTGAACCCAATAATTCCCAAACCCATGTGTTGGATTTGCGGGGTTCCCAGAGAAAGGAAGGAATGACGGATCTGACTCCATGTTCTCAGAAGCGTAATTTATTATTTTATGATATGATATGATATGATATGATATGATATGATATGATACAAAACTATACTAAAGAATACAGAAAAGATACTTACAAAAGGTTAAAAGATAATAATGAAACTCATGACTCCTTCCAGAGTCCCAACACAGCTTGACCCTGATTAGCCAATAAATCAAGATAATTTCCCTTAAACCAATGAAAAAATCACTTGTTGGATAAACAATCTCCAACCACATTCCAAAGCAGCAAAACACAGGAGAAGCAAATGAGATAAGAAATTGTTTTCCTTTTTCTCTGAGGCTTCTCAGCTTCCCAGGAGAAGAATCCTGGTGAAGGGATTTTTCCAGAAAATATGATGGTGACACGCAAGGACAAGGCCACTTAACTCCACACGTGGAAACAGAGCAAAATGAATTATGAAGGTTGAAAAGAAAATAAGTGACAGGTGCCCAGTGCTGGACAACAAAATCCTGGCAGGGAATTCCCGCTCCTGGAGGGAATTTACAAAAATATTTGGATTTTTTCTTTCCCCCCACTGAACTCTGGATGATCTGAGTCCCCCTCTCCTCCTCCTCCTCTGGGGTGTCGCTGCTCAGGGCTCCTGCCAAGATCCATGGCTGGGAGGCAGCTGGAAAACCCAGCCAGCTCTGAGCGCTGGCCAACAGAGCAGCTCCACAGCCAATTCCTCAGGGGCACAATTATTTGCCACAAAACTGAAGGACAGGGATACGTCTCCGACTTCATGCACTCCCCAGCCCACTTCATTTGTTCTCCCTCATTTCACAGTGTCAGAAATTGAGGGGGAAAAGCAGTTTGCCAAAAAAATCCACAACGTGGTGGAAGAGTCTTTCCTGAAGTTGAGGGTGTTTAATATTCATGTAGAAAACACTGGATATTCATGTAATCATCCTGATTATCCTCAATATGATGTTGCTAAAAGCTAATCTCTGCTGGGCAGAGTTGTTTAAAGTAACAGCAATGTCTTTGCAAGCCACAATAATTTCTTAAACTCGTAAACATTGGAGTTCCATGGGCTGTTTGGGGATGGAGGGGGGTGGAATCTGAGATTTGGGGATTTAATGTTCTCAGTGGGAATTAAAAGCAATACAAACAAAAACCAAGTGACTGGGCTGTTGCTACAGGAAAAAAAAAAAAGGACTTTTATACAGCAAAGTTTAATACAATCAGTTTAATACAGCAAAAAAAAAAGGATTGAACAAATGACAACAAACTGCACGGATATTGGGGCACGGGCAGAGGAGATGAAATCAGGCTGTGGAAATAACTCACCACACTGGGTTATTACAGCAAAGGTGGAGTCCAAAAAATCCCTGGAAATGGTGCTGAATGAACAAATGCACATTTTGCCGGCGGTGTGTGGTGTGGAATGCTGGCCACGACCATAATTACAGGTTGAATGTCTTTGGATGTCTCCCCACAGCACTTCAGGGACTCTGCTTCTAATCAGTCGTGGTGGAAAGCATCCACTCAGGGCTTGCCCTGTCTCATTAAATAAATGACTCAACACGACAACAGGCAAATTATCCCCCAAGGGAAAATGCAAAATGCTGCAGGGAAGGACTGAGCTCTGTGGTGTGAAATCCTGTCTTGGGAATGATCAAAGCAGAGGAGAGCAAAGGGTGAATTTGTTGGGCACTTGAGCTTCCAGAGCATCTGGCAGCTGAAAGGATGGCCAGGAAAGGAGGGCAGCGACTGCATTTCCATGGAGAGAATCCTGGGAGGGTTTGTGTTGGAAAGGACCTTAAAGGCCATGGAATTCCAGCCCCCTGCCATGGGCAGGGACAGCTCCCTCTATCCCAGGGTGCTCCAAGCCTGTCCAACCTGGCCTGGGACACTGCCAGGGATCCAGGGACAGCCACAGCTGCTCTGGGAATTCCATCCCAGCCCCTCACTGTGGGATCTCAGCACCTCAGGACTGAGGTGCTGAGTCACCGAGACCACCCTTGGGGGGCTCGGGAGTCCTGGAATGTTCCAGAAGTGTCTGGTGGCTGGACTTTGATCCTACACGGGAGACGACACCTGTATGAGGACAGGAGGGTTTCACCGGGGTGAATGGTGAAGGGATTGGTTAATTAGAGGGTGAGACACAGGGTTTAGGATTTCTGTACAGGGGGGTTTAGAGAAGTAAGATGGAGGAATTGGGGCGTGTCCTGTCCTTCTTCTTCTTCTTCTTCTCCTCCATCTTCTATGGTGATGGTGGCACTTTGGGATTGGTCATTACTGAAAGTGCACCGGACAATAAAAATAAAAAGGATTGGGGAAAAATGATAAATATTGTACAAGTAACAATGGGTATAAAGATAGGTGACTGCCTGGAGGGCAGCACAGTGTGCTCATGTCTGGCTGCTGAGCAGAGCTCTGTCGGGCTGAAAGAAAATCTTTTAGATAAACAATTAATAAACATAAAGACCAAAAGAAGAACTGAAGCCTCTTCTCGTCCTTCGATACGCGGGCTGCCCCAAGGCCACTCCGGGCCTTTCCAGGCCCTTCAAACAGCCGAAAACCGGACACAGGGACAGCCACAGCTGCTCTGGGAATTCCATCCCCGCCCCTCACCACCCCCACAGGGAGGAATTTCTCCCCCATATCTCACCTGAACCTCCCCACCTTCAGCTCAAGACTACTCCCACTCCATGTTCTTGTGAAAAGTCCTTCTCCAGCCCCCTGAAACCCTCCTGAGGTACTGGAAGTGTATCCCACTTTTCCTTGGATACTGGCAGATTATCCACCATCTGTGCCTTCATTTATTAAATTTTTTTTCCTCTGTTTTTCCAGTCAACTCATTTGGAGAAGGAGCAGCCCCATCATGGAGAAATGCAGTGGTGAAAGCCCTGCAGAAGGAAAAAGTCTCTCTTCAGCTAATATCCCCATGGGAAAGGCACCAAATTTGCCTCCAGCCTCTGTTCCTTCAATTTTTTTTTTTTCCCCTCTCTTTTTCCAGTCAACTCATTTGGAGAAGGAGCAGCCCCATTGTGGAGAAATGCAGTGGTGAAAGCAGAAGGAAAAAATCTCTCTTGGGACAATGTCCCCGTGGGAACGGCACCAAATTTCCCCCCAGTCCCTTCAGAACCCCCCAAAAGCTCCTCTGTTGACTCAGGTCATGCTGAACGGCACCAAATTTCCCTCCAGTCTCTGTTCCTTCATTTCTTTTTTTTTTTTCTTTTCCTCTATTTTTCCAGTCAACTCCTTCAGAGAAGGAACAGCCCCAGTGGTGAAATCCCTGCAGAAGAAAAAATTCTCTCTTGGGTCCATGTCCCCAGATTTCACCCCAGTCCCTTCAGAACCCCCCGAAAGCTCCTCTGTTGACTCAGGCCATGCTGAAGACGACTCACAGAGGATGACAACGAAAATCCAGGGCTGGAAAGAGCAAATCTGAGCAGCAGGTGACTCCTGGGTGCCTCGGGGCCGGGGCAGCCAGTTTGAATTCCAGTGGAAGTGACTGAGGAGGGCTCAGCTGTCGCATCCCACCAGCTGCACGCCCTGCCCGCGGCTCCGGCCTCCATTTGTTGTTGTTGATTGCTTGATTCATGTTAATTCATTCCGCTGTACCACAGCCTTGCCGGGGCTCATCTGTTATTATTAATATTAATGAGCCCCAGCAGTTTCATCCAAAGAGCTCGTGGGGATTTGCAAACATTAATTAATCTTCACAACACCCGCGGGGCGGGGAGGAAACTTTGGAGATGGCTTGGAAAGGTCACGGAGGGTTTGGTTTAAAGAGGGAGTTTGGGGAGTTCAGAGGAATGAGTTCTTCTAAGTTCTAAATTCTTCTAAGCCTTCTGATGTTCACATTCTTGTAATGGAGTTTCTCACACACTTTTATGTAAATAATTATTGTTTTTGTGTTCTTTTCTGGAGGAGGAGAAATTTGATGGACTGTTGGTTTGTCCAGTGTCATTGGAGAGGTGGCACTGTCGCCCTCCAATCCACTGTCACTTTTGGAAATCTATAAATGTTGGAGTCAGGAATTAAAAGTGCTTTTTTACCTTGGGAGAGCTGGATGTGCTCATTGTGTTATTTTGTGTCCTATAGCAACACCTGACCAGATGTTTTCTACCAAAAATGGCCAAAACCATTGGGTTTTTTGTTTTTGTTTATTTTTAATTCTGCCAAAATCTCTCCAAAAGTGACCAACCACATCCAACTGTCCCAACATGCCAGCAGTGTGTGACACCGCCCTGGGAAAACTGGAGGAAGATTCCGTGGAGATCCCTGATCACACCCAGACCCAAACACAGATACAGGAATGTGTCCTCTGTTGAAGGAGTGACAAAATTCTCCTTTGTTTCCTTAAAAAGGAAATAAGCCCAGAAGTTTCTCTCCTCAATGAGGTGAAAACATCTCACAGGACCTGGGGGACTTCACCTCAATCTTAAGGACAGGAGCCAAAAAGTCCCACCTGAGCAATCCACTAGAAAAAGAAGAGAACAAATAAACAAATTGCTTTTGTGAGGTGTTTTACCAGGGGCAAGGACCTCTTGCACCTGGCTGGGTTTTTCTCTGTAAAGAGTTTTGTTGCTTTGCCTTTTATTAAAACCTTTTTGTTTCCAACACTGCCACAGAAGCCATCCTGCTGATTTAATGCCTTCTGGGGTAGCTGAGGGTGTGAAATAGATGGCCAGGAGCTTGTGAGACCTGGCTGGAGGAGATTCCTATTCCACAGAGACCCTCGGTGTGGCCTGGGGGCTCTGAGTCTCCAAAATGCAGCTTTGTCCTCCTGGGTTTATTTCCTAAAGCAGCCCTTCCATTCTCCCAGCAGCATTTCAGGGAAGGAGATTTTGCTGTGATGGGAAAAACTCCAGGGCCAGGGTGATGGGCAGAGATAAAAGTGAGGTAAGTGCACACTGAGTGCCACAGAATCCATTAGGGGAGGGAGCACTGAGTGACTGCAAATAACTTGTTAATATTTCCTTATTCCAGGAAAAACTCTCTGATGTCTAAAATGTGAGACATCACATGGGCCGGTGAATTAAGAGACAAATCTGGGAAAGATGCAGCAGTGAGCTATAGATTTCTGAAACCAACATTAGCTGTAAGAATAAAACCCCTAAATGAGATTATTTTTCAATGATACGGCAGAACCTGCCTTGAAAATCAGGCTGCACTGCCTCCAGTGAAATCCTGATTTATCTGCTTGAGAATCCTGCATTTGGCCACCTGTAATTTTTATATTCTTGAGATGTTTTCTGGACAGGTAGAGGGCTTGATTTAGGTTGGATTTAGGCTAAATTTAGGTTGGATTTTAGGGAAAGGTTCTGGGCACTGACCAGGGAATGGGCACAGCCCCAAAACTGCCAGAGCTTCAGGAGTTTTAAAGATTTTGGGATATCTGTGCAGGGCCAGGATTGGATGGATGGGTCCCATCCATTCCAGGATAATTCCATTATTATGTAATTCTACTATTAAAGACTCCAAGAATTTTATGAACTCGCAAAACGTTTTTCTTAATGTTTAAGATGGAAAATTTCTCATTCATCTGAAGGACACAGCCCTCATTCTCATTGTGGAGAGAGGAACCAGGAAACCTGAAGGGCTCTGTGTGAGCACCCAGGGTGGGAATTTGGCCTTCCTGTATTTTTATTCTTTTGAAAATCATATTTCACAGAATCACAGAATGATGAGGTTGGAAGAGACCTCTGAGGTCATCCAGTCCATGATGGCGATGATTACGATCACCAGAAATTAATTACATTGATGATGATGAAATCTGACTCCTCATAACTAACTCAGAGCTCCTGCAAATAAATGGGTCCTAAATCTCCCCAGTGGGTTTGTACACAGATTTTCTGCGTCCTCCAAAACTCCAAAAGCAGAATAATGGAAGTGAAGGGGCCAAAACCCACAAGATGTCCAGGATCTGTCAGGCAAGGAGCAGAACTGAGTCTAAACCACAGGTTAAGTGAGTGCCCAACCCTTCCTCCAGCACAGGTTGATTTTTGAGGAGCTGAAATTGTCCCTGCCGACCCCTCAGGTTTCTCCTCCCTCCCTTTGAGCTCGGCTGTCAATTTTCTGATTGTTCCATTTGGAGGGGTGAGAAAGAGCAGGGCTCTGCTCAGTGGTTCTGGGGCTGATGTGGGCATTTCTCCTTTCAAAGGACACTCTGGGAAATGAAGGGAAAATTTAAGTAATTTTCTGAACCTCCTGCCTCCCAGGAGGCAGAAATGGAAGTCCCATATTTTTGTCATCAGGATGATAGCAGCAATCTGCAGACCTGTGTGAGGCCACAAACATTTACCTGGCAGGTTTTCTCCAAGTCACAGTGAAGGGAAGATAAGCCCAGAGCAAAATCCATTTCCCTGATAGTGTTTGTGTTCAGGAGCGTTGCAGAGAAAACACAAACAGGAGCTGACTGTTTAAAAACATCTCAAAAAGAGGCAAAAACTGAGCCTCTGTTGTGTTCTCAGAAACCACAGCAGAGGGTGAGCACAGCCAAGGTGATGGAACATTTTACTGTCACTTTTAAATTTCTTTTCATAAGTTTTGAGGTGAATTTTGGGTTTTTAGCAGGATCCTGCAGGTTTTGAGGTACAGGAACAGGTCTTTTAGGGGTTTGTTTCACATTTCTAAGCTCCACATCCAGCCCCATTTAAGCTGCACCTTACACAGGTGCCAACACCTTACTGGGATGCTCCAGGTGTTGGTAAAAATACCAGTTTAAATATTTTCGTGTAACTTTAGTCCAGGGGTTTTGTTTGCCTTTGCCCTGGAAAAAGAATTTTGAGTTTCTTTGTTCCACCAGGTGGGGGTCTGATGAACTCAAGATGTCACTGCCACATTTTCTGGAAAAATCTCTTTGCCCAGGATTCCTCTCCTGGGAAGCTGAGAAGCCTCAGAGATAAAGGAAAACAATAATTCTCTGATTTGCTTCTCCTGTGCTTTGCTCCTTTGGAATGTGGTTGGACATTGTTTATCCAAAAGGTGATTGTTTGATTGGTTTAACGTGAATTATTTTGATTTATTGGCCAATCATGGTCAATCTGTTTTGAGGCTCTGGAAAGAGTCACGAGTTTTCATTATTATCTTTTTAGCCTTCTGTCTGTATCCTTTCTGTATTCTTTAGTATAGTTTAGGATCCTTTAATGTAATATAGTATCATAAAATAATAATTTATCCCTCTGAGAACATGGAGTCAGATTCATCATTCCTTCCTCTGTCTGGGAAGCCCACAAATAAAATACTCAAAATTTCAACAGATTGGGCATAACCCAAAAAATAAAGGAGCGAAATGGCCGTTAATGGAACACCATCTAGAACATCTGCCCCAGCCTCTGGCAGGGTCAGAGACATCTCCGCAGGAAATTACTGATAAGAAAATCAAGGAATGAAATTCTAATTAACATCAGGAGCGTGTCCTTCTTCTGACCAAGCCCTGATGGCTGCGCCAGGATTTACTCCTGGTGACAATCCTGAGCTGCTTCCCAGCTTCTTCTCCCCTTTGAAAGAGGGAATAAAGGAGTCAGATGATCAATTTTGCAATTTGCAGTTGCCAAGCAGCTTTGAAGCAATTTAGTGATTTGGGTACTTATTTCCTGCCCGTCCTGATGGCAGGAGATGATACAAGGATATTGAGCCTTAACAGTCTATTCATTCCCCTGATAAAACTGAGGGGATCAAAAGTTTTTTTAGTTTTTTTTTTTTTTTTTTTTTTTAATGTTAATTTTGGCTTTACAAGAGCTTGTTGTGCATTGTCTTTGAATTCATTTAGGAAAGCTCTGAAAAATAAAAGCACGATTTGCAAAGTATCAGACACCTTGCGCCACGCAGGCCTGAGCACCCATTCAGCTGGACATTCAGGGGATCCGAGAGGCATTAATTAAAAGGGTGGTGTTAATGAACACAAAAGGAGTGTGAGCATCGCCATTCAGCAGCCCAGAGGCTCCTGTTCGCTGCAGTCTAATCCTCCTCCAGGGATTAATGTCAACAATAGAATTTAAATTCACTAAACACCTTATCAGATTGGCATTTACACCCCGCTATTAAACGTTTATCGGGACAGCAGAAGCCTGGATTTCATTCCTTTCATCCTCACATCTCCAAAGAGCTCCAACAGATCATTCCTTTCCTGTCTGGATGCTCAGGATGGGTCCAGGAGATCTCCAGGGGAGGGATTTGGGTGCAGCCTCCTCCCCACAACCCATCCTGCTGGGACTCAGCATCCTCAGGTAGATTCAGTTTGGATAATGGGAGGAAATTCCAGCCTGGGAGGCTGTGAGGGGCTGGGATGGAATTCCCAGAGGAGCTGTGGCTGCCCCTGGATCCCTGGAAGTGCCCAAGGCCAGGTTGGAGCCACCTGGGACAGCGGAAGGTGTGGGACCCATGGTGGGACTGGATGGGCTTTGATGCCCCAAACCATTCCAGCATTCCATAGGCAGTTTGGATGGGATTTTGGGAAGAAATACTGGGAAAGGGGCTGGGATGGAACTCCCAGAGCAGCTGTGGCTGCCCCTGGATCCCTGGCAGTGCCCAAGGCCAGGCTGGAGCCCCCTGGGACAGTGGGATGTTTCCCTGCCCATGACAGAGGTGGCACCGGATGGGATTTAAAATCCCTCCCAGCCCAAACCATTCCAGGATTCTGTGATTCAATAACTCAGTTTGAAGCATCTGCAAAGTGCTTGAAGCTGCAGCTCAGTTCCTTGGTGTGGCACACAATGGACTGGGGATGATCTCCTGTTTCAAGAGTTGCCTGACAGCTCCTTCCTGATTTTAAAATAAAACTCTCCTCTTTTCTTTTCTCCGCGGCAAAATCCTCTCAAAGAGCTGACAGATTCCTTTCCCAAAGTTTCTTTGTGTTCTCCTCTTTGTGCTCGCCCCCTTTGTTCCCCAGGCAGATTGGGAGTGGTGAGGGCTGAACAATCCAATTTTTGGAACGAAGGACAAAACTCAGGAGTCAAAAGCAGCTGTGCTGCTCTTCAGACAGAGGAGGAAATACTGAGCTGTGCACAGCCCCAAAGAGGTGAGACATCATGCCCAAATCCATCCCAGCTGTTGAAACTCCCTTTTGTGGCATTCACATTTTCTGGGAAAATCCGTTCACCCAGGATTTTTCTCCTGGGAAGCTGAGAAGTCTCAGATAAAAAGAAAAACAATTCTTATCTCATTTGCTTCTCCTGTGTTTTGCTGCTTTGGAATGTGTTTGGGGATTGCTCATCCAACAGGTAATTGTTTCATTGGTCTCATGGGAATTGTTTTGACTTTTTGACCAATGTGTCCCTCTGGCTGCTGTGACCCAATTCCACAATTCATTTTTCCCCCACAAATCTGCAGCACGGGGGTATGGTGCCGAATTCTTCAAAATCCACTCATGAACAGGACCCTAAGAGGAATTTTGAGCTTTCTGAGGAGCAGGAAACTTTTTTCCAGTCATCCACAAGGGTCAAGGCCAGGTTGGGCAGGGCTTGGAGCACCTGGGACAGTGGGAGGGGTGGGACTGGATGGGATTTAAGGTCCTGTCCAACCCAAATCATCCTGGGATTCCCTGACTCTGCCTGTCTGAGGCTTTTGTTCCCATTTTACACCAGTAAAGCAACGTTACAACATCTCCCAGCCTCCTGCATAATGCAAGCGACATGATTTCATCTGGTAGCTCCAGCACTGAACTGGATTTATTTTTTAATAACACCATATATATTTTATCCAAGCTGTCATTCAGGCCTTCAGAGCTGGGAAAACGAAGACAAACATTACAGAAAAGTTTATGATTCCCTCACTCAGAGGATTTCCACTCCGCTCTCATTATTTCTGGCAGATTCGCTGTGGGGAGTTTTGCTTCTTCTCCTCAGTTATAAATATTCCATGCAGATTTTTAATTAGAGCAGCATGGGTTTTTTTGGCTGAGACAAAAGAAATTGGGTTTCCTCCCCCCCTCACCATTTGGGCTTCCTTCATGTGGATGGACTTCCAGTAATGTACCCACATCAAATCGCTGCATAAACAAACCAGAGGCTGTTTTATTGAACTAAAACTCTAATTGCTTTCACCAACAGGTGTCTCCGAGTTGGAAAGCAAAACAAATGTTTGATCTGGTCCTTCCTCTAATTAGCAACAGATGAATTAGCAGCTGAAGGGAAAGATGCACTTTTGAGCCCATTGTCTGGGTTTAAACCGCTCTTGTGGAATGTTTCATTCAACAGGAATTTGCTTATGAAGGAGTCAGAATTTGTTGCAGGGAGCACTGAACCATAAGGAAAAGCAAAAAAAAAAAAGGAATTCTAGAGGGAAGGATAAAGCAGAAGGAGTAAACAGCAGAGTTCTGATTTCTGCCTTTCAGATTTCCTTCAGAAAACTTTGGCTGTGCTCTTCTTCATCTGCTCCTGGGTATCTGACTGAGGATTTTATTGGGATTTTTCCCACGAGCTGCCTCATTTGGAATCAGAGTCCCAGACTGGATTGGGTTGGGAAGGGACCTTAAATCCCATCCAGTACCATGGACAGGGAACCTTCCACTATTCCAGGATGCTCCAGGCAGGTCCAGCTGGCCTGGAATTCGTGTAGGGCTCCTCAAACAGATTTAACCAAATGGAGCTTCCAGATGTTGCTGCGTCCTCCCCAATCCCTTGTGCTTCCAACCTCGAAACAGCTCCAAGAATTTACCGCTGGTGTTGGCAAATTTCTGAATTTAAAATCAGAGTCCCAGACTGGATTGGGTTGGGAAGGGACCTTAAATCCCATCCAGCACCATGGACAGGGAATTTTCCACTAATCCAGGATGCTCCAGGCAGGTCCAGCAGGCCTGGAATTCATGTGGGACTCCTCAAACAGATTTAACCAAATGGAGCTTCCAGATGTTGCTGCCTCCTCCTCAATCCCTTGTGTTCCAACCTCCCAGGATTTGCCGGTGGTGTTGGCAAATCCGTGTCTCTGTCCAGAAAAAGGAATAACAGAACTCCCAGCTCGGCCCTGCTGCCAATTCAGCTCTTTATCTCCTGATTTAGCTAATTGATTTACAAACTGCGGCCATCAAAGCAATGATTCTGTCCAGCCATCCAACACTGCCCTGCTCAGAGGGCTTGGGATGACAACCAGGCAGAGGAAGGGCTGGAAGTGGCTCTGAATTCCACATTTTCCCCTCCTCCTCCAGAACAGAATGCAAAACAATCATTATTTACATCAAAGCGTGTGTGAGAAACTCCATCACAAAACTGAAAACATCAGAAGGCTTAGAAGAACTTGGAACAGGGCAAAAGGGAACTGTGGGGAGAACAGAGGACATCTAAACCACAATAACATAACTAAAAATCACTAAAGATTTTCTTAATATTCACACAATAGTTATCCCTTGATTGGGAGAGCCAATTAGCTCATTATCCATCTACAACAGGTCCATCAGCCAAACAGATTCCAGTTTCCACCAGAAATGGAGTTAGGTGTTGAATTAATATCTGTTTTTTTCCCTTTTACTCCTTAGGGATCATAGACAGAATAAGGGTAGATGGATACTGAAAGATTTGGTGTTGCCGTGGATTTTTGTGCTCTGCATTGGACAAGAGCCCCCAAAAGGAACTCATTGAGCCTCCTCCCAACAGTCAGACAAATTCCAGTTTCCAGTTTCCACCAGAAATGGAATTGGGTGTTGAATTAATGTCTGGGGTTTTCCATTTTACTCCTTAGGATAGAGGACAATGAAAGATTTGGGATCGCCATGGATTTTTGTACTCAGCATTGGACAAGACCCCCCCAAAAGGAACTCATTGAGCCTCCTCCCAACAGCCAAACAAATTCCAGTTTCCAGTTTCCACCAGAAATGGAGTTAGAAGTTGAATTAATGTCTGGTTTTTTCCATTTCACTTGTTAGGGATCACAGGCAGAGTAAAGATAAAGGGAGAATGAACGATTTGGTGTTGCCATGGATTTTTGTACTCTGCAAGCAAACAAAATAGGGGAAAAGGGGGAAAATTAAAAAAGAGTTTACTGGGAGAGAGGTGTGTGAGAACACCCCCAGGGTGTGCTGGGACAGTCCTGTCCCCTTTCAGAGCTCCCCAGGGCTGCTCCCAATTCCCAGGCTCCAAACTCTGTTTATTCCTGAGCTTCCAGCCTCGTGCCTCCTCTTCCCTTTAATTGTTTCCACGACCTAACAAGCGTTTCTTCATTCCCAGGTCATTCCCAGCAATGCTTTCACAAAATCCATTCCAATTTTCTGATTTTTCTTCGATTCACCAAGAACTAAAACCACACCATATTTTAACAGGATTTTTTCACTCGGCTCCAAGAGCTGCATCTTTTATTGCAGATCCTTCATTAAATTAAACAACAGCTCAAATGGCTTAAAAGACTGCTCCCACATTCCCAGGCTCCAAACTCTGTTTATTCCTGAGCTTCCAGCCTCGTGCCTCCTCTTCCCTTTAATTGTTTCCACGACCTAACAAGCGTTTCACAGGGAAAAAAAAAAAAATAAAAAAAGAAAATAAAGAGACTCACTGAAAAGTGTAAAAACTCCTGCTGTCCTTGTTCTCATATTTTTCCTCTCAGCGTCGCACCCCAGGCAGAGGAATTCATTTGGCTTTACAAGGAATTCTGCTGTAAGTCAAGTGTTATTAAGGGCTGCTCCGTGTTGTTTATCACGGGAATCTGAGCTGGTGCTGGCTGAGCACTGCGAGGAAATCTTGTTTATTAAAAGGTACAAGTGTTCCTGCAGCCCTACAAGCACGGCCCTGACAAGGCTTCCCTTCCTTTTCGCACAGCTCCAGAATAAACAACTCCAGAGCTGAGGGAAGCTCTGCCCTGGCTGACGGCAGCTCCTGTGCTGAGCAATCAGGGAGTGTGGAGAACCCCAATCGCTTGGTTTTTAAAAATTTTAAAAGTTTCATAGTAATAAAATGGTTAGAGATAGTAATTAAATTATTATAAAATATAATTTTATAATAATAATGTAATATTATTATTATTATAATTATTAATAATAATAATAAAATATAAAATTATAAAAATAGTAATATAATTGGAGTAATAAAAATTTTGGACAATTAGGATTAGGACAATACAAGACAATAGAAATAAAGAGTTACAGACAATCTGGGTATCTCTTTTCACTTGTTTTTAAAATTTTAAACACTTAATAGTAATAAAGTGGTTATAGATAGTAATTAAATTGTTATAAAAATAGTAATATAATTGGAGTAATAAAAATTTTGGACAATTAGACTAAAGACAGTACAAGACAGCAGAAACAAAGAGTTACAGACAGTCCAGCTACCTCTTTTCACTTGTTTTTGAAATTTTAAAAGTTTCATAGTAATAAAATGGTTAGAGATAGTAATTAAATTATTATAAAATATAATTTTATAATAATAATAATATAATATAATAATAATAATTATTATTATTATTATTATTAATAATAATAAAATATAAAATTATAAAAATAGTAATATAATTGGAGTAATAAAAATGTTGGACCATTAGGATTAGGACAATACAAGACAATAGAAATGAAGAGTTACAGACAATCTGGGTATCTCTTTTCACTTGGTTTTAGAATTTTAAAAGTTTCATAGTAATAAAATGGTTATAAAAATAGTAGTATAATTAAAGTAATAGTAATTTGGACAATTAGACTAAAGACAATACAAGACAGCAGAAACAAAGAGTTACAGACAGTCCAGGTACCTCTTTTCACTTGTTTTTGAAATTTTAAAAGTTTCATAGTTATAAAATGGTTATAGATAGTAATTAAATTGTTATAAAAATAGTAGTATAAGTGGAGCAATAAAAATCTTGGACCATTAGGATTAGGACAATACAAGACAATAGAAATAAAGAGTTACAGACAATCTGGGTATCTCTTTTCACTTGTTTTTAAAATTTTAAACATTTAATAGTAATAAAGTGGTTATAGATAGTAATTAAATTGTTATAAAAATAGTAATATAATTGGAGCAATAAAAATTTTGGACAATTAGACTAAAGACAGTACAAGACAGCAGAAACAAAGAGTTACAGACAGTCCAGCTACCTCTTTTCACTTGTTTTTGAAATTTTAAAAGTTTCATAGTAATAAAATGGTTAGAGATAGTAATTAAATTATTATAAAATATAATTTAATAATAATAATAATAATAATAATAATAATAATAATAATAATAATAATAATAATAATAATAATAATAATAATAATAATAATAATAAAATATAAAATTATAAAAATAGTAATATAATTGGAGTAATAAAAATGTTGGACAATTAGGATTAGGACCATACAAGACAATAGAAATAAAGAGTTACAGACAATCTGGGTATCTCTTTTCACTTGTTTTTGAAATTTTAAAAGTTTCATAGTAATAAAATGGTTATAGATAGTAATTAAATTGTTATAAAAATAGTAATATAATGGGAGTAATAAAAATTTTGGACAATTAGACTAAAGACAATACAAGACAGCAGAAACAAAGAGTTACAGACAGTCCAGCTACCTCTTTTCACTTGTTTTTGAAATTTTAAAAGTTTCATAGTTATAAAATGGTTATAGATAGTAATTAAATTGTTATAAAAATAGTAAGATAATTGGAGCAATAAAAATTTTGGACAATTAGGATTAGGGCAATACAAGACAATAGAAATAAAGAGTTACAGACAATCTGGGTATCTCTTTTCACTTGTTTTTAAAATTTTAAAAGTTTCATAGTAATAAAATGGTTATAAATAGTAATAAAATGGTTATATAAATAGTAGTATAATTAAAGTAATAGTAATTTGGACAATTAGACTAAAGACAATACGAGACAGCAGAAACAAAGAGTTTCAGACAGTCCAGCTACCTCTTTTCACTTGTTTTTGAAATTTTAAAAGTTTCATAGTAATAAATTGGTTATAAATAGTAATTGAATGGTTATTAAAATAGTAACATGATTAGAACAATAATTATGCTGGACAATTAGGATTAGGACAATATGAGACAATAGAAATAAAGAGTTACAGGCAGTCTGGGTATCTCTTTTCACTTGTTTTTAAAATTTTAAAATATTTAAAAGTTTAATAGTAAGAAAATGGTTATAAAAATAGTGATATAATTAGAGTAATAATAATTTGGAGAATAAGAATTTAGGGCAATATGAGACAGTAGAAACAAAAAGTTAAGGAGAGTATTTTGGACAAAATAAGCCCAAAAAGGACCCACGTTAACAGAGGATTAACCCTTAAAATCAACAGCCTGTTGCATATTCATACACCTCATCCATGATTCATAAATTCCATTTAAACACAGGATTCTGCCTGGGCAGTGTCAGCTTCTGCCTCTGAATCCTGAGGCGTCCTCAGGGCTGAGCAAGGAGGGAAGAAGTTCCTTCCCTCTGATAAGGGAGCCATAAATTCTCTTTCTCTCTGCACAAGAAAATTCATCACAAGTGTAGGAATTGACTTTGTGCTGGAAGAAAAATAAATAAATAAAAGGGAGAGACGCAAGCAAAGATAATAAACCCAAAAGAAAATAAAGCCAGTGCATAAATCACTACGGACCCAGGGTGGAAGAGGCTGCACTTCATAAAATCTGACTCTGTCACCTCTGGACTGCAAAAAGGAGATAAAAAATAAACAACCCTGGATGCTAAATTTGCCCTTTACATCGAATTTAAAAATTATAACATCATAAAATCAGAATAAATCAGTCAACTTCAGTCCCTGGGACTGTGTTAGGGACTGTCCATTAGATACTGAGGATTTGGGAGCTGAGTTTATCCTGAATTTATCCTGAATTTAGAGCCTGGACATTTTAACTTCCCCCATTAGAAATGAATCAGACGCCTCTGGTCCCTCACACCACAGAATTCCTGTTCTGTAGATCCCACACCAGATTAGAACCCTGATAAAAGATTTATTCCCCCGGGTTTGTGTGCTCCTCCTCATTATTTTGGGAAAGGCAGCAGGACTGGCTTTGTCCCTGGGATTTCCACCTCCAGCCACAGCAACAAAAAGGAAAGGAAAAAAAAAAAAATCCACTCCTTGACCCTCAGTGAACCTGGGAAATTGTTTTTAGCAAATCCTGAAAAGTGCAGAAAGCAGCAGGGGGAGGGAGGGGATGAGCACCCAGCCAGGTTTCAGACGTGCCTGAAGGGGATGGCAAATATCCAGGGGGAAATGCAATCGTTTGCATAAATTATGGCAATTTTTGTCTGAAGTTTCTTTCTTTTTCTGTCTCCGTGGGGGGTTTGTTTGGGTTCCTTTATCTAAGCAAAAAAAAAAAAAAAAAAAGGACTAAAAAGTTAAATATTGGAAAGAGGAGGGGGTACAACACCTGGGCAAGAAATGAAGTTATTAATGAAGTTATTTCACTTTTCATTTCCCACAGAAGCCCCACTTTACACTCAGCTGCTCCTTAATTTCCAGTGAATTACAGCTGCATCCCCCCATTGACGAAAATCCACACAGGGGGAGCTATAACTGAAAACTTTTAGCATTAAAACCCCCCCTCAGGAAGGTAACAAAGTATGGGAAGAAGATGTGAGGTGCAGTTCAGATTTTATGCACTGACCTTCCAGAAATCAGAGAAAAATTAATTAGGGGTCACAAGGAAAAATATCCCACAGGAAATCCTGAAAATCCCGAATTTGGACAGGCTGCCCAAGCAGCACCAGGGGATTTGCAGGATTTTTGGATGTGTATAAACTCCACTTTGTGCTCTTGAAAATCTGCTTAAAAAGGGGCCAGAGTAACCGTGCTGGACTCTGAAACTTCTGCACAGATAAAGCTGGGAAATAACACCAATAAAATAATTAACTGCGTGGAAAAGCTTTTAAAAAATAGAAAAATAACAGAACTATTAGAGGATACAGAAGACAGGCAGGTGCTGAGTTTAAGCAATCTGGAAGAGGATTCAGCCCAAAAATCCCCTCTCAAATCCCCAAAACTTGAGGCACCAATCCCACACTTCCAAGCCCCAATTAAGCACTCCTTGAGGATCAGATGTTAAAAAGCACAAAACAAAACGCATTCACGTTTCCTCGCAAACCCTTTTCACCCAAATGCTCCATTTTTCTGCCCTGACAGCAGATAATGGCTGGGGAAATGCTCTCTGAATTTGCAAAGCAGGTGACTGTAATGTGGCATAAACGTGTTCATTATGCAAATCTGATTGCAGAAATCTTCGTTTGTTTGGATGAGGCAGAGGATGCTCAGTTCTCGGAGTTTCCTCGGTTTATTCACCAGCAGATCTGCTGAGATAATTGTTGATATTCCCCCCAAGGCATTCACAGTCCTGGGAGAGCTCAGCTCTGATAAGGGAAGGAAATTTTTACCTGGTTTTGAGCTTGAATTCCACTGCTCGTTCAGAGGGAAGTTTGCAATAAGAAAAAAAAATAAGAAAAATAGCAATGCCTCACCTTTGAGATATTCAGAGATATTTTCGCTTAATTCTTTCAATACCATTGACCTTGGGTAGAAAGGAACTGATTGTTCTTGGAAATTGGAGGGTTAATTAAAAAATTAAATAACTACAGGGTCCTTTAGGAGCTGCCACGTTGGAGATATGGATATGGATTTGTAGAAACATTTCTATGTGTCTGTGTATAACACCACAACCAATATTATTATTATTATTATTATTATTATTATTATTATTATTATTACTATTACTATTACTATTACTATTACTATTATTATCATTATTAAATAATAATAATAATCCTCCAGTCCTTCAAACAACAACAACAACAACAACAATAATAATAATAATAATCATAATAATCATAATAATAATTATCATCATCATCATTATCATCTTCTTCACTCCAGCCCTTCAGAAACACCTCCAGATCTTGGCATTTTCTTCTGTTTTTCTATTTGCAATATAATTCTGTAGCTTGAAAGTTGCTTTTTCAGTGAAGGAGTTCATTTGCATGAAATTCCACGTTCTTGGGCCGGTTTGAGTGGAAATTTGGGATTAATGAGCATGGACTCTGGCAGACCAGGGGCTGAGAATTCACTCTTCATTCCCAGGTCATTCCCAGCAATCCTTTCACAAAATCCATTCCAAATTTCTGATTTTTCTTCGATTCACCAAGAACTAAAACCACGCCATATTTTAACAGGATTTTTTCACTCGGCTCTAAGAGCTGCATCTTTTATTGCAGATCCTTCATTAAATTAAACAACAGCTCAAATGGCTTAAAAGACGGGCTGCAAAATTTGTTATTGATTAAAAAAAGGCAGCAAAAAGGGGTCCAGAGGCAGGAGAACCCTCATCCTGTGCTGCAGGAGCTCCTCAGAGCTGCAGAACCACAGGATTGTGGCGGGAAATAAAACGAACCAAGGCCTCTTACTGATCAAACCCCTCATGGGAATGGAAGCATTTGGAGATTGCTTTCAGCTTCTGGAAATTACTGACAATAAACAAATATCCAAACAGTGCCTCTGAAGCCATCACAGAGGTTTTTATGCATCGAGGAAAGAGAGAGAAATAAATTTTTAAAAAATGTTAAAAGGGGGGTGAAATATTGCTGCCAGGTCCTTGACGGAATTTCAGCCCGCAGGATGCTCTGGCTGCCGTGAATAAAGGAGGGGACAAGGTTTCAAAAGCAGGAGGAAGAGAAAGTGGAAAAGCCAAGATTTATTCGGTTCATCCCATCAGCAAGAGGGGCTCTGCCTGCCAAGGTTGGCTGACACCAGCACAAAAATGGAATCGCCATAAATTTGTCTCCAACGAGATCCATCGTCACTCAGAGGTGATGAAACCTGGGTTATATCTGACTTTTAAAATACACACACAGAGCAGGACGTGCTGCTAACAGATAAAATAATGCTGTCTCTGAAATTTTAAGAGGATGCATGTTGCCCTGATTTAAGATTTTTTACCCCTTCTGTTGTTTGCATTCCTGTAATGAACTTTCTCACACACTTTATGTAAATAACTTATTGTTTTGCATTCTTTTATAGAGAAAGGAATATTTGATGGGATGTTGGTTTGCCCAGTGTCGTTGGAGAGGTGGCACTGTCACCCTCCAATCCATATAATATAATATAATATAATATAATATAATATAATATAATATAATATAATATAATATAATATAATATAATATAATATAATATAATATCATACAATACCATATAATATAACACAATATAATGATAATAATAATAATAATAATATCCTGATGGCACCAAGCTTTGTGGGCAATAATTATAATAATAATAATATCATCCTGATGGCACCAAGCTTTGCAGGCCCCAGCCAGGCATTAAACATTAAATTTGGGGTTTTTTTCCCAGGTAAACCCTAAGAAACCACCACGAAACCAGGGCACAGAAGGAACTGGAGAACACAGGGATGTGACACTTGTAAAAATGGACATTTTAATTGGAAGTGACACACAGACACAAGGACAGACGGACATTAAAATCCTGCCTGATTAGCAGGGCCTCTCTCTGTAGCAGGAATGGCCCCACAATCATTTCCTTCAGCAATAATCTGAAATAACCCTCACACGGACACTTCTCCCTGCCCTTTCTCAGGATAAACTTCTCAAGCAAGATAAAAAAATCACATTTTAGGGATGTTTAAAGAAGGATTGCAGCGTTCAGGCCTGGTTTGGTTGTTGTGAGCACCTTGCACACAACAGCCTGAGGAGCAGCAGAGATAATTCCCCTCCTTTAGAGCTGGGCTGTTCCCCATCAGCCCTGAACAAACGGAACCTGATTGCAAATTTTGGATCCCTTTTATCTCCTTCTCATCTCTTTGAAGAGTGGCACATGAATGACACCAGCCCGTGGATTAATGAGCGCTGGGAAATATTCTTACATTTTTACATTTTTACACTCTTATATTCTTATATTCCTGCACAGGCTGAGAATTTCAGCTGGAAACAGAAAGGGAATTAAAGAGGGAGAAAAAGGGGAGTTCTGGTTTCATTTACAGCTCTAAACTGGGGGGCTCAGAGGGTGAGACAGCCCAGGAATATTTTTCAAGCCAGGATTTGTGGTGTGGTCCCTCCAAGCCAGGGCTGGTGGCACAGCAGCTCATCAAGAGCCGCAGGAGAAGAGAATGTCAGGAAAATTAACCCACAAACACCAGAGGTTTGTGCCCAAAAAGGAGACAGAGGAGTCCTTTGATTTATTCCAATCAAGGCAGAGGCCATGGGGCATCCCCTGGGGTCTCTCAGATTTTTGGAGGTGCAGCCTCCATTTTATCCCAATTTCCAGCCACATTTCCCTTCTCTCCTTCCCCATTTCTGAGGTACTTGAGAGGTTCAGACTCCCCAGAACACCTGATCCCAAAGATTTCTTTCTAATGCATAACCCTCCTGTTTCATTTTTAATTCTTACAGAATTTAGGAGTTTTCCTTCCCCGTTGTTTCTTTCATCTTTCAATGCCCAGTTTCATTTATCAGCAAGCCTAAAGTTTATTTGTAAAAGCAAATCTCTTTTTCCATTCATCAATCAGTGGAATCCTTCCCATTGTTTCTTTTATTCCCAGTGCTGATTTTATCCCCCACAGCTTGT